>NW_005842130.1:1735079-1784054 GCF_000455745.1 Alligator sinensis | reverse complement strand
GGAAAGAGTCTTTTGAAGGAATCGGTCTATGAAATAGAGGATGAGATCAGTTACAAATGAACAATTATCTGAGCACTTTGATTTCAAACCAAAAGGGCAGAAAACCTCACAAAAAGGTCACTTTTTTTCTTTTTTTCCAAGATGGGTCTTTTATCTAGAGCCATATCAGCTTGCATTGCACCCAGCTGTAAAGTGTCACATTAGTGACTCCATAATTAGGATGTAATAACACTTTAAAAATGAGCCCAATTTGACCTCTCCCCTTTGGAAAAATCTCTTGTTTTATTTTTTCTTAAGTGGTCCCTCTCCAGGTGATTCTCTTTCAATGTGGGACTAATTGGGAAAGTTATTTTAAATTCTGAGATGATGTGACTTTTTTCTAATAACAAAAAAAGTCTTCATGTGAAAAAGAGAAGCTGTGCCATGTATCATCAGTGAAATTAGAGTATAGGTCCACTTACACTGAATGCCAAAAAAGTCAGCAATAATATGGGTGTCTCTAATGCCTAGGGATATCTGTACTTACAGCTTATGTGACCGCTTTACGGGTACATTTTAAAAACTTTTTGGAGGTCATGGCTATGTAATGGTCAGGCTGAGACTTGCCATGTTCATTTCACATGTGCTAGTGCCCAAACTGCAAGTGAGTAACCATGTTAATGCAATGCTGTTATGTGCACCAGTGAGATCTGCCTTCCGGTACTTAGTGCTTTTTGTTCAAGCCATGAATGACGCATGCCCCCAGAGGCTGGGGGGGGCATAGCAACTGCCCGCAGGCAGTGGCAGCTGGCAGCAGGGGTATGGCAGTGCCAAGCAGGGAGCTCCCGCAGGCAACCATGCTGGTTTCAGCGGTGAGGGGTGGGGCTGGCGAGCGGTGACTGCTCGCAGTTGTTGGCGGCGCTTCTCTCGGGGTGCATGTGCACCCCTTCCATGTTGCCAATGGTTAAAGCCTAACATCATTGAGTAACATGCAGTTTGTATCGCAGCATATATCTGGAAAAGTGAAATCTACAACAGTCTTTACTGTATACCATAAGGCTAAGACTAGTTTTTGGGTAATTTCTGTCATAAGTGATCAGGAAACTGGTTCAAATCTGTAACACAACAGAACAGAAGTTCATTGCATGTAAACAGTTTTCAAAATAGCTAAAACTGGTTTAAGATTAAACCTGGATGGATGCAGTATAAGACTTAACTGACTCAGTTTATTGAACTTCTGTCCCAGATCCCCTCCAGATTCAAGTTAACTTGCAGTTCCCCAGCATCCCAAGTGCAGCACTTCTGCTGCAACCCCTCTCCCCCTCACAGGGTGGGTGGGCTAGCCTTGGTCCAAGCTGCCTGCTCCAGCCGAGCAGGGAGGCATGCTCTAGTGCCCTCCGACTTCTGGCCTGGGCCACTGTAGGCATTTCCAGAATTAAAAGTACATGTCTGCTCACTTGCTTATTGGTTCAATCTACACAGTTTAGACTAACCTACAAAGATTGAATCAATTCAGCCTCAGGCTTTTTGACTGTCTGTACTTAGCCTAAGTGTCTGATTATAGCCTAATCGGGGGAAAAAATTTTAAGCCCACAAGGAGGTAACAATTGTTTGCCAATAGATAATTGCACTGTTTGATAAAACAAGATTATTAATTTGTCTTTCCGGTGATCTGAAAGAATTCAGACTGACAGAACAGAAATAATATCTTCTTTAAGTGGATTACTTTAGGGTAAAAAAATGATTATGGTTTGCAAGGGGTGTGGAGAGACTTGCAACAGCTAGTATTATTTAGCCTTGACAAAAGAAGGCTTAGGTGGGGGCTTGACTGAGACAATGAAGGGTATAATAAAAGCTGATCATTCTCTCCTTTTGGCATTGTTTTGATACAGGAGTCAGCTGATGATATTCATGACGAATGTATTTAAAAACAACAAAGAAAGACACTTATTCATACAGAATAGAATGTTTCAGCTGGAAACGGGCACTTTTGAAAAAAATCATGCTCATTAGAAGTCAAATCCAATTGAACATTGGAAAACAATGGAATTTGACTCTCAAGTGACTCCTGGGCTTTTGAAAATATTACTTGGCATTAATAAGGGGTTAGATAATTTTATAATCAGTTATAATATTTGACTGAGAGAGCTGATTAAATGCCGTATTTCAAAATCTTAGGTTCAGAAGGTAACTCTTTTTCCCTAGAGACTTTATTTTATCATTCACTCAGTTGACTTTATAATGTTCTTCATATTTGGGGATGGGACTGAAGAAATTTACTATAGCAACTAAATACAACTCCATGAAAAGTAAGAGGCTTCCTAATCATGTAGATAATGAAGGCAGAAGAAAAAATTACAAAGGAATTGGTGTAGGATTAGAGGTGATGTTAATCAATTACTATATTTGAATAGAAGACAATCCTGATTATAAGATGACCCCCACCCCAATAATTAGATGCTATGTACGGAAAACTTTAATATAATTTTCCAGGTGTAAACTATAATTATGGGAAATTTCCCTTGCATTTGTCCCTCTCCCACTGTTACAGCTGGGAAAACTAAATCCAGGGGGTCAGGTAGACCCTCTGTTGCTCCTTTCCCTCCCCCAGCTTCTTTCCTCCGCAGCTCCTGTCCCTTTGCCTTGGTGTTAGACCCTGCTCTCTCTAAGCATGTGTAAGTGAAGAGCAAATTTTAAAAAAACAGCTTGGAAATAAACACAGCTGTCTTTATGCCATTTTTGTTTACTATTTACCCTTGCACATAAACTCTGTATGCCTTTTTTAATAAGTGTATTTACTTATGTTAAGCAAAAGAATACAAAATGCAGTTTTTAAATTACTTATAGGACAATACTAACATGGTTACCTTTTATTATTATTACACTTTATGTTAACATCAGCTACATCAGTTCAGTTTCTATTATGCTACAATCCCTTCGTCTCCTTCCCCAGTCCATAGTCTACACTGTTTTAATTGTCATGGCCTACCCTGTTGTCCTCACTGCTTACCCCCACTTCATCACTATCAATGTTGTCCTTGTCATTGTCATTGTCTTCTCTGAGGGTCTGGGATTGGTTGGGGGGATTTGGGGTTTTTTTTAGGAGTCTATACCACTTTTTCCCTCTCTTCCATGTGTCACCCTCCATCTTCTCCCTGTTGTGTTCTACTGTCTTCCGTAGTACGCCTGCAGATCACTCAGTCCCACCCTGATGCCGTCTTCAAATGGGAGGTTTGTGTGTGTGTAGATGTGGAGGTTCCAGGCCTTCCACAAGGTGTTCCTGAAGCAGGAGATTAAGTAGTGGAAGTGGGCTATTGGGTCCCTTGCTGCTTCTTTTGGTGTCTGAACAGCAATGCCTCTCTGGCTGGGGTCTTGACCCCCATCACCACCATGAGGAGTACAGCTACTCCTCCATACCTCCCCTGGTGTACGGGCAGTTCCAGAGGAGGTGGTCAATTGTATCCTCCTTCCACCAGCAGGTTTGCCTGGAGCAGATTGGAGAGACTCTCTGCCCCCTTCTGTCTCAGTACTGGCAGGGGGAGTGCTTGGTGGGCTACCTGCCAGTTCAAGTCTTTGTGTTCTTTCTGCAGACTCCCTCCAACATGGCCTTGCAGCTTTCATCAGGGAGCATGTCTATGAATGACAGTCTGTTTCTTGCTCTTACCACCTCCTGCGTTTTATGGTGATTTTTTTCAAGGGCCCTCTTTCTACTGTTTATATTTGCTCCAGGACCTTGTAGAACTATGGCAGTTGCAAGGTCTATGGGCACATGTTGGGTGGCATGTATAGCCCTCAGCATCATAGCAGGTGCCCTGCAAAATACTTCACAAAGCAGGCTGATTTGGAGTCTGCTCTGGCTGCCAGTTTGCAGATCTGGCTCGTGTACTTGGCCCAGAAGAACAGCTGGATCTCTGGTATTTCTTGGCTCCTGATCCATTTCATCTTATACAGTGTGGTCCTAACAACCTTCTCCCATCTGGAGCCCCAGAGAAGATGTACATGGCCCTTTGGATTCCACAGATAATTTGCTCTGGTTGGGAGGGAGAGCAGTGCACGGTAAAGATGCACTGGTAACAACACCACCCTCATGAGTGCCACATACCACCCCATTGACAGGCAGTGCATGTTCTACAATCCCAGTTTCTTGGGCCTTGGTCTGTACCCACATTTTTCTGTCTTTTCAGTTCTGGACTGTAGACCACCCTGTGAATCTTTAGCCTCTCATGGGGGACAGAGACTTCTAGAGTAGACAGGTCCTTGACTTTGCCCAGTGCCAGGAAGATGCTTTTGCCAACATTGAGCTTGGTATACCTGGGTGTGTTGCAGCACTCTTTCTACCAACCACTTGTCCCTGCACAGGATGTTGAGGTCATCCATGTAGGCCAGGACTCTCGTGTCTACCTTGCTTCCTCCAGCTATCTGCACTCCAGTAATCTAGGGGTCTTAGCTGAACTGATGTTCTAGCAGTTCCATCATGGAGATGAAAAGGATTGGGAAGAGGGGACAGCCCTGCCAGACACCCAACTAAACTGGTTCGATTGCAGTGAAACCCATTCACTAACACTCTGCTGCTCACATCTGTGTACAGTGTTGTTTTATCCAGGTGCCGAAGGCCAGAAGGAGCCCCATCTTTTTCAAAGTCTTGAACAGGAACCAATGGAACACTCAGTCATAAGCCTTCCCCAGGTTGTGTTTCAGCACAGTGACTCCATCCTCCCCTCCCTGTAGTACCACTGCACATCTTGCAGTTGCAGAAGGGCTTTGTGGATTTACTGCCCTGGCACCATGAGTGACTGGTCCTTGTGGATCACCAAACCTTTAACAGACTTAAAATGCTTGGGCAAGACTTTGGCCATTAGTTTATAGTCACAGGTCAGGATCATTATGGGCCTCCAGTTCTTTAGTTCCTCCCATACCCCTTCCTTGATGGATCAGGGTTATGAGGCACTGATCCATCTCAGCCCCCAGGAGCCTCTCCTAAATCCTCTCCCTATATACCTCCAACCAAATTGGGCCCACTTGGTCTGTTACCAGATTTGCCCATCACTTTGGGGTGTGCTCATTTATTAGGGACACGTTTCTAGGGTCTTTGTAATTCTATCAATGTGCTGCTTGTGTACTTGTGTTTCTATATGGAGCTATATATCTCCCTTCTGCAAGTCCTCACCCCCAATGGAGCTATTTTGCAGGACTCAGTTTCAATGGAGTTGGGTTCCTCCAGTCACCAAATCAGTCACATACACACAAACACACACAGATTAACATGACATGCCTGACCTGGCTGAGTTGATCAGCATGGACAGGCTGATACCCTCATATGCCAAGAATCAGTTAATCAGAGCAACAATAAAATGCAGTCAGACACAAGCACACAGGTAAACAGAATACCTCTGAATTCAGCTGGGTGTCCAGCTGACACCCTCATGGGCCAGCTTTCAGTTCATTACGGCATGTCTGAGCCAAACTGGGTCAATCATCCTGTATAAGCTGATTTCCTTATGTGTTTCAAACTCTGCACATCCCAATTTTTTTGTCTTAACTGTCCTAGTAGGGGTAGTCTTAGAGAAGGAAAAATACACCCAGTTACTACCAGTTTGACTATAAAAGTTATTTATTGCTAAGTATATGAAATATATAATGGTACTAGTAATAATAGACATGCAAAGGAAAACATACACAAACCATTACAATTCTACCCTGGTTTCACTAAGTATTTGGGGAAACTTAGCTCAAGCTTAACTAGTACAGTTCAGGTTCAGAAATCTATGCCTAGAGAGAATAGAGAAGAGAGAGAGAGAGCGAGAGCTGGGATCTCACCAGTCCAAGGCACTCAGGTTCCAGTGCTGACAGGCAAAGTTCTTAATACAATCCTTGAAGGGAAACAATCTGTTTCTTCTAGCTTCTTGGGAACAACAACGGATGGTATCAGAGAGATTTCTCCTCTTGAAGCACAACTTTGCTGCTTTTTTTTATAGACTTTTATACAGTTCAGCTTCTTCAAAGCATTCTTTTAATAGTGTAAATCATTGTCTTTTCTACTGACAAGGGGTTATCTGGTTTGGAACATCTCAAGAAACTGATCAATAACCAGGAAAAACATAAGGTTAAGGAGTAACCAGACACTTAGGGGCCAGCTTGAAATTCCAATGGATAGCAGATATACTGGATGAGATAGCTCATTGTTTCTTCAGAAACAATAGATAGCTTGCAGCATCAGGGTTTTGTATTTTTACTTGTTGTGAACAAGCCTCAGCTTAGCATGACTTTTCATAATTTTTGTGGGGAGGACTTCCACCAGTCATCCCAGGAAAAGTATGAGAACACTTGTGGTCAGAGCTCCAATGGGCTGGATGCTGTGATGAACCCTTTACCTTTGTTCAAATGTTGCTCATACCCGCTCTGACTCAGTCTCTTGCCTCAGCATTCCCTAACCCGGTGACCGGGTTCTGGTCAATCAAGTTTAAATAGGCCTCCCATAGTGGGACCAGGGAATGTACAGCCCAAGATGCCTATTAAACTTTACTTCTGCTTAGTTCTGGTTAGATGAGGGGTTGCGGGGTGGGGAGTCCTTTGTAAATCCAGATTAGAATTGGTCTGATAAATGCTGAGCTGGGTGTGTGTAAGTGTTGATTTATCATTTGGAGCACAGATTCCCCATCATGCAGTGCTCCCCTGCTTTTCTGATCCCAGAATTCACTGCAGTCTTTGCTTTGGACTTTCTGTTCTCCATCTCCCATGTAAATGAATTGTCACCTGGTTTAATCTCGGATGCAAATGAGACCTAGGGCAGTTGCTCCCTTATCTGGAGGGCTTTAGGTGTGTCTCCACTGCATCTTCATTGTCTTTCATAATCAGTTCTTGTTCAGGTGGGGGCGGGGGGGAATTCTTTGCAAGTCAGACAGGCTGCATCCTGTGTCAGGGTTTCCCAAGAACACAGAGCTGAGAGGTAACAGGTCCCAGAAGGTAATGCAGAAGTCCTTGGGCAGGCTGTCTGCCCCACAAGTTTTACTATTCTCAGAAATGTGGAGAGTCTTGTTAGTCTCCTTCAGTGTGCACTCCTCCACCAGCTTCTAGCTCTCATTCCCCCTAAGGACCCAGGTGGCCTCCTGCAGGCAGTCCTGCATGGCCCGTGGGTCCCCTGGGTATTCTGTGTAGAGCTCTCAGTAAAAGGTTGTTGCCATCTCCAGCACCCCTGTATTTGACTGGTTTACCTTGGCTCTTGGCATCCACCAAACTGGTCATGTCCACTCTCCTGGTCTTCTTCAACCTGCCAAAGTAAGCAGACTACTCTTCTTCTTCCACCCAGGGGGCCTGGGTCAGGAAGATCTTCTTTTTGGCCTGTTCCCTGTACCAGGCCCCAATCTAAGCATGATATTAGTTCAAAGCCAAAAGACTCAGGATTTACCATATACTTCATTGTGCTGAGCCTAGGAGAGTCAACAGCATTTCAAGCCATGGTGACCCCACAGCTCAGCACTGCTCAATATATGTGTATACTCCAGATACCTCCCAACCTCACACTCATGACTGGAACTGGGTGTTCTTGTCATGATTCCAGGGACGCTCCAAAAAGGTATATGCAGATGAGGCACAGGTGAGGCTGGACCAGGTTGCCCTCCATAGATTTTTGGGCCAACTGTTTGGGGCTCTCTTTGGTGATATTTCCCAGATGGGCGGAGTGAGGAGGAGAGGGGGGCACATGGGGCAACCTGCAAGATCAAAGGAGCCACTGCACAGTCCACTTCTGCCATGAATTTGGTAGGTCCTTAAAGATGAGGGACTTTTTTTTCCCCATGCTGATTTGGGAGGTGTGGGGGGAAGTCCTTCATCTTGCATTTGAGTAAATGCAGTATATACAATGACTTGCTTTATCCTTTTGCTATTGGTGAATGGTTCAAAGCCACAGGAATTTAGATGGGTCAACAGCTGCAATTTTATGGTACACTCTATTCTGCCTTCTATGTCATCCACAGCTTTCTACTGGTCTGTCAGAAAGCTTTGTCACCTGTACAGATGACCTTTACTTTATCATAGAATGACTCCTGGATAAATGGGAAGGAGTTGTTGACCACAGTCTTCCTCTGAGTGCAGCGGGTGATCTCTCTCAGATATGTAGATTCTATTGAAACAAAAGTGCGGTGCATATGTTCTTCCTTGTGTCTCCCTCTTTGCTTCTATCACTGATAGTAAAAAAAAAAAATCTATCAATGCCTACAGTTAAAAACACTATTACGCTCTCTGAAGTTATAGTTATGAAGAAGACAAAACCAAACAAGAGTCTATGCAAAACAAACAGATGAAGTGGTAAAAGAACAGAGAAGAATTAAAACCAACATTGGCAGTTCTTGTCCCCCTTTTTCCTGTGTATACTTACCATGTCTTTACACTCACAGAGTGGATCAGAGGTGTATGCATGTGAGGATACATACACTCCTTCAGGCTGTGAAGTCCAAAGACTTGAGAAATATGCTGTTTCTGAAATACAAGAGATAATAAAATTCCTTCAGACCCAGAGAGAGGAAGTTGAGCAGAGCATAAGGAAGGGAGGTGAAGGACAAAAGCAGTAGGGACAAAATATCTACTGTTTTGATCTTTAAAAAAAACCAACCCAACAACAACAAAAACCTGGGCATAACTATGTAGTCCTGGAGAGCAGATATTGTGGCATCAGTCAAAGTTATGGCGTTTTACAAATTAAGATCAGATATAAAAGGAAAAACCCTGGGCTTACAGAACAAAGTTCAGGAGGACTTCCAGAATGCTAAGAGTAGTGCTTGCCCCAGCAATGAAAACTGCCAGGATCATCAGATGTGTTGCCAAAGCACCTTAGTGGACATCACGTACCTGTGCAGAATAAATTGTTTCAAGAGCAAGATACCTCTCTATGCTCAAAAGGTCATTGAAGACTAGAGCAGCAGTCATTATTGACAAGTGGGCAGGGCCCTGCTAAGCTTCCTGTGTTGTTGTACTTACATTATAGCCAACTAATAACAGACTTTTGGTGGATGTACCTTACATTTGGTTTTCTGAGCAGGGAAAAGAAAGATGGATGAGAAACCACTGGAGTTAGTGGATCTTGCCCATATCTCAGAAATATATCCACCTGTGCCCCAGAAACTGAAGAGAGGAAATTGAATCACTCTTTCACCCCTTACTACATTCATAGAACGCGATTATTATTTTTTTCCCCAAAGATCTAATGGCACTTTGCTGAAGAATAAGCAGCTTCAAACACTGTGTCTTGGCCAAATTCCAACTTGGTAAATGACCTTTTTGTTAATCTAACTCCCCTTTGGTTTCAACCATTTATGTTGTTCTTTACCCAACAAATTGTGAAAGGAAGTAATGTAGCTGTTTGTTTTTAAATAACTGTTTCACTGGTAAATCATGTTACCTCTGTACATACTGTCTGAAAAGCTTTATGTACCCATAAAAATCATTATATATACTAAAAACAGAAAAAAGCTAGATTTGCCATGATCTTGTTCCCCTTTTGATTTCCTGTTGTAGCAAGTTATAAGATCCTAGAACATGCTGTTCCCTCTTATTCATCTAGTATTCTCTGGATGCCCTTTCTTTTCATTATGTACACAACCCTGTTTGCACTGAGGTATGTGGAAGGTCTGTCATTAACTGACATTCAAGAAGAATGTAAGGGAGAACATCAATATTGATGTGAAATTAGTTATCACACAGTTATAATCCCATTATAGTTTATTCTTATGTAGATCTCTCCCCTCTCCAGTCCTGACCTTGGAGCTTTCTCACTGGACAGCCAAGAGAGGGAGACGGGTGAAAACAGGGAGGAAAGTACAGGCCACAGGGTGTGTGGTTCAATTAGCTGGATGCTGCCTTGGGTGGGAAGGGGCTCTGCATGTGTGGATCTAGGCTTTTGAAAAGGAGGATGAAGGTGGTGTTGTGCATCTCCAAATAATATGCACATTTTTATGCAATTAAAATAAATTAGAAACTTTACTAATATGCTAGGGACCTGGGGCTATAATAAGATCCAAACAGAAAAGCTTATAACTGAGTTTGCGGGGAGGACTGACTGCCAGCTCCAGAGTAGGGGGGGGGCACCTGGTGCCAGCCTGGCTATAGACAGAACTGTTTGCTGTACCCAGACATATAGGTCCCCCAGAAAGTATACCATGGCCCCAAAGTGCCCCTCACTAAATTGCATCTCACTGCCCTTTATGCATTGCCTCTGCCACCTCAAATGCTCCCTGGTTCCATTCTGCCTACTGCTATTTCACGTACCCCCCATGCTTAGCCCCACCCCATCATGCTTCAAGCCCATCAGACCCCACCATCCCACTCACACACCACTGAATCCTACTCTGCCCCTCACATGAACCCACCCATTGCACCCTATACTCATCCCCATCATATCCCAGTCACTATCTTCTCCATGCCTCACTGAGCCCTTCCCTTCCCTTCCCCTTTGATCATCCCAACTTCACTGCACTCCATCAAGCCCTCTGAATCCCACTTAATCATAATCCTTCTTGCTCTCAACCCCTCTCATAACCTATTTAGTTTCCTGATCCCCCAAATCCATCTGCCCCCACACCACTCAGCTCCCAAATGTCCCAGCCCCTCTGTACCCCACACCCATCTACCGCACAGGCCTCCCCCCTCCCAAGCCCCTTGGGGTCTGTGCCTCCATCATCCATCCCCTCATAGCCCCTGGGAGCCCCTTCTCCTTGGAATGCCTCCCAAACGGTTTCCCCTGCCCCTTGCAGTCCCTGAACATTGGGTATAGGGCTGTAACTGCCTGCCCTTCCACCCCCAGTACCCCTCCCTCCTGACAGCATGATCATAGCTGGCCTCTGCTGCCTTCCACCCTCAAAATACAGAAACAAACAGTTGTGGTTGAGGAAGGACTCAGTTTAGCTGCTTGAAGCACCCCTATTTGGGAAGACTAAACCCTCTGCCTGTGCCCAGCTTTATGTTGCCCCTAGCTGTGACACTGGTTCAACCTCTCACAACCTCCACTATCTGCTGCAATGAAAAACCTAGGACAGGGTCACTGCAGTAACCTCCTTCTTCACCTTTGCAGCATTGTCTTGCCTCTGACCACGGTACTGCTATACAACTCAGACTGCTGTTAGCCTTATCCTGTCCCTTCCTTGTCTCTGATTTGTTGTGGGTTCAAATCCAGTAGGAACTAAGCCACCTAGTACAAGGTCCTAGATCAGTGCTTCCCAAACTTTTCCTTAGCATTTATGGCCCCATTTCCTCAGCATGGCCCCTCACTCCCAAACCACAGCCCCCCCCGTGATCCTATCCACTGATGTTGCGACCCCATTTGGGATCAGAACCCACAGTTTGGGAACTGCTGTCCTGGATAGTGACACAACTTTATTGGACACATGGGAGGGTGAACAGAGGAACATTACCTGGAGTAGATAACAGACATCATAATTGTAGAAGAAAGGATAGCCTGTTTAGTGAAAGATCAAGGATTGTTAACACCTATGGATTGAAGAGGTTAATAGGAATCAGTAGATAATAATGAGCCCTGGAGTCAACTGACTCCCTTAACACCACCTGAATAGAAATATGGCTGTCCCTGCCCAGCAGTATGTTTTAAATTTTGAGTGGAGTAGGAATCAAAGGCAGGTGCAACTTTACCACCAGCCACCACCTGGATCTACCCCTGGGCCCCTTGGTTTCTAGCCTTGGCCCCTGCTTCCCAATCTAGCAGAAATCTTTCCAGTGATGTTTATCCATTTTATCCAATGAATATTAAATGTAAGATGCAGTGTGTCACCTTCAGGAAGAGGGCTGGAGAGGGGTCTGAACAAATGTCTGATGTAGGAGCACGTTTCTGGGAATAGGATAAGCAGGTTGAAACCCACTATAGGTGTGTGTTGGGGGAAAGCATGTGTGGGGGAGGCTTGAACCTTGATTTCCTGCTCCTGAGAAGGTGCTGCTGGTCTAAAAGGTGAAAGGACTCTGCCTTCCATTCCTCCCATTTTACTTTCAGGAGAGACTCACATATGTGATTCTATTTCACAGCAGGGGGGATTGGACTCCCAAAGTGTTCATAAGTTCCAAACACTCTAGTTACGGAACAATGTACGTGGCATTTAGCCATGTAAAGTGAAATAGGATCTGGTCCAATGTGTCTTTTTATGTATTTATGTTGTCAGGGTAAACACAGCATTGCTATTTTTCTTTTGGTAGAAACAACTGATTAGTCCTGGAATTAATTTAACTTATCTACATTACGCACCTGCATTTCATAAGGCCTTATACAAGTAAACATGGAAGGGAGGGAAATGGTGAGAGAAGAAAGCTGGACAAAGAAAGAGGAAGAATAGAATGCAATCTACTTTTCCTCTTGCTTTCTTGCATTATTAGGTTAATCTCTCTGAAGATATGTACGAAGTGACTCAATTAAAGTCAGAGCACGTGGTGGAAAAGTAAGACTAACATAACACTATTGTATGTTGTACATTTGTATGATGCATACATGCAGTCACTTGCATGCACATTTCCACATATTTCTGTATGTTACTGTATGTATATTGATACATAACCAAAATAAAATGTGAAGCAGCACTACTATAGTAACATTGTTGTAAATATATGCAATCTATAAAACAATACATTGATATGTGGTAGTTGAAGTTCAGTTATTTATCCCTGGAAAAAGTTGGGTATCCATTCTTTTAAAAAAAATCATTTAAATCCAAGCTACAGCCTCATAAATGGAAAGACCAATGCTTTATCTACTGTCTGTTTTTCTTCTTAGCAACATATTTTTTATTTGTTTAAAAATGAATATTACACATCTTATCTGCAGATGGATATTATTCTTATATAAAAAGCTGAAAAGAAAAATGAAAAAAAAAATGTTTCCAAGTATGCAGAGTATGGTGTAAAGTTAGAACCATAATCAAATACACCTATATATTACAAATAAAAAGAAGCATTTAGATTGAAAGTCATTCAGTTTCCACAGGGATCTATGACAAATAATATACCTGTCTGGTGTCCAAATTGTAGCTCAGATTTTAGTAAGTGACAAGAAAAATAAATGCCAGAGACATTAGAATCATCTCCTTTGTGAATACTCTTATAATACAAGTGATCTGACTCATTCTGTTAAAAGCATTTAATTTAAATACATGGCATAGTCCTTAAGATATTCTCACTGTCCATTAGGTATGAAAAGCTGGAAACAGTGAAGTATTTTGAATAGTTCTGGGGTTGGAAGTTATTTTAGTTATGCAGTGCTATTACAAGTCAATGGATGTGTCTATTTGAGACGTTTACTGCGGAGCTGCCTAATTAGCTCTGCTTTAAAGTCTGCTTCTACATGTTAGCCTTATTAGGCCACAGTAAACTAATAAGTTCCACTGTAGGATAGTATTTGTAAACACAAGTACTATCTTACTGCGCAGTCTTTTCTTCTACACCTGAAGAAGAGTGCTTATACCCGAAAGCTTGCAATCAAAGAAATATTTAGCAAAAATCTAGTTGGTCTAATAAAAAATATCACCTCTACCATGAGTCCTGATGGATCTTACTTCAGAGTTATTTACTGTGCAGCAGTGCACATGAAGACACTGATGGGGCTGGCTGGGGCATGAGGGTGCTTCACTGTGGGGTCTTCCTGCCAGCTAGCCCTGCATTAAAGCACCCTTGAACCCCAGCCAGCCCCTCTGCAGCACATTGAGCCTGGTCAGAGCAGCTCGGGACTGCCAGGCTGACCCCCTGGGATCCCTGCCAGCCAGAGTCGCTCTGCTCCAGATCAACATGCTGCAGTCCTGGGTGCACATTCAAACAGTGTGCCTGTGATCAATAAACTCCAGCACAATATGTGTCGGAGTTTATTACTTCAAATTAATTGCAAGTGTAGATGTGCTGTGTGTGTCCCTTTTACCCAAAGGGAAGAAAAAAGGTGCAGATCTACTGAGACAAAACTGAAAAAGCCACAACAGCTGAACTCACCTTGGAGGGGAACTAAAAATAAAACAAAAAACAACCTGTTGAGCCCCAGCTCAAGTCTGGGATCGTGCCTGGTATGCAAAAGCCAATAAAGATACCAGGGGTGAAAGTATAAAGATTTATTGCTAGCAATACAAGGTGCAAGCGGAATAATTTCACGTAACAAGCACACAGATTCTTAATTCTAAGCATCTTTTATACAGGAGTATTGGACCTTCATAAGCATTCTTGTTTGCTAATTGGTTATAAGGGAGTGACGCAAGGAGTTCTTTACTGAGCATGTCTCTATACCTGTGTTTTAGCTATGTATCTCATTTCCATACATGTATGTTTCATTAGCATACTTTCTCCCCACCTAGGGGTGTGAATCTTAATATTTAAATCAGCTCTTTGCCCTAGTCCACTAATTCTGCTTTTGTTTTCAAGCCTACCTTATCTAAGACTGTCTTCTCCTTATCATTGCAGATGGGCATTAGTTACATAACAGAGACTTTTGCTTGGGCTATGTGTAGTGGTTTCTAGGTCAAACCTGACAAACCCAGCTCAGAGCTCAAAAATTAGAGGCAAACGTGCTCTTAAAATGTATTCTTAGACTTAAAATCCAACTAAATAAATGGGCTGCATGAAGGGACAGTGGTGCCACGGTGAGGTTCTCCCAACAGAAAGAAAGGAACAGCATTCACCCCAAGTAGGAGTTTTTAAAACATTGGCAAGAAAATATGTGACAAACCCAAAGTCAAGCCTTGTCCAGTAGGCTTTTATTGAAACCTGGGCACAAGTCAGAAGGCCAAGGAGTGACCGTGTTTCTATGGGGTGACAGCTCTAACCAACAGAGCTGGATGGAGAATGATTGCTTTTGAGAGAGAGAATCCCTGGTGAGTCAGTTCTGACGTAAGGAGAACATCACCTGCTCAAACAGGTGTGGAGGAGGGATGCTTTTACCTGATATGGCCACAAGGGAAGATATGTCTTTCTCCAAATACAATCCCAACTATCTTCAAAGCATTCTGAGGATGCACAGTGTTTATTGCTACTTAAACCCCTCCCAGAAACAACAAAAACAGCAAAAACCCTCATGAAATGCAGGCATATACATTACACAAAAATACGGATGTTAGTTAAAGAAATTTAACTAACTAAATTGAACTAGTGAGCTAGCTACATTTAACTAACTTTGAAGAAATTAAAAGGCTCAGCAAAAAAGGTAAAGAACTTGCAGCATGGGGGCTGTTTAAAGATACCACATGGGAGGCATAAGTTAAATGCATGCCACAGATCAAAAAGAAACAGCGGACTGAAAAATAAATAAATAAAAGAGCTGGCACAGTTCAATGGTAGAGTAAAAGAGGCTACTGAGGGCAAAAACCTGTCATTCAAGAAATGGAAGTCATGTCTAAATGAGGAAAATGGAAAAGAGCATAAACTCTGGCAAGCTGCATGTAAAACTGTCATAAGGCAAGCAAAATACATTTTTTTAGGAGCAACTTGCTAGATATGTCAAACAAGGTCTGATGACAACTTCAGTCAGATACTTCTTGTGATATCTGGAAAGTACAAATAGCTGTCAGGCACACCTGACTCTCCATCACCAGGAAAAGGATGAGTGGGAAGGGGGAATCTTTTATGCTGGCAGAAACTGCAGGTGATTTATGGGAAGGCTGCAAGGATAAATGGACAGTCCTGAAAATCTGACTTTGAAAAAAGTGCTTTTAGAACAGTTCTAAGGGCCTGGAAATAATTGTCAGGCCATCACACATTAAAAACTGAGAGAAAAATCTCCTTGTTCTCCAAGGTCTCAGAATAGTGCAATTAAATCAACAATGGCTCTAATATTGTTTTTTGGGGGGGGTTTAATAGCCTGATGACAAACAAGAAATAACCTGAGATAAAAGCACTTAAATCATTTGTTTTAGGTCTACGGAAATCTTTTAAAATCTCAGTATGTATCATTGCACTAAATTGATTTCCTGTTTTAGTTTTCTTTTCCCTGTTTCTAGGATGATAGAATACATAATATTCTATTGTGCATCGTGTTACCACGCATTACTCACATAACTAGAAATAGTGAAGAGCTCTCATTCAAATCTTACTCCCTGGCATCTGGAGAAGATTTAGGGAGCTTATCTGCAGGAAGCATCATTCTTTTTATGTTTTTTTCCAGAAGCAAGAATGCTTTCTTTTTTTCTGTCCACAGACTGCACAGCTTGAAAGAAAGCCCAATAGTTACTGCCAGTCTTCAAGCTCAAGCTGAAGGGAAAAACCTTTACTTTGTAATATGTTAAAGTGAATATTTTCAGTCTTAAGACTTAAAAGCTATTTTATACTAGCAGGGTGTGTTTATACGAGATGCTTTACTGAGCAGTAGACTAATGTTTCCGTGCATTAATTGGATTTGTAGATGTGCCCATTGAGCATTAGGTTCATGCTCCATACTTCTATTCTCCATTGATAGGTGAATGCATGCATGAGACTGTAGGACAAGCCTTTGTCAGTAGCTGCTATACATTCTTAAGAGTTTTAGGCCCTCCCCGATACTTAATGAAGGGCAGCAGTGACATTTAGTCTTGCAGCAAGTGCATTTGCCATGAATCATACACTACTTGTAGGGTCAGTTTTGGTCTTGAACCTTTTTGATTTGGAAGTTGGGCTGGTAATCTCATGAAAACACACTTTGATATGCAGTTTCCAGTTTGTCTTCTATTCAGTGGTCATTCTTTCTAAACCAGGTGAATACAGCCTCAGGGTAGCCAGGTATCCTTCTCCATCCATTTGGCAACTTTCCCCCATTCTGATTCTAGTCATCTACTTTTCCCATATGCTTTTTTTGCCTAACCACTTCCTATAGTGCAATGGCCAGAAAGAATCCTGAGGGTCTAACATGTTCTGAATGAGGTTATCATGAACAAGTATCAACCTTTACTTGAAGCAAAAGGACAGAGAGCCCATTCAGTTTTCGCTACCTTCCATGCTCTGCTCATCAAACTGAATGCCTGATGCAACTGTATTGTTTTTCTTGTTAAACATTCAGGGACAGATCATTGGAGACCTGGATTATAGGTTCCCCCTCAACTTCTGTGGTTTCAAACCCAAATGCAACATCATTTTTCTAAAGGTGGTTTATGCCAGATTAATTTAATATTTTTTTTCCTTGAAAAGGGAATGGACTTTTTAGATAAGGGAAAGGTTGCAGATCTAATTTATCTGGACCTCAATAAGAATCTCATATATTGCCTCATGGGAGATTATTAGTTAAATTGGAGAAGATGGGGATGAGAACAAGAATTGGTGGCTAAGGAGCTGGCTAATTGGGAGATGACAATGTGCTCTGCTGAAAAGGGAAATATCAGACTCCAGAGGGGTTACTACTGGAGTTCATCATAGGTCAGTCTTGGGACATGTCTTGTTTGAATGAATTGGATGAATGACCTTGGCATGAAATATGGGAGTGTTGATGACCTGACGTTGGAAAGCACTGTCAATACAGAGGAGGACTGGAATATAATTCAGGAAGATCTGGATAGCATGCAAGATGGGTAACAGAAATAGGTAAGAACTGAAAATTACCAAAAAAGAAAGGTCCTTAATTTAGAGAATAATAACAAGAATTTCTGCTGTAAGCTGGCAGGTCATCAGTTGGAAACTACTGAGCAAGAGAAAGATCTGGGTATAGTAATTGTTCTCAGGATAACTACAAGCTAGCTATGTGATGGAGCCATGTAAATGGCAGATATGGTATTAGGATGTATCAGGTGAAATATTTTTGTAGAGATAGAGAAATATTATGCTATTGTGCAAGTCATGGATAAGAACCTATCTTGAATACAATATACAATTCTAGTCTCCTATGTTCAAGAAAGATGAATTCAAACTGGATAAGTGCAGACAAGGATGAAGGGAATGGGGAAATCATGAAAGAAACTAAAAGTTTGGCTTATTTAACTTCACAAAATGAAGGCTGAGACTGCTCTCTATAAATACATTGGGCTAGGATTGAACATTAGAGAGGGAGAGAAGTGATTGAGACAATGGGTATAATCTGATCAGGAATAAATTTAGTGTAGAAATGAGATAGGTTGTTCTGAAACAGCTTTCCAGCAGGAGAAATATGCCAAAGAAACCTAACCATTTTTAAAATGGAGCAAGATAAATTATGAAACAAAATATATAATGTGTTTGTTGGCAATATCAAGGACTGTACTTGAGGCTCCATTAGGTGCTCTCATTCCTTTTCCCTGTACTCCAGTGTTACTCTCTGGGATGAAAATTATATGATTCTTCCTTTTTCTTATGTAAACTGTTCATTATTACTTTATTCTTTAACACATCCATATGCTGCTAAAACCAGACATCATCTCTAAATGTTCACAATCTATGTAAATTGTGACTACTAGGTGCCTAAACCAGAGGTCTGATTTCAGAAGGTGCTGATAGCCTTCAACCCCTGTTGGTGATGTTTCTGTTTGGGTATCTTATTGTTCATTTAACATTTGTGACATAAAACTCCTTTACAAGAAGAGTTTGTTGATCAACTTTAGGTTGATCTCTCTTGTCTGATTTCATATAGGTAAGGGTTTGGCATAAGGAAACTGTCCCAGACTTCATGTAACTTACCACGTATTTTATAAGCTGTCAAAAAAAGGGGAAAAAAGAGACATCTATGCAAAAATAATCCTGCATATGTATGTGCTCAACTCTTAGTCAAGGGTACACCCTTTAGTACACAAGGCAATGCCCCATAATCATTCACTTCTCTACATAAAATATGCAGGCAAGGACAACCCAGTCCCCATAGGTCATTAAGTGTATGTCTCTATGGCACAGGACACTGGTATTCTAACATATACTTTGTTGCCTCTGTATATGTTAGCTCTCAAACTGGAAGCAGTGTAGCCAAGTTAGCATGATGTGATATGCAGGTGAAGGAGCTCTCTAATGTGACTGCATTGTTTCCATTTGGGAACTAGCATGTACCGAGACATTGCCTTAGTACTCTACCACCTTGTGCCCTAAGAGCAGAGAAGGCCTTAGGGGTGAGCAATGTGGGTGATCACCCAGGGTTCCATGGTCACGGGGGCAAAACACACACACACACACACACACACACACACACACACACACACACGTGTGTGTGTAAGCAGCCTGAGCTCACAGCAGCATTCTCCCTGCACCCTACCCCATCCTGGGCAGGAGGAACAGTGCCCAGCCCAGCTGCACCCCCCCAGTCACTGCTTAGGGGGAGCTGGGTCAGGCACGTGCAGGCAGGGTGGTTCCTCCTCCAGCCCACCTGCCTTGCTCCCACACAGCAGCAGCGGTGCTTGCTTGCTGGCCTGCCTGGTGCACCATGCCACTCTGTCTACCCACCAGACTCTGCCCCATGCCCCTGCCTGCCTGCCTCTGCTTGCAGCAGTGCCACAGATTTGTGGTGGGGGTAGGGAGGGAGGGGAGTACAAAAATACAAGTTCATCCAGGGCACTATTTTCCCTAAGGCCAACTTTACCTAAGAGCCTGCAAGGCAATTAAGAATCAGCCAGTGAAACACAAGAGTAATCTACCACTGCTAAAATGGGTGGAAGAGCCCAGGACAGATTTGGTGAGAAGTGTCACAGCTCATAACACAAGAGCCTTTCCAAGTAATCTTGGAATAACAGTAGAAAGTAGCCTGGAACAGAATAAATTGTGCCCAAAATAGCAAAACTCACCACTACAGAGTAAAATGTGTCATGCTTGTTATAGGCTCAGTCCTAGGCCCTATGTGGGAGAAAGGAAGGAATCGTGGCCAGAGACTGGAAATCCTGCAAACACATGCATTACCACCTCACACCCCCAGTCATGTACCATCTGGGTAGTCATACTGTGAAAAAACCTCTTGTTCAGAAACTGTTCATTATTATTTGAAGATGGAAAATGTTAACATTTGTGTGGTCCAGACTTTCCAAGGTTTTGGGAAATACAGTTATTTGAGAATGAAAAAATCCCTCTGTTCCCTTCCCTCTCCCCCACCAACTTCCCTCTCAAAATCTTTTCTTTCTCATTTAATTTTTCCGACACAAAGAAGTCAGTGATGTGAATTTAACATATTGAATATTTATCATATTAAAGTGTGACTGTAGTGAACGGGCCAAAGCAGTTGCAAATGGTGGGCCATTCGTTTTTCCATACTTCCTGCAACCTACTGGCAATGCAACTTTCTTACAAAGGAACACCAAGATATTGTGCAGATAGGACATTGCTTGTAGGTGTTGGGGGATGAGGGCAAATTGTGCTAAATGACAAATTCAGCAAAGTTGTCTGCATGAAGGACTAGCTGGTGCACTCATAACCTGTGAGCCATACAACTGTAATCCTACAATGATAGATTTTGTCACTCTCTCCCTGTCAGTGTAACTAGGAATTTTTTTTTTGTGTAAAGTCTTGACACACACTGAAATCATTACCTCTCTTTACTGAGCACCTGACAAATTAAAGATTGGGGGGATTTGTCAGTGTGGACTATCAAGTGAACATTCATGAACAAATCACAAGAGCCATTAAATTAAATAAGCTGCTGACATAGCAAATGATAGACTAATGATCCCCTTGCCCACTCGCATCCATTCCTGAGCTTGCTGTAGCCATTGTCCATGTTCCAACATGTCATGACATAATGCCTGAGTACAAGCACAGGTTCCTTGTCATGGACATCTAGCACTTTTGAATGGTGACAGCTAAGAGCTAACAAATACTTTGATTCGTGGCATCAGCAATATCTTCATGAGCATAGCCAGTGGGGAAAAAAACCCACTATTTTATTTTCCACAAAAACATATTTACAGAACACAACTGAAAAGTTTTGGGATTTTTGATTTTCAGCTGTTAATTAAAATGAAAACATTTCCGTGAAAAATTCTAATGAAAACTTTTGTTTAGTCAGAAACTTTTTCCATAAAAAAATGAAGAAAAAATTTCAACCACTTTATCTGGTGTCTTTTGTGCAAATCTGTTTGAATGATACAACAACTGTAAATCCATGCAATAGCAAGTCCTATTAAGCATACACAATGTAACTATTTGCTACACAAAACTGTCAGAGAACCATTTTGCCCACGTCTCTCTCTGAATGAAGCCATGAAGTGGTATACAGTTATGTGCTATTGCTTGAACTTCATTGGACCAACTGATCCAATGCATGCATTTTAACATCAGGCAACCATGTTTCAGAGCTTGTTGTGTGCATCTTTCACTTTTCTTCGTCTTTCTTCCAAGGACAGTAATGGGGGCAGTTTCCTGAGGCTTTCCTATATCCAGGAGTGCTCAACCTCTAGCCTGTGGGCCAAGTCTAGCCAACAGAGCCATGTCATCCAGTCTGCAGAGCTCCCCATAGCTCTGAAAATTTAGTGGTAGCAGAAGCAGTGTCAGTGTTAGTTGCCACCCCCCTGATGCCAAATTTCCAGACCCAGAAGGAGTCCTGTGGGGCAGATAATGTGGCCCTGCATGCTAGATTGGGTACTCAGGGCCAAACGGAGGTGGCACAGGGCTTGATTGCATGTGCAGGGGCCAAGCAGTGTGGGGCCAAGCAGAGGCAATGTGGCACCTGATCTGGCAGTCTGGGTCCTGATCTGGACCACGCACCAGCCCCAAATCACTCATTCAGCTTGCGGGACCAAAAGGTTGAGCACCACTGTTTTAGCTGAATAGCACAGTGGTCAGAAAACTAAACCAGGAAGCAGGAGACCAGTCAGGAAGGTTCTGCCCCATTGGAAATAGAGGCCCATACTAGAATGCAGTGCCTTCTTCCATCCAGGACAGCTTCCATTTCACAGAGCTACAAGTGGTCTTGTTTCTGCTCTTCCTCTTGGCTCCACATATTTCCTTCTCTTGAAGGCCAGGCAATCAGCTGCTAAGGAGGTGATGAAAAAGTGTCTGGAAAACTCCTAACCTGTGGCCTGGTGAGTCAAGGGCTGTGCTGAAAAGCAGGAGATGTAGATTTAACTCCACTTTGTGTGAAGGCAGGAGCTATAGCTTGGGTGAGTGACCTAACCATTAGGCTATTGGACTAAAACATGAGAGGATCCTACTGTTTGCTTTTGGCAGGTAAGTGTGAAATAGAATCCAAACCTGTGTGAAAGCGCCAAGAACTGCAGTTATGCGGCTGGGTAGTTGCCATTTAGGCACATCAAGTGAAATAGGATTCTTCCCTAAGTGTGTAATGTTCATTAAATGAGGGAGAAAAGTCATAAGAACAGGTTAGCTGTGGAATTCACATTTCCAAGAGGTACAGATATAGTTTCAAGGGTTCTTTGGAAATGAACTGATGCATGTATTTCAAATCAAGGGAAAAAAATCTATGGCTTGTAAATATTATGCACCCAGTCCCAACCTTATTTATGAAATCCTAATCTTTCTATATTTAAAACTTTTCCTTTGTTAATGGTTACTCGAAAGATTATTTATCAGAATGGCTACTATGTTTGGCACATTACAATTTCAAAGAAAACTAGAAGCAATAACTCTTAACTACATAAAGTTGTGCATGTAATTTGCTAATAATCTTTTTTTCAACTTTAAATTGATCTCTCTTTTCTGATTTCATATAGCTGAGGGTTTAGCATAAGGAAACTGCCCTAGACTTCATGTAACTTATCACATATTTTATAAGCTGTCAAAAAAGGGGGAAAAAAGAGACACACATGAAAAACAATGTCAGACTGAGGAGAAAATTAATGCTGCTCATGGTAATGTGGAATGAAACCTTCCATATCTCCTTCCTTCCATCTCAGTTTTGATGAATAGCTATAATTTCAAAACCATAAATTTATTTAACAGCTTCACTGATTTAGCAGTTTCACTGATAGTTAGAATGTCTCCAAAATAAGTTGCTCACTTTATTAAGGCACCCAAAGAGACAGAGAATTGATATAAGTGCCTTATATACAGTGGGTGCAGTGGTAGAAATCTACCAGGCAACAGCATATAAGTCCAAAGAAATTCACTCACCAAAATCTCAATTCTGCATTTTTCATAGTCAGTGGGTGCATCTACATGTGCACATTTACTGCACAGTAACCTAAATTTCAGTTACTGTGCACTAAATTACTTTGCAGTACAGGCTTATGTCTACATGTCCAAGCCTGCTGTGTTCAGGAACTATGGCGGCTTACACCAACTCGGGTGTAAATTTGACACCTGCATGATGGCTGAGTACAGTGTGGGGCCCGGGACGGTTGCCCTGATTCACCCCCCGCTAGGGATGGCCCCATTCTCTGGTAAAATAAGAAATCCGCATTTGCCTCTGGTAAAAGGTAAAATCCGTGGTTTTCTCCATCTTTCTGTAGGAAACGGAAACCCAAATCCCTGCTTATCAAGCATCAGCACAGAGTCTTGAGTAAGGCAAAATAGTTAAGATATAATATGAACCAATTTTCAACTCTGAATCAAACCCAAAAACAATCCTTGAGGGTGTGGAGTGTTTTCCCTTTGTGATCCATTCTAATACAGTCTTCTTGGCTATTTATGCAAGAGACAGATGCTATGGGATTTCCAAGTTTTGGCTACTTTAGATGAACCACCATCTTTTCCAAATTAAACCTACAGGATAGATTTAATATGCTGCATGTTGAAGTAATGTACAAAGGAGGCCAATTCTGTATGTATTATTTTCCAGCTACAATGATTTCAATAAAATAAATGAATTTATTGCATAGCATATCTGACTGACAGAGGGTTTTAGTTTGATTAGACTTCCATATGTACCACTTGTAAGTATGATCCCTCTTATGCTTATAACAATCCTTAGTTACTTTTTCCATGCACTTCCATGGTAACCTGAGTGCTGTAAACAAACAAATGAAAGCATCTACCACAGTTTAAGTACTTAAAAAGACTATTTGGATTTGGTCCTGCCTGTTACCCCTGTGAAGTTTTTCCTGTATCAGTTAAACTCACTATCTCATCAGAGAATGAAATAAAACCTGTTGGATGAGATCTCTTTTCACAAAACCATTATCTATAATGCACTTAACTTGACATACACATAAAAAGGCCCACTACCACCCAATCCTACAAATCACTGGAACAAAGCATTTACATTGCCCACCTAAAAATGATAGAAGGAAAGGAAAGATGGTCTTGTAAACAGGGTATTAGCCTTGGACTCTTGTCTCCTGTGCTTAATGCCTTGCTTTTCAGCAGACTTCCTGGGTGTTCTCTGACAAGGCACCTACACCAAGGAGACACAGATTTGTGTGTCTGGGGAGGGGAGGAAGAGGAGTATGGTGGTACAGTTGAACTCCTCCTCAACTGTCTAGTGCATGCATAGTGTGCTCCCTACTGCTGAGGGCTCTGGTCTCCATCTCTTCTCACTACTGCTGGTCATACCTTACATGCCTGTGGCCTCTTCACCACACCCACCTTTTCAAAATCCTAGATCCAATCCTATTCCTAGGTCCTCAGGAGGTATTTGTGAAAAAACTCCCTTTTCCATTACAATAATAAGGTGCCTATTTGAAGATCTGGGTTTTAGTCTCTCCAAGCTTTAGTTCACCTCATATACAATGGGAATATTTCCCTGCCTCATGGTAGCACAAGAAAAAATACATTAAAAGTTACAAAGTGCTTAGATATTACATTCTTGGGAACTGTGTAGGCACTGTACATAGCAGGGCATTTTGAATAGACAAGTAAATGGCTCTTTTCATTAAGGGCAGCGCATATAATTAAGGTTACCTAACTCCTTCCATTATAAAAAACCTTTGTTCAGTTGCTAATAACTTTCCCAAACAAACTGTTCCAGCCAACATTTTCCATGCTGTGGGTCTGCCTCAGGCTGAATTATTTTAGAAAACTTCAAATAAAACAACTCGCCTATTTCTGAAAATGAAGTTATTCTGAAAACATATCATTTGGCTCATGTTTAAAAAACAAATGATTATAACTAGTTAGTTGAGAAACTCTCTGAGGCTCTGTTTGAAGCAGGGGACTTGACATTTGGCAAGAGGGTTGCTTCTGTGCTTCTGTACCTTTTGCTAGTTCTGTGAAAAATTCCAGTTGTGGAGTGCTGGGCAGAGAGACTGAGAGCAGGGACCCCGTTTCTCCCATGGGACAGAGGAGAGAGAATAACAGAGGGAGGAGACGGGGATGTAGAGTGAGTTGATGGGATGAGTAGGAATAGAAGATACCATGGTTAGCAGAGGCTGAGTTAAACATTTAAGAACAGCTTTTCACGTGTGTTCACTCATTCTTTTTTTCTTATTTTATGAGTGGCCAGCTTGAGGCCCTCAGGGTCTGCTTTGCAAAAGTGCTGAGCACTCACAGCTGCATCTGATCTCCATAAAAGCTGACCTTTCAAAGCATGAAGTGCTAAGTATTCTGGAAAATTGCATCCTACGGGACCGGGGATTGGGGTGACAAGGGAAGCAAGTTTCAACATCAATGGCTGACATTTTTGAGAGAACACACAGTTAGGTTGGCTGACTGCCAGGTCCTGTACCAGGTGATATCAGTGTCAAAACGACCATTGACCTCAGTGAAGATGTGATCAAGCCCTAAGATTTTCTCTTGAGTTATTCTTACATGAAGGAATTATGATATCATCTTTTGGGGCCATAGAAAGAAACAAGAATATGGGGCACTGCTTCATATTCATACCATCTCCCCTTTTTACTCCATTTTGCTCCTCATGTTTTTCATTTTCTGGAAAGAAGCCAAGAATATAATTACTACATGGTAAGGCCTCTTATTTCATTTCTGAGGAGTGATGCAAATCCCATAGCATCAATCAAAGTGGCTCTTCAAACAGCAGGTTTAATTAATGCCAGTTAATTTTGCATATTCTATTGGGTTTATTTAATTTACTGGGACAGATAAACAACATCTGTACATCTGAAGGACATTTAAGCACAATGCTTTGCCTTAGTAGTCATGGCACTATCATCTTGAATATACTTTCTATTGTTTATTTCTTTTTGGTCAGACTGCTTTAAGTGACGCAGCAAAGAATGAGCCTTTGCTTTAATGGCAAAATATTGCTGTGCTCCTTCCGTTGGCATTTTTCAATCAAGTTTAAATAGTACTAGCGGCATCACAGCTAATAACCTTACACCATCGTTTCAGCTAATGCTTGAAACTTGTGTGAACAAAAATCAATCCTTGAATAAAATTGTGGAAAATGAAGGGCAGTGTCTGAATATCAACTATATCATTAACTTCTGCCTTTCTTTGGTTTCTTACTAAATGGCTTTTTGACCAAGCTTAATTTATCAAATAAAAATCTATTAGTGGAATAATGAGAGTCCTTGTGGTATTTGCTGAACCAATGGGCACAAACAAAAGTGACGTTTTTTGCCCAATCTGGGCAAAACACAAGTGCATGGTTGCAAGTCACTTAAAATGGCTGAGCAGGCAAAAATCTGAACCCTTATTGCATAAGGGGTCAGATGAAGATGTTTCAAAACCGAGCGTCTTCTGTAACTTCTGTCTGCACAGCCTCTTAGCCTATTGCTGTTTTCAGAAGTTGAGGGGGGAAAGAGAGCAAAGGGAGTTCCCTCTGGGGTTTTTTTAGCCTCCCTTGGAGGGTGAGGAATGGGCATTGGAGCCCCCACAAGGTGCTCCATTACACCCACCCCACCCTCCAGTGCCAGCTGGGGAACTCCTAGAACAAGCTCTCTCTGCTCCCTTTCCACCCTCCCATTCTGAAAACAGGGGCAGGCTGGGAGGGAGGAAGTGTCATTGCTATGTAAAACCAGCTACAGGCTCCCAGCCCCCAGCTAGGTTCCCCTCCCCACTCCCCTGGAACCAACAGTGAGCTTCTGTTCGGTCCAGGGGATCATTGTAACTCAGAACGCTTCCTCAAAGGGGTTCTCAGTTTCAACAGGGAGTTGCACTTTTATCTGCACCCAATGTGAAGCAGGAAGCCACACTGAAACAATACTGTGAAATGGCCTGAAAGCAGGACTAAAGAAAGTTCTTGTTGTTCTTTGATACTTTCTGAAATCTGATGCTTCATCCAAAACCTGTTTCCCACTCCTTGGATCATTCTCATGGCTCTTCCCTGAATCCCCTCTAAATATCAAAATGCTCCTTGAGTTGTGGATACCAGAATTGGACACAATATTCTAGCATTTACCATACTAGTGCCAACTATAGATAAGATAAAACTTTTCCACTTTGACTCCTAATGGAGTAGAGAGATAAAAACATCTGTCTAGGAATCGTGTCTAATGCCTATGACAGTTTCATAGATAAGCTCAAGAGAAAATTAATAATTCTACTTTTAGAGCAGAGTTTAAGTTATTTCCTGTTATTTGAGTAAACAAAGAAAGGCTCTGGCAGTTTTCCATTTGCTTCCATGGGTGTTGGATAAGGCCATATATTATTTCCCTTGTAGGATGTATACAGACATGTGATTAGTGATACAGTGGCAACCCAGAGCACAGTTTAATTCTTTTAAATCAGAAGTTTATGGTTTTGACTAGTCTGAATCTGTCAGAATGGCTGTATGTTAGGTCCCCTCCAAGGTTTCTTTAGTTGTTACCGAAAGGTCACTTTCTTTATTTTAAAGAAGATGAGATGGTCCCTCTATGTTTCTTCACTGGGCACATCTACACATTCATTAATGTGCTTTTCCTACTGCATATTAAATTTAGTACCTCTAATGTGAGGTACTAAATAACTGTGCATTAGGCTGCCCTAATGCACAGTAGCAAAAATGCACACTTTTTTTAGTGATGCTTAATGCACAGTAGCCTATTTTTACTGTGCATTAGCTTATTAGTACAGTTTTTGATGCGATGCTTTAATGTGAAAAAATAGTAAAATAGGTTACTGCACATTAAAGCGCATGTGCAGATGCATCCAGTATGTTATTAGAGGTATACTTTCATAAGGCAGTTGCTGTCTTAATTACATGACTGGAGAATGTGTATCTATTGCTTCTTCAGTGGGTTCTAACACTGGGAACATGATAATTTAAAGATCTCTACTCCCTAAAAATGACTGTTGTTAGGAGAAAGAGACCAGCAGGGAATAGAGAAATATCTGGCTGTATAGGGAAATCAGTATTAGGAATCAAAGCCTATTCCCTCATTTCTGTACCAGTCAGACTAGGAGCAGGTGGTTTCCTTTGTCTCTGAATGAGGCAATCAAGAGGAAGGGAACAACTCACCTCATTGTCTCACTGTCATAGCTAGCCACTGCACTGACATGCCATTTGTGCAGTAGTGCTAACAAGCTGAGGCGTATGTGTGGCTCAGCCAGTCACAAGGAACTTATTTCTTTTTCATAGTGGTGAACAGGTAACACACTACAAAGGTCATAAACAAGCATGGTGACAAACCCACTGTTAACATGAAAATAACTAATGTAGGATACAGAACTTGGTAGTTAGAATAAATTCTCTAATCGAAGCCAAAAACTGTTGGAGTGACAAAATGTATTAGAGGTCTGGGAAGCATGACTTATGAGGGGATGATGAAAGACCTAGGATTGTTTAGTTTGAAGAAGAGAAAGACTAAGGGGGATTTGCTAACAGTCTTCAGACATATGAAGGGAGATTATAAAGAGGATGGAGATAGATTTTTCTCTGTGGCCACAGGGGACAGGATCAGGAACAATAGTCTTAAATTGCAGCAAGGGAAATTTAGGTTAGATATTTGGAAGAACTTTCTCACTATAAGGGTGCTTAAATGTGGTGACATGCTATCCAGTGTGGTTGTGGAATTTCTATCTTTGATGTTTTTAAGAGCAGGTTAGGCAAGCATTTGACTGGGATGGTTTAGTTAAGGATGATCCTGCCTTGAGCGGAGGGTTGGACTAAATAACCTCCTGAGGTCCCTCCGAATCATGGGCAGATCTAGAATTTTGTAAAGTGGGCTGCAGATGGTGAGGTGCATCATCACATGTAAAACAACACATATTTTTCTTCTATTAAAAATAAACTGCAAGCTTTACTAATAAGCCAGGGGCCTAGGGCTGCATTGTTTAAGACTGAAGCAAAAAACAACTTCATGGGGATAAGTTAAAACAATCTGCAGGGCTGTGAAATAGGAGCTTCTAAACAAGAGCAGCTAAAAGAGCAGAACTGCAGAACAAAGGATAGCTTGACTGGTGGAACATTAATGCCATTAAAAAGAAAAGTGGGTCATTAATACTTGTGGAATGAAGAGATTAGAAGGGATCAGGTAGATTATAAGGAGCCAGGAAGTCAAGTGACTCCCTTAGCATTGCCTGACTACAAATGCTGCTGCCACTGCCAAGCAGTTGCTTTTAAACTTTGGGTGGACCAAGAATCGAAGGGGGTGAGAGTAGAAGTGCACCAGTGCACCCCCCTGGATCTGCTCTTGCTCCCAACCCTGAGATTCTATGATTAGGGCAGGAAGACCCTGGTCTGAGTGCGTCCTTCTTCTTGGCATTAGAAATCCATCCTTGTTTCTATTAAAAAATACTGCAAAGAGAAACAATTAGCTTTGTATGTAATTAATTATTTTATTCCACCTGAAACAAATATTTTTGATTTACCAGGTATTCTAAACAACTTTCAGTTTCAGGTGGACCAAATGGGGTTTTAAAATGTTATTTTATGGTTCATCCACCAAATAAAAATAAAGTACTTGCCTAGTCCTCGTTTAGAGAATCAGAGTTGGTTTTCTTATTCTGTTCCACATTTGGAAGTTGCTCCATCACTAGACCATTTTGGATTTTGTTGAACAAATATCCCAGAAAAGAGGCATAGAGATGTGGGCAACCTGCACTGTTGGAAAAAACATAGGAGTGGCTTCCAGAAGAAATTTTCTATGACATGATCTCTTTTTACACCTGGATTTTGATTGCTTCCTCCAAGCAATGCAGTGGGCAGATACAAATGAATGTTAGGCATTTATATATTTTTGTATCCGTTGAATCCTCAATTTTGAGAAAACGCAAGCTTCACAGACCTAAAAAGCCTGCAGAGGTCTCAATCTGGCCATCTCATTTGAAAGTAAGGTGGGCTTTTTAAAAAGTGAGTTAGCATTAGGAATGTGTTTGATGTAAACAGACATCTACATTAGCCGCAACTATTGTTAGAATGAAATAATTTCCTACACCACCTCTCCAAAATGTGAAGGTCAGAATATCCATCTCTTTTTGATGGAATGAGTAGATGGGTCAGAATGTCTGCTTCTCTATGGAGTTAGAGAGGGACTCATAGATCGATAGAAAAGTCCATCTGGAAGGGATCACAGGAATTCAACTAGTCCAACCCCTTGCTGAAGCATCCCTTTCTCAAGCATATTTTCCTTCTTTGTGCAGTCTGTGTAAGGAAGTGACTGCTCAGTCTTTGGTCCCAGACATTACTCACGGGCAAAAAGGAGTCAGAACCACGTCCATGAGCTTTTTCTACACAGACCTACAAAGAATGGCAACTACGCAGAAGGGCACAGTCTGTGTCATTCATGCGTGTGGTGCAGAGTGTGCAGTTTCCCCCCCCACAACGAATGCTACAAAGGTAAAAGCAATTTATAGCATACTTTCACACACAAAATGCATATGGGACATTAAGAAGTTGCTTGCAGATATCCAGAAACAAGGGGAGCAGATAAATTCATTGCATCAATTATTCGCTGCAAATTACTTGCTCAGCTGTAACTGCAAATAGTATAATGTAGCTTGCTTTCTGTAACAACCAGGTAAAAGGAGCAGAGAGGAAATCAGGCATTAAAGATGAGTGTGATTTTCTTTGAAATGATTATAGTACATATGACTGTGAAAAGAAAATGATAGGTGGACAGACACAAATAGACATATTTAAAAAGCCTGTGTCTGTCTAAGTTATTTGTAGATAATCTTTCAGAACAGACTAATTTTTTCCCAGTGAAGGCATAAGCTCTGTAACAGTGCCAAGGTCAAGACGTTATACATTCATGCTCTGGAAAAATGCTGGTCACAGAATTTAAGGTATCACTCCAAATCCTGCCTCTCCAACAACACCTATGACTTTCTTTTCTCTCTAGCTGTCATACTGCAAGGCACACAGCAGTAGTACTTTATCACTGTAATGATAGATTAATGAGCATACTCTGTAGTGTTTGCACTCCTTCTGGTCTGCCTTTCTTAGGCAATGTGATCTCCATAAAATTTCTATAAGCCATATGGCTTCACTAAGAGCTTATAAATGAGATGCACGAGCTAGTTACAAGACAGGGTGGGTAGATATTAAAATACCTGACTAAAATAGACTCCTAATATCCCAATGGTGACACTATGAGCTAGCATGCACTTTTCACTTTTGAAAAGCTTTGTCATTCTTGGTTTTTTGACATGACATTTTTCTAAAATCATTTGACTGAAGAATCATTAGATAGGTAGAGTTGATGCAAACTATTCTAATAATTGGAACACTTATTTTACACTGGGAAGCTTTTGCTCTTGCCCTAGCTACCCTAAAGTGGGATTGTTTAAGAAATACAATACCTGTAGCCAGCAGAAGCATTAGTCAAGACTGTAATGCTGTCTTGGGAATGACGGCCAGTATAACAGTGTAAGAGGAAAGGGCAGAGGTATCTGGAGTTCTCAAAATGCCTAATACTCCTGTGGTACAGACCTGCCAGCAGTCCCTCCATCACAGGAATCTCATTCAGACCATCTTGTGCAATTCCTGTGTAAGTTATTTCAGCTATAACACTCCAGTTAGGATGTAACGTCTGCTGTAATTTCACTTGTCCTTTTTATCTAGGCTAGTGCTGAAATTTTATCACCTCCCATAAGGAGTCCTTTGGTAGCCACATATTTAACTACTTCGAACCACGTCTGGATTAAGGCAGTTCAGGGAATACAGATGCTGTAATTTTTTTCTTATTCTCATACATTTTTATCCCTGGTTGTACTGTCAGGGTGTTGTTAAGATCTTATTCTAGCATGATTACTTTTTCCCTTCATTTCATGTGCTTTTTATATTCCTTTCCTGATGGCCCCAGGTTGCACACTACAATTCACCATGTAGCCATCTTGAATGGAGACAGGAGAACAGCCTGTTACCTTAACTTCATAGTTCCTTGACTTTATTAGACTCTAGATGACAGAAAAGCTTCTAAATTGCTAGGAAGGCTGATTTTAACATTGCCTTGGAGCAATTAAAAGTTGGGTTTGCATAGGATTAGAACAGCCAAGGACATCCTAGTCACTGACCCTGATAACATGACATGTTGAACCGTATGCCATAAAACCTTCAGCCAGATTATTCTAGTTTTATTACTTTTGTGATTATTCTCTTATGAACAATATTTGCATGTGACTGCACCCCTGATGATGCACCAGTATGTGTCTTATGAATAGAAACGCTAAAAGTGTAATTGAAAAAAAAAAGCAAAACCCATCAGCTAATGTCATTTTATTTCGGACATTATCTTCTGATGATCATTAAGGAGATTAAAAGTTCAAGGCAACTGTAACTTAATTAAAAACAATGAAAAATAAAATAAAGGGCAAATGAGAAACTCATGGTCTATTTATTTTAATAGCCCCTGCCTGGTGGACTACCAGATCCACATGCTGCATTATGAGGAAAGGGGGTCATGCCTCAGAATCATATAAAATATTCATCCTAGTTTGACCCAAAAGTGATTATTCTGAGCTCATATAAGATCTGAAAAAAATGATATTAGAGTAACCAAATTCTGAATTATTAGAAAATATTTCAGTTTATTTAATAAAATGGCAACAAAACATTATGGTTTCCCAGTTCAGTTATTAGTGGTTAAAAAACTAAGACCTAAATCATGATCCGTGCTACATGTCAATTCCCCTTACACCTCCAGTCATTACTTTGTGCTGTGGGTTTTTGGGCTGCTGCTCTCCCTCCATTAGACAGGTCAACAGGGGCAAGGGTTTAGTGTCATTTTATGTTTGCAACCACTGCTCACCAACATGGTGTCCAGGAGAGCTGAGCCAGTGTAGAAGGAAAAGTAAAATGCATCAAATCTTAGCCTGGCAAAGTTTATCTTCTCCATGAGATGAGAGGGAATTAAAAACTTAACTAAGGCTTTCTTTCCTGCCTCTGGGACAATGAACCTATGATGGCTGAAGGTGGTTTTCAAAGTGTCAGTTCAGTTGCTAGTAGTAAAGTTTCAAACAGGCCAAATCCATTATTCAACGGAGGAGTAAGATTTCAGATCTCTGCCAACATTTGAATGGCACCTGACAAAAAGTTGACATTGCATTGCATAGAAGGGAGGGGTTATTTGGCTCTTGCTGGTAATAAAAAAGGACTAATGTGCACAAGTAAGGAAACTTAACCTCTTCCACTGTCCCTAAGTATGTTGCCATATCTCTCCCCCTACTCTGCTTATGCTCTATAGACCTCTTTTACCACTGGCTGCACCCCACATTGCCATTTTCAGTGTTGAACCCACTGGGTTTTCATATCCAAATGCCAGATATGGCATCTGATTTTCCTCTCACACTGTGGTTTTATACCAATATATCCATTGACTCTTCCAGCCGTATGTTGGGAGAGGAGGAGTTATTTGTCTGACTTTTTTGTTTGCCCAAGAACTGCTAAAACACTCATGACAGTTTGAAATTGAGAGCTGGTCAGAAATTTCCAACTGAGCATTTTTCATCCAATAATACTGATGCATCAAGATTAAAATGCTCGGCAGATGTGGTCAACTTTGGCAAAGATCTAACAGATACCTATCTGGTTTTCTGCCATCTCTCTCCCACCCAGCTCCCCAGCAGAACCACCTGATGGCCCAACAGGGGACATGACCATCCTGGCTTCCAGCTCTTTGTCAGTCTGCTTGACAGGCTGATGGGGAGCCAAGAGCCTAGACCCCCTAGGCATGCGTGCTTCAAGCATCCAGGTTCGTGGGGCCCCTTGAATCCAGTTTCCAGGGTCTGAAGCTTCATCCAAGCAGACTTCCTGGTAGTTGTGCATTTCTGGATTTTTTTCTTTTCTGGAGAATTTTGAAACTTTTGGCCATTGTTATCTAGTTGGAAATAAACCAGATCTTGTAATATTGAAATCCTTCATGAGACAAAATTGTTCCTCACTAGGTATGTCTACACATGCAGTTAATGCACCCTGCCACACATGCGAACGTGCACTTGTTGGGAGCAGATTTACTCTTGATGGGTCTGACCAGGAGCCCAGTTCACTCCAGAGCTGTTCCTGGACTGCTCTGCCCCTCCTGCAGCTGCCAGGGGGAGCTTTAGACTCCCTGGGGTGCCAGTCCTGGGCTGGCAGGAAGCATGGGTGCTGGTTCTTATCTCCACATGGCTGGGAGAGCTGTCCCAGCTGCTGGGACTACTGCATCCTAGCCACATGGAGATAGGGTCAGGAGCCAATCTCCACATTGCTGGGACACAACAGTCCTGGCTGCCAAGACAGCTCTCCCGGCCCCAAGGAGATCAGGTCCTGCAGCAGTCCTGGCTGCTGATCTGCATGTGACTGGGACACAGCAGTACCGGCTGCCAGGACAGCTCTCCTAGTTATGTGGAGATCAGGTCCCACAGTAGGCCCAGCTGCCAATCTCCGTATGGCTGGGCCACTGCAGTCCTAGCTGCTGGGACAGCTCTCCCAGCCATGTGGGGATCAGGACGGGTCCCAATCCCCACATGGTGGGTAGACGGATGCCCCTGCAGCTGGCACAGCTCCCCCACTCATGCATCGGAGCTTAACCAGGCAGCTGCCTGGTCTGACCAGGAGCAAGGTGTTCCTGATCAGTGTCTACACATGTGCTACTGTGCAATAGCTAATGCACAGTTAATTTAGTACCTGTATTTCCTGGTATTAGCAAATGGCACATTAGCTTAATTTACTGCATAGTGGGCACATCTACATGAGATGCTATATTGCCATAGTATGTCACTCTGGTGACGTAGTGTCAGCAGGCATGAACCGTGATGCTGACAATACTGAGCAGCAGCATCAAGCTACTGTGCAGTAGCTCGTTGCTACTGTACAGTAGGGTCAGAAATGACCCATGCACTGCTGGGACTGCATGGTAATGGCAGTTACTATGCATGTGTAGATGTGTGTGCCCACTGTGGAGCTCTAACTGAGGTTCTATTCTCCATTACCACATCTCATTTCTTATCTTATTTCCTAAATGTGAAAGAAATACTAGGCAACTACAGGCCTATTACCCTGACCTCAGAGCAATATTCAGGGCTTTAGAATAAATATTGAGTGAAAGAATAATTAAAGGCATGGAGCCAAATGGAAAATAGATAAAATGCATCATCAATTTACCAAAAATAGATCATTTCATGGTATTATTATTAGTGGATACTCATCAGGCCAAAACATGACATTCATGAGAGAATGTAGAATTAGACTCTACCCTATTGAGTGAGGGGACTGTCCTCTACAGCAGTGTTTCTTAACCTTTTAAGTAGCAAGTACCTCCTTACTTCTGAAAATGTTAATAAGTACCCCAACACTCAATTTTCCAGGGGATTTTATATTTACAGACTAATGTGTGCTATATGTTGGAAGAAGGGCTGTTTATTTAAGGCCATGATATGACAGGTGTCTGATCTGGTGTGGGTAGGGTTGCCATCTTTTATACCAGGGGTGCACAACTCACGTATGTACCTGGGGTAGAGGTGATGTTGGCCAAAGCTAGAATGGCTGAACCAAATTATTACTGGGGAAATTACTGGCCAAATGTTTTGCCATAGTTTTGAGAGGAGGAAGGGGCAAGAGAGAGAGGAAAAGAGAGAGAGGGAGAATGTTGGGGTACCCATGTACCCCCTGCCTTATCATGTTCTTTCAGGAAAATGGCATTAGGACAGTTATTAATAAGTTTTCTTTTAAGAAAAAGAATTACCATTTATCAAGCACCTGCCACTTTGTCCCTTTCTTCATGTGGGCTTTTCCAACTTTGAGTAGATGAGATGTAACCTGACTGGTCATGACTACAAATCAGCTTTGAGTTGGAGTTCTCTGAGGGGCTTCAATCTGACACATACAATTTCAGATTTTTTATTTTGTCCTTATGCGTGCATAAGGAAGAATTTAGCAACTCTGTTACATGGGGTCCACAAGCACTGTGTCCAGTTTTGTCATCCATTTTCAAGCAATAAGAATTCAAATTGGGGCAGGTGCAGAGGGGGGCTATTAAGTTATTCAACGAAATGTAGAACCTGTAATACAAGATGAGATAAAAGGAACTTAATTTGCTATAGAATAGATCAAAAATGAAGGTTAGGGGATATGATAGCTCTCTACAAATACATTAAGGGCACATCAGAATAAACACTGGAGGAGAGGAGCTATTTAAGGTACAAAAATGACCAATTATATCCAAGCCATTTACAAATTTGGGGCTGCGCGTCAGAAAATAATGTCTAAAAGTATTCGAGTAACCTTTTGAAAGTTCTGAGGTGGCAATCAAATGGTTATAAGATATTGTAATTAGTGAATACTAGTAGGCACTTTAAATGTCTTTAAGTTGAAAATGGCTTATTCAGTAAACATCCATTTTCTAAGGAAAAAACCCTTCTGATACTAGATAACACATGCAGAATTTCTTGCACAAAACAGGTTTGTTTTATGAGAAAGTTAGACAGTGGTCTTGGATTGTAAAAGCAGTGACCTAATGCTTTAGCTTTAGAGTTACTTCAGACAGTTGTTTCAAAATATTCTTTAGTGAGTAAGAAGTATTTAGGCCTTTCATCAGGGATAGATGCCTTGGATAGTAGACAACTTTTCTTCAGCTCACAGATCAGTTCCAAACTTAGTTTTCTGAGGATGTTCTGTTCTACAGTCTCAGCTGCACTTAACTGTGTTAAAAAAAGTTTTAGAATAGTAGTAGATAATCTAGTTTAGTGATGTCAAATAGACATACCATATTCTAATCCTGTTAATCAAAGACTCTGGATATTTTGGAACATGTTATTCATTATTACTATCTTCCACAACTTGTTCACACTTCAAGCTGAAACCTGATTGCAATTTTTTGTATTTTTTTAACAGCATCTAAAAGAAAGGAGAAAAGCCCTTCTTACCACAAAGTATCACCCATATTAATTCATCTGGCTTCCTAAAATGGGCTATAATGCTTAGAAGGAATATTCAGTTTACATGGAGTTCTAAGCTGCATTGCAAACCTCCTAGTTTGTTTAGGTCCCCTCTACACATGTAGGTAAAGGCGCAATGGGATCTAATGTGCAATCCACACAATTGCACATTTGATCCCATTGTGCCTTATTGCTGGTGCAGGGGGAACCCAGGATCACAATCCCAGGCTCCCTCTGCACCAGCTCCCATGGCTGTGAGCTGTGCAGCTAATGGGGCTCACAGTGGGGGCAGCATTCCCTGCACTGCGGGTGTGAGTCTTGCAGATGCGGGCAGCACCAGGAATGCTGCCACCACTTCAAGCCTTATCAGCTGCAGGGCGGACAGTGGATAATATACCTCTGTGGCTGTTGCACTTCAGTTGATGGGGCTCCCAGCCACAGAGGAGCACTTAGCCACATGTTCAATGGTGTGATTAGAACAAACTATAAAGTTATTCCACATCTTTTGTGGAATAACTGTGTACCTTATTGTTTTTTTATCATGCCATTAATTGGTTAAATTGTAGCTGGGTCACAACTTAAGGCATGATTACCTGATTAATCACACCTCAAGTGTAACATGTAGAGTGGGCCTTAGGAACATAGGACTGGCGGGGGGGGGGGGGGGGAAGGGGGCTGGTGTCTTGTGGGCTACTGAATCCAATCCCCTGAATATGTAGGTCAGTTAGTGAACGTGTGTGTAATTGCCAAGCCATGTGACAGCACCTTCAGTGGCCATGTCCAGTTCCTGTAGTCCACCGTTGAACTTAATTGGTGGAGAATCATTGACAATATTCAACATGGTGGGCACATCTACACAAGGTTGCACATTTATTTGGTACTTGCATTAACAAGTATTAAATAAATGAGCAGTAACTGGAGTTACTGTGCAGTAGTGCCACCAAATGTCTTTTAGGTGATGCTACTGCACCAGTAGCTTAGTAATACTGTGCAGTAGCATATTAGCACTGTCCATACTGTGACACACTACTACACAGTATTTTTCGGCTACTGTGCAATCAGTGTCTCGTGTAGGCGTGCCTGGTGTGTGTTTTGCAACAGCTACAGTCTGGGTTGTCATGAAGGTCGCAATTTGTAGGTGACTCTTTGTCTTAAAATTTTGTTCTGTCACACTCCTCTTGTACACCTCAGCACAGCAGTTTATGAATAAACAAAACAAAACAATGTACCACAGATAAAAGGCACCACTGTAAAGTTAATACATGTTTTGCTTATTCTAAAAGGAAACCGGTCCCATGCCACAAAGGCAACCCCTCCCCCCCACCCCCGACATTCTTTGCCTTGACCCAAACATATTTCTAGTCATCGTCAGTTAAATACGCAAATCTGCTAATTTAATCTAATGGAGTTAAGATAAAATACTGCTTGAAAAAAAGAGGCAACGTTAACAATATTTTAAAATATTGCTTGTAAAAAACAGGCAACTTTAACATTATTTAACATTATATGGAAAAATAATGTATACCTACAATTTTCACATTGTAGGTATAGAAAAACAAAGGAAGCAGGACGGCAAGATTCTCTGTTCCAGCTGTTGGACATCTAAGTGGATTTAGATGCTCAATTGTGATTCTGTTATACCCTGTCCATGTCCTGAAAAGCCATAAATACATCTACTTTTATAACACTCCATCATCTGGCCCTTAAGGCTGAGTCACAGACAAGCAGTGAAGAGAAGGGGCCACCCACCTTTTGAGTTAACAGTTTTTAAGGACTGGAATAGAGTTTAATAGAATTGCACTTAAGTGCCTCAGTCCATTTGTGAGCCTAATAGATAAAATAGAATTTGGTGCAAAGTACACAGACATTTCCACATAAAATCAGCTAGGAGAGTTTTATACTATATAGAATGTTCCTACAAGATGATAATATTCTAAAACTTTGCATCTATGCAATTATCATTTTACTAGAATGGTATCTTCTGCTATTCACCAAATTGTGATCCGTAGTTTGATTTCTCTCTTTCTCTGAATAGTTTTAAGAGTTATCTTTGAAGAACTTAATCAGAGAACCAAGGGGCATAGAACTGTTCCATAGAACTGTATGAGATTTTTTGGGGGTGACTATCGAAGACTATGAAAAAATGGTTAAGGAGCATTCTTTTCCAACCTGCATGCTCAGATGCTAAGGCACCAGTTTTATTATTCTGATAGCATGTTGAGATGCAAAGATAATTCAAAGAAGGTGTTCAGAAAAAATGATGATGATAAAAAGCAGAAAAGCCTTTATGGAATGTGCGTTAATATGCAAAGGCACAAAATGCCTCAAGCAGGATTCATCAAAGGAATAATGGGGACATATTTTCCGTTTGCAGAATTTTAACAAATAAATTACATTTTTATTTGTTATTTATCTACTTTCAATAGCAAATATCAAAATAGGCTCCTTTAAGAGATAGCTGTAGTAATATTTTTATTCCTGTTACAAATTTTATGGAAATCCATAACTAGGAAATATGAAAAATGGATATTTATGTAATACAGTAAATTTTATGTGAAGTGGAATATATTACTAGAACAGAAAGAGCTGTTAAAACTCACTCTGCAGTGTTTACGTGGACAGTAAAGGATATGCAACAAAAAAGCTATCTGCTAAATTCTTGCCAAATGCATATAACTTCCCAATATTTCTTGTTATGCAGCTAGTTTCTTATACCTCAGAATAATTTTTGAGCATGCTAATTCTGGGGTCCTTACTCAGGGATTAGCCCCATCTATATCAGGGGGAGCAGTCACATTAGTTAAGACAGCAGGAATACACAGCTAGGTTGGTTACACACATGCTTTTCTTTCTTTCTTTCTTTCTTTGGAGAGAAAGCACAAATGACCTTTGGAATGTGGCAATGAAGTAATTCCTGACATTTAAACTTGACCTTGAAAACAATGAAGAATATCTGAAAAAATATACAGATTGTTTCTGTGTGTGTGAAGATTAATTAGATAGTTACTGAATATTTCACGGAATCCTGGTAGAGCCTATTGCACTGAGATTCCACTCCAGTCCTCACTGAAGTTGATGGGAATAGCTCCATTGTCTTCACTGAGTGTTGGATAAGAGTCTACATGAAACCTGTATGGCATCCACATATATATGTGGCATGTGAACACAATGCCCAAAGCATGCTACTTTTGATTAAAGAACAAAAATATTAATGTTAGTAACTTATAATCTTCTACTTATTTCTAAGGATGGAGTTGGAGGTTAGAAATTTTCTGTGAATCTCCTAATGAGGAGGCTAGAAAACCTTCCAGTTTTACTTGCTTTAACATAATTATGAAAAAATAAAGAAAACATCCAGCATTATTTATTTTTTCACATGCCCTATTTTATGCAATATGAAGGTCTTTGATATGAAAAATGGAGTTCTTTGATATGGTAAAGCTCAGTAGAAAGTTTGTGAATTTTACTCAAGGATGAAAGGAAAAATAAAGATTCAAGATTGACTTCCTATCCCATTGAGGTCAGTAGGGCCATTAACTTCAAAACAGGAAACCAAAAACACATCAATGTTTTTTCTCCATAAAAATGCCAAACCCTGCAGTCTTTAATCAGATCTTCAGTGGTTGTTTTGCCTGAGTAGATAGATGTCTGGATGCCAAATCCATTCATATAGACTAGCTGATTTTTTTATTGGTGGAAGCAAATAGAATTATGTGCAGCTAGTTACAATGGGAGAGGTCCTAAATGACAGGTACCTGCATGTCAGCATAACTTCTTTGGAGCTCCTGAGTACACCATCAAACATGGCCTTGCCCACCTGTACACATGCTGCGTGGGCCAGACCTGACTAAAAGGCAGTGGGCACATCTACATAAGATGCTTTACTGCACAGCAGACTAATTTGTTGTGCAGTAAAGCATCACCATCTATATGTGCGCAGCCGTAAGGGTGCAGTAAGCTAATTTACTGCACTGCTGGATAGTCCTGTAAGATAGAAGTTGTATCCAGCAGGTATCACATGTAGACAGTGATGTCAGAAATAGTTTACTTTGGCTCAAAACTCAGTTTGAGCCAGAGTATATTAAATTGCATTAATTGCACATGTAGATGTACCCAGTGAAGTTGCCTTGGGACCAGAGGCAGACCTGATTGGGAACTTGGTGGCACATAGAAGAGGACCACTGAAGGAGTGTTAATACCTTAAGATACTTAACCAGGACCTAAGCTTGTTAGGAAGTCTTTATGTATGGGAAGCATAACCCTGTTAATTTTAATTGCCCCCTTGGTAACACCTAAGTGGAGGTGTCTTTGAAGTCATTTAGCGTCTGGCTCAAAAGGTCTTCGGTGCATACTCCAAAGATTGTCCAAGTCTACCCTATTTTCTCAAATAAAGAACTTCCCTGGCATTGTTCCTATGCACTTACATGGTGGAAAATCATACAACAGAAGCATTTGGTAAAATGAAAAATGATGTATTTTGTGTAGAAATGAAGTTTTGTTGCTTAATCAAATATCTTCTCTGTTCATTGCTTGTTTTCTTTCATTGCTTCTTCATTGTTTGTGTTTATCAGATGTTTTCATGTTGTTTCTATTCATTTCTCCTCAGATTATCTTTGTTTTTGGATGGTAAAACCAATCAACCATCAAATAGTTTGTGACCAATAAATATGATTAGCTGGCAGGGCCATTCAGGAAGGCCTTCACATCCAAATCAAGGGGGCCCTCTACATGTGCAGGTAAAGGCATGATAGGATGTAATGCGTGATCCATACAATTGTGCCTCCTGCCATGCTACACATGCATAGCAGGTGGCAGGATTGTGGGATCGTGAATCATCATGCCTTATTGCCAATGCAGGGGGGGGCTTGATCCTTGCTAATTGGTTAATCATTCCTTAAGTGTAATGTGTAGATGGCGCCTCATTGCTTGCTTTTGCAACTGTCCCTGCCACAAGGACAAGTGTGCTTACTTTAGCCATGGCTTCTAATGTTCTTCAACCTTTTATATAATAGAATAACACTTAATTCTTAGTATGAAACTTGAATGCTGTTCAGCAATACTGTTTGCGCTTGTTTACTGAAGAACTGCTAGTTGATAACTGCACCTGGTACACAGAATCAGAAAAAAAGTAAAATATGTCTATTATCACATATAGAGATATTAGGGAAAACTTTCTCACTAGAGGGGCAGTAAAGAACTGGAATAGATTACCCAGAGAGACGGTAGAATCTCCACCCTTAGTGGTTTTTAAGACCCAGGTAGATAAAACCTTGGCTGGGATGATCAAGTTGGGGATGGTCCTGCTTTGAGCAGGGGGTTGGACTAGATGACCTCCCGAGGACCCTTCCAACCCTAATTTTCTATATGTATATGAAATCTTTCTCTATTGGTCTTTTTGAATTCTTAATAATTGTCCTTAGAGTCTCCTATCTTACTCAACTGTCAAAACAATGTATACCTAAATATTTGTAGTATGCATATGGTTAAAAAGAAGAATTTACTTAGTTATTGTTAGGTGTTCATTTGGGTCAGGAGTGTGGTGCATGACCAGTCAATAAGCCAAATGAATGGCAGTCCCAGGGGGTCACAGTGGACTCTACGTGCAGCACAGTTCCCAGACTGGCTAAGGCAGGCTCCAATTGCAGTGCAGGTCCTGGAGCAGGTGCTGAGTGAGGCATGGATCCTGGACTGGTTAGAGCAGGTTCTGTGTGTGGATTGCATCCTAGGCACTGCACATGGGCCTAGTCTGACATGCACTGTGTGCAGTATGTGGGTCAACTTGAGACCCAGGGGCAGCACTGGGGACTGGATGATGGGGCTCCACAGGCTGGATCTGGCCCCTGGGCTGGATCTTTGACAATCCTGGTTTAAGTATTCTTCAAACAGGTCATTGGTATTTGTAGGTATTTCGGTTGGTATGTTTAAAAAATTGAAGTGGAAAGACAGTTCGGAATCCCACTTGAAACAACTCGATTAGGTGAGGATTCTTCCTTGCAAATGCATTTTCCATCTTTGTCAGTTAGACACTTTAACATAATCCATTTAATGTGTGCTTTCTTTCTCTTTCATGCTGACCTCCTTTTTCAGCTAGATCAGCTTCCTGTTTTAGCTTGTTAAACAAATTTAGGTTTGGTATCAGCAATTCTAAAAGTAAACCTCATTGCATACTGTTTTCCTGAGTTGAGTGGGCAACGGGAAGTAATTCTAATTTATACTGCTTTGTACAATGGCATTGTTACTTCTCTGTCTCTCCTTGAAGCACCTCTTCTAATATTTCACATGACTGCATTTGCCTTTTTCATGGATACATTACATTCACAGCTCATGGCTATGCAATGGTTGATTAACAATCCCTGGTTTTCTCCTCCTCAGTTGTTTTGAACTGATGAACTTGGGGCATTTATACACATGCCCTGGAAGTGGGAGTGGGATGCTTTAATTTGAACAGCTCTGACAGCCGCTGTAATTAAAGTGCCCAGAGTGTCACATGTATCAGTGTTCCCACACTGAAACATGGTAGTGGGGGTGCTTTAACTAAAGCTCATCAAACAACCTTTAGTTATAACGCCTTCAGCACCATTTTTCAGCATGGGGATGCTGATACACATGACACTGGAGTCTGCTGGAGTGTGGTAGTTACCATGCTTCAGCAGACTTGCTTAACTGAGTCTGCTCCAATGCGCTGTAATGAATATAGGTGCCCTTGCTGTTTACAGCAGAAAATCTCATTAGTCCCTAAGTGTAGAATCTTTTACTTTCTACAATTATATTTCATCACACTTCTGTTATTCTTGTCTTCAAACTGATCCAGCTCTTCCTGCATGATATTCTGATCCTCCTCTGTATTGATGATGCCTCCCAATTTTGTATCATCAGAAAATGTCATAAGCATATTCTTACTGGAAACTTCCTTACACTATGCAGATTCCCCTTTGAAAAAGTGAGTGGTTTGAATTGTTAGCAAATTTACACACTGATTTTGAAATGGCTCACACTTGTGGCTAACTTTAGGCAAGGTCAATAGCTCTATGGCAGTTGAAGTTACAAGGTTATTTAAAGTGTGCAAAGTTAGGCATTTGCACAAGTCTTCACAGCTTGAGGGCTTAAATGCCAACCCTCTCCCCCACCCCCCACCAAACCCCAGTAACAAGTTCATATTTTTCTTTATCTCTGCATGGTAGGCCTCTGGCAGACGTTACACTTAAGATGCAATTAGCAACCCAGTTGCAGCCTAAATTGTTACCAAACTACACATTTAGAGAATTAATGAAACCACAAAAAAGGGAAGCCAGCCACCAAAAATATTACATAAAAATGTAATATTTTTGTGACTGGTTTCCATTGTGCCTTAAATTGAATGCATAGCAGAGTTAGGACTGCACTGGGGTCTCCAACTGGCCTTAGTGTGGCTCCCACTGACTGACAATCAGCTAATTGTCAGCTGTATCTGGGAATGCACCATGGCTTAAACCAGCTGGTAGTCCACTAGCTCTGGGGATGGCACCAGGGCTGGTTAGAGCCTCAGTACAGTCCTAATCCAGCCAACCATCAGCTGATCACCAGCCAGCTCCAGGAAGCATACTGGGGATGGATCTCATACATCACCACTGGCAACCTCAGCATCTTTCCTCTTCCTCGGACTTCTTACCAATTTCTTATTTTTTAACTCCTCTCTTTCTCCTTCATGCTCACATGATCCTTAACTTTCATCTCATTCTCTGCAATCTATACCAAATGCTGGTACAGTGATCACTTTTCTTATTTACTACTCCATGTCCAGACCCTCTCTACATTGCTTCACTGCCTCAGGTTCCACATTGAATCAAGACTCTTTTTTCCTTTCTTTTATGGACCTACAAAAATTACCTGCCCCCAAGTCTTGTTGCTTCTCCTTTCTAACTCCTCATCTCCCTCACAACTTTTCTGTAAGATCTGAGCGTCTAGGATTACTATTACTGAATAGACCGAAGAATCCTACCATCAGCATTTCAGAGCACCCATAACCCAACCTAGCACAGCTATCCAGTTGTGCAATTATTGGCTCCTGCTTTTACTGGAAGTATGACAGTTTATGCTTTCATAAACAATGAGGTTTACCTTCCTGAAGGTAAATCTTGCCTTAGGTCTGCTATTTCCTCAGCATTTTGCTATTTAAAAATTGTGTCTGGAAATAAAGTTGGCTGCAAGCTGCCATTACCATTTTAATTTGTGTTCTTTAACTGGAAGTAAATTGAGGGTGGGATGATATAGGAGCATATTAATTTTAATGGCATTTGTTACTGCCCACCATTCACCCTTCAGGATGCTTTCTTAGTAACTTATTTTAGAAGTGCTTCATATTTATTTTGTCTGGGGAGGAATTCCGAGCAAAAGTGTTTTATGACCCTAGAATAAATTCACTTTATCAAGACTTGGTTCTAAAATCTCCATAATTGCTCACTATGCGCTATGTGTTGCCTTTAGGAGATCTTGTTTATTGTCCAAAAAGGACATTACAGAAAAACTCTGTCATTATAAAAGTCTCAAAGCAATTCTCCTGCACTGCATGCCATTTCTCCCTTCATATGGCTGGTAAATAATTAAGCTCTGTCTTGTACAGTGATGCCTGTAGAAATAACCCATTTTATTTTATGGGGTTTTTTTCAGTTCTCCCTCCTCAGGGGAAAGGTGCTGGGAGGACATGCAGGTCATGAGTCTCCCTAAGGATCCGGCCCCCCTCCAAGTGTCCTATAAATAATTAGAAATGAAAGGTTTAACTCTAATAATGATGACGGTACGTGGTCATATTCATGTCACTAATTAGTGTTACTTGGTTGAACTTATCATTAAATCAGTGAAAATGAAATGGCTTAGCAGGAGGCAGAAGTTGAATCCTCATCCAATATTAATATTTATACCCTTTGTTGTCCAGATAGCATAAAACTTTTACCAAACAGGAGAATAATCAAAGAATAATTCTCTGGAGAACAAATACAAGTACATTTAAGCCATCTCTTAAAAAAATGAATGAAACACAGACTTGATTTTACAAAGAGAAAGAATAAAAGAACTTAAAGAAACACAGAACATTTCATCTGGAAAGATCTCAAAGGATCTTGCAAAGCAGGTGTGTGAACTTGCCACTCCTGGGGCCTTGTAACGCATTCACTTGCAATGGTTGCAGATCATTGGATTGTAGTGACCTAGGGCTTTGTCGCATATTACACTTAGGATGTGCTAACTATAACTACACTTAAAATGCTAGTGTCTGATCATTCAAGTAGTAAAACATGTGCTAAGCTCCATCATAGCATAACAAAGATAGGACTTTTCTGGAGAGGGAGATCTCCAGATCATATTACCTAACAAGTATTGGGCTAATGTCTAACTGCTCCTGGGAGGTAATATGATCAGTGGACTCTGGTGTGGTGGGTGGGTGGGACCAACAGATAGCTGTGTGTTGGTTTTAGCCTCCACAGCATGGTACAGTGCAGACATTTTCAAAGGCTCTGGTGCTTAGGATGCATTTTATTTAGATTGCAAATAGCATGTGCTAAGCTGCTTGAACATGCATTTGCTTACTGCTACACTTAGTAAGTATTGAAAATGTGACACCAACCTTATTTATAGGACCTGACTTCATGCATGTGCACAGTCTCTGCAGGAATTACATGCAAATTTCAGCTCTCTTGTCACTGTAATCCAGCAGCCCGTGTAGCAGAATTTAGCATCTAGTAGAAAGATCTTCCAGTACTGTCCACACAGATGAGGGGGAAGGTAGTTTTTTGGTCAGGACTCAGGGGCAAATCTCTCTTCTGGGTTGAATGTTAATGTTTTGTAGGAAATCTGTTTAATCTTCTTTTAAAAAAGATGAAGGGGTGAGATATTCTATATCAGGGTTTTCCAAACTCTAGTACACATACCCCTGGGGATACACAAGACATCTCTGGGTGGGGTACATGCTATAAATTGTGTAATGGCAGAGTTAATTTTCATTATAATAATAATTGGCATTTAAGGGATCAGAATACAAAACATATGCTGGTTAGGGTACATGGGTAGGCGTGCATGGGAAATCTGGTAGGGGATACATAATAAGAAAATGTTTGGACCTATTTTAGATCTTCCACATAGTTGAGATATTTCAATCCTAGGCCTAGACCACCCAAGAAAGCAGCCAAAAAAGGAACAATATAATTCCTGCCTGTTGCTGATAGCATCTTTGAAATGTGTTTCCCATTATTGTAATTGGACTTTCTTGACAGTGACTGAAAGTGAGGATGTGACAACAGCAGCACCAAATAGCTCAGTTATTCTATTTATCTGCATGCCTACAGAGTTAGTCTGACAATTACTCACTCCATTTTATGCATGCTTAACACTGTCAATCACACTAACATGACTCTATGGTCAGGTATGTCATCCCTCCATGTTGTTAGCATCAGCACTGATTAAAAGATCCAACCCTAGAGTCCATAGTCAAAACTCCCACTTGAATTTACTGACAAAGGAAGTTTGGCCTGAGTAAAGAATGTTAAATTGCACCCTACATTTCTGTACCAGAAAAGCACTAAGATAATACCTGGAATGTATTGAACGACTGGATTAAAAAAAGAAAGACATCTTTTTGTGGGTGGAGGGTGAGAAGGAGGTAATTTTGATATGTGCAATAAAATCACTGAGACGTTCATGCCAGAGCTAATTGAAACGTGTATCAGCTGCCTGAGATATTGGCTATTATTTCTCTAATTTTTTCTGCACAATAAAACAAATCAGACCATTAATCTACCATGAATGAATATTATTACATGCTTTGATAAGGACACAAAGGAAAATCAGGCTCACCATGGAGACTCTCACTCTTCGCTTCATATTCAAATATCTAGGAATCTCTGGAGAGATTGCAGCAAAGATCATATTTACACACAGCAATTTGTTTGCAAATGTGGCAAGTGTTCCACCATGACTTAAGAAATTCTTCAGACAACACACTCAAGACAATGCTGAAGCTTTAATGTTAAATTTTACTAACATTTCTTCTATGTGTGTATATCTGTGCTTGTATATGCATAAGGGGTGGGAGCAGCTTATACATATATAATATAAATTACAAGTAGAAGGTTTCATTTTGAAAATGTGAATGGATTTGACTACATCTGTTATGCGAGTAAATGTATTTAGTGTGATTCCATACTACCCTGCTTGAAACCTGGAGGTGATTCCTCCTTGTCACTGCTTTTTTGTGACCATCTTAAGAGTCGGATGAAGGTGTGTTACAAAAGCAGATGCCTTCGTGGATTTTCAGGATTTGAACAGGGTGGGCTAGAATTGCATTTAAGTGACTAAATGTAGGCACCCACTAAGTGAAATAGGATCTGACTGTAAGATTAAACAACCAAAAGTCAAGAGATTTCAAAGTTAATGTAGAGTCGTGAGTTCTGTCATATTTATGTGCACTCATAATTTTTAATTACATGGCTACATACACAGCTGTGAAAGTAACTCATTCTTTTTAGTTTGTTGTTATTTCTAAAAGAAATCAAAAAGAGTTTGGTTTTGGAAAATCAAAAAAAGGAGGGGAGGGGGGTTGATGAAACATATCATTACAATATTAGAGGTGCACTGATACATTGGTCCAATATCGGATCGGTACTGATATAAAGAAAATTGTCTATATTGATTTTGGCATGATGGGGCCGATAATTTGACTGATAAATGCTCATGCTGCCTGCAAGATGGAGGCATGGCTCATGGGGTGGGGGCAGCAGGGCTGGTGGGGGAGGGTGAGGAACTGGGCATGTGCCCCAGATATGCATGGCGCAGGGTGGGCTGCAGCTGCGGGATGGAGCTAGAGCCAGCGCTGTGCAGGGCTTTTCTTGCCAGGAGCTGGACTTAGAGCAGGCTCCAGCAGTGCTGGGAGGAGGCTGCAGCCACCCCAAATTTTGCTGCAGCTCCACTCCCAGTGCCATGCTGCCACCTGGCAGAGCCTGGCTTTTCCCAGTGCTTGGGTGGAGGCGGGGCATTCAGCCGGGGCTGCACTGAGTGGCGGCGTGGGGCTGGGAGCGGAGCTGTGGCAAAATT
>NW_005842130.1:1710994-1734954 GCF_000455745.1 Alligator sinensis | reverse complement strand
GAGGGCATTGATTTGCCCCCCCACACCCCTTCCCTCCCCCCGTCCCCTTCGACCACACTGGACTTACCGCCTGATGGCAGCTGTATTGGATATCAGATCGATATTGGCCAATATGCCTCCTTAAATATCAGATATTGGTATCGATCCCCAAAATCTCTGTTGGTGCACCCCTATACAATATAGGATGTTTTTAGTCACTTTTTCAATAAAAGCAATGAAAATTCAGAAACAAAGGTATTCCCAAGGGAAATTAGCTACCAGATGGTCCCTTCATAACTAATAATCCAGTGGATAGGGGACTCTCCCAGGATGTATAAAACCCAGGTTGAAACTCCTGATTCAGACTAAGGACACAAATTTAATTTTTTCACTTCCTATGTGAATGCCCTTCCTATGTGAACCATCACTGATTATGCCAGATTGCTCATTATCTGTCCAGTTATTTTTGGATACAAATACTTATGCAATAAGTGGAGCAAAAACTTAATATACAGTGTTCTCCATTTCAGGTTATATCCCCCCTCTGACACAATGGGTGCGTCTATACGAGACACTTTACTGCACAGTAGCACAGTTTATTGCATAGTAAGCATGTGCATCTACACATGCACATGCTTACTGCACAGTAAATTTTGCAACTCATGAGTAAATTTGCTACTTGCACATGCAAGTAGTAAATTTAGTTTTGAGTAGTTACTGCACAGTAACGCACATGTAGAAGCCAACCAGGAGGAAATTTGCTCCCAGTCAGCCCTGCCACTAGGGAGCCATCCTCAGGCTAACCCCAGGGCTTGAGAACTGGGAGCCTCTCCTGCCCCAGGGCTGGGCCAGCTCTATGCCAGCCCCAGCCATGGGCCTGTAAAAGCCTGCAGGCATTTTGAGCCCTGGGGCACAAGACCAGGGAGTCTGGGGTGACTGCTGCCCCTGCACAGGCTGCAGGCCAACTGTGACAGACTGCCTGCACCCCAGTGCCACTGTCTGTTACTGCAGTGCCACACAGCTGCCAAGGTCATGCCGTCCAAACCTGCAGGATGCTTCAGGCTCCTGCCAGGCCTGTCAGCACCCAGACCCAGCTGCAGGAAGCTCCTGGACACTGAAGCCAGCTCTACCTGCTTGCAGCCAACCCCTAGCAACCTGCCTGAACCCTGCAGGTGCTGCGGGGCATTGCCTCACCACATGGCTACTAGTCCTGTACCATTCCCCTGTACCAGGCAGCTGTCCAGGCCTGGCAGCATGGGGGCAGCCAGCACAGGGGCCTTGATGACATCATTGCCAATGCCACACACCACCTCCCAGGGACCCAGCTGGTCCATGGAGACGACTGGTGACCTCATGGTTCTGTGGGGCATGGTGGAGGTGCAGCAGCAGTTTGTGTGTGGTGGGTGCTCCAGTGCATGCATTTACAAGAGGCTGGCAGGTTGGATGCAGGAGCATGGGCATGATTGGTTGGTGCAGCAGTGCCGCATGAATGTCAAGACCTTGCAGGCACAATGGGTTACCATCACCAACCACAACTGTTGGTTGGGGAGGGCCTGTAAGTCCATGCCCTTTTTGCAGCAGCTGACTGATATCCGTATGCCCTGAGGCCCAGGCAGCAGCCATGCTGTGTACTGCAGCATGGGTGGCTTGCCCAAGTCCTAGCTCCAGACTGGCACCTGTGGTGATCTGTTGCCGTGATAGGGTCTCTTGGGTCACCAGCAGCCTGTCCCACCAACCTCCCTGTCCCCAGCCTCCACCAGCAGCTTGAGGAGCCTGGGCCAGTGCCTGCCCCAACAGCTGTGAGATCTCAGCCCCAGCCATGAGGCACAGCCAGCAATGTCACCACCGGCTGCCATCAACACCAGCTTCTCAGTCAGGAGCTGCACACCATTGCTGTCAGCCAGGACCTATTGGAGTCTCCAGGCATGCCGGCCCTTCCCGTATGGTAAGCCCCAGCCCCTTCCTCCAGGCCCTGTGCCTGCTCTACTTCTCTGCCCAGCCTGGCCACTCTCCCTTGGGCCCTGGGTTCCTCCTCACAGCATGCAGGGAGGTGGGAGACATTGTAAAACTTTACTGAGCAGCCCGTGCCCCCGCAGCTACTTGAGCATGGGCCGCTCACATGTCAAGAAACATGTTGATGCCAGCAGCAATGTCCTTCTTAGCTGTGGGGGACACAGACATGTAACGTAGCTGCAGGTAGCCCTCCAGGCAGTGGTGGAGGTTGCAGGACAGTGCAGGCTTGCCCCTCACACTGTCAAAGCTCAGGGTCCTATGCTAGATGCAGAGGTGTGCTTAGGGCACCATGGGCATCAGCAGCAGCAGGGTGTAGTGGGTCAGGCACCCCTCAGTCCACACAAACAGCACTTTGTGTTGTGCCAGGGACATGTGTAGCAGAGGCATTTTCAGGGCACATAGCAGCCATGAGTGGGTGGCTGGCCCTGGGTGCCTCCCCAGAGAGGGCCCCTGCTGGCAGGGTGGGGGCACAAGCAACTCCACATCCCAGTCATCCAGAAGCCTCATGTCTCCCAAGCCCAGGCATTATGGGCCTGTAAGCAGTACAGGATACAGGCTGGCCTGCAGGAGAAGAAAAAGAAGTGCAGGGAGTGGGGTCTGGAGCCATGGCAGAAGGTGCTGCCAGGAACCTGGACTGGCTTGGGATGGGTATGGGAGAGGCAATCTGCCTGCAGCCAGAACCCAGCAGCCTGTTGGCCCCTGGGGAGTAATCAGAGACAGGTGGCTCAGCCAATAGCTGTCTGGATCCGGGCTTGCCCAGCTGACTTACCATGGTCCCTGGGCACCCATGCATGATCCCTGATCTGAGGTGGGCAGTGCATGGACCCCTGGTACACAGCATCTAATCTCAGAAAGGTTGCAAACTCTCACAAACAGATTCTTTCTCATGGATCTGCAGGCCCTGAAGCTGTATGTGGGGAAGAGGCCACAGCTGACAGCCAGAATGTGGTCTCAGGGTTGCTGCTACCCAAGGCCAGGGCCCTGCAGATGTGCCAGCTCTGCAGGAGGAGGACCCAGGATTGAACCCTTCTCCTGGACCAACTGGTGACAGCCATGGAGGACCAGTTTGCAGATGCATGGGTGTGGCTGGGCAGAAGACACTGTCTGCGAGGACACGTGGAACCAGGCAGACTGAGAATTAAGAGCATAGCTCCTGCCCCTGGAGCAGGAGCACACACAGGCCCTGCAGCAGCAGTTGAGGCCATGGAGGATGGCCACTGGGTGCTGGACATTGTCCTGGACCTGGCGGTCACCTTTATGCTTTGTGCTGCCCTATCCCCAAACATAGTCCTGCCTGGCCCCTTGCAGCAACCTGCCACCCAGCAGCAGGCTCCCTTGTGGGCTTGGGTGGAAGTCAGCACCACCTCCATCAGCTAGGAGCTCCTATCCCAGCCCCCACCCCAGGTCCACCACCTTCAGCTCCCCCTGTCTGGGCCTAGCCCCACTGCTTGCCTTGGCTCCATATGGGTGCAAAGCCAGAGTTTCCTGCAGCAGTGCCAGGACTGTGCACCAGCCCTGCTGTCCCTAGCTACTGGATGCCAGAGTGGAAGCTGTGCAGAGATTTTCAAGGCAAGCCATACAAGGAAAGGCTGAGGGACTTGGGCCTCTTCAGCCAAACAAAGAGAACGCTGAGAGAGGACTTGGTAGCAGTTTACTGCTTTATCAGGGCAATACTTCAAGGGCTCAGCAAATAACTGTTCACCATGGCTCCCTTGGGGAAAACCAGGAGTAATGGCCACAAACTCCTGGAAGATCATTTCAGGCTTAACACTTGGAAAAACTTCTTTACAGGTAGGGTGTCCAGACTAGAATAAGCTCCCTCCAGAGGTGGTGCAATCACCTACTCTGGAAATCATCTAGAGGAGACTGGAAGGACACCTTGCTGGGGTCACCTGACCCCAGTTGTCTTTCCTGCCTAGTGCAGGGGGCTGGACCCAATTATATTGCAAGGTCCCTTCCAGCCCCTTACAATCTATGAATCTATGTTGTGGAACCAGAGGCTGCCGTTGTCCCTGGGTGAGCCCCCTACCCACTGGGCTTGCTGCACCATGTGCACCCATGGGGGAATAGCCAGTGGCTATTGCTGCTCCTGTTCCTGGACTCCACTGCCTAGGTGCCCCTACCCCATTGCCACCCACCTCAGGAGGGCGCACACACAGACCACACTGCAAATAGTTTGCACAGGTAAGAGGTTATTTTATTGTTGGTGGGTGGAGTGGGTGGTGGAGGGGCTCTGTTGTTGGGGAGGGAGTGGGAAAGAGGGAGGTCTGTTTGTTGTGAGGGCAATAAAATGTTTTCCTGAGAACTGTCTTCAGTGAGCATGGTGCTAGGGTGGGCAGTGGGGTGGGGGGTCTGTGGGCAGCTATCCAGGCTGGCTACAGCAGGGAGTGGAGGAGGAGGGGGTTGACCAGTGGCTCTTGCACCCAGTGCCTTGGTCCCTGCTGATGGGTGTGTGGGTCACCTGGGGTCTCAGTGGTGGTGGTGGTGGGGTGGGCACTGCTGTTGCTGCCACCACAGCTGGTGCTTTCACTGTCAGGTGTTCTCTACCTTCCATGCTTCCTCCACCCAGTCTTCATGAAAGAGGTCTCCCTGGGACTCACAGATATTATGCAGCATGCAAGATGTGATGATGACCTGGGGGATATTGGCCTTAGCAAACTCAAGGTGGGCTGTGAGGGTCCACAAGCATCCCTTGAGATGGCCGAAGGTGCACTTCACCAAGGTGTGAGTTCAGCCCAAGCACCTGTTGAAGTGCATCTGCTGGAGGTCCAGCTGGCCAGAGTAGGGCCTCATGAGCCAGGGGAGGAGCAGGTAGCGGGGTCCCCAGTGACGAGGGGCAGGACCACCATGGCCCCCACCTGGAAGTCCAGCACCCCCGGCACAAAGCACTAGGCCTGTGCAGAGTGCTAGTATTTGCTTCAGATTCAGCCAATTCGGGGGACAGCGATTCGATTTGGTAATTGGAATCACTGTCCCAATTCGATTCGGCTGAATTTTATTTGGAGATTTAGCTGCGACCAAATCGCTGAATCTCTGAATCAGCCAGTCCAGGCCCATTCCCTGCCTGCTCTCTCAGCCCAGCAATGGCTGCCCCGCCTGCCCCAGCTCCCGGCTCTTTGGGAAAAAAAGCCCCAACTCAGCCGGTGGTGGCGGGTGAGGGGCAATCCCTAATGCCCCCCCACTGCCCCATGCTGCATGGGGGGGCTCTGCATGAGCCCCCCAACCCTCCTTCTGCCCCCACAGCCCCCCCCCCCAGGTGCCCCACCCAGGCCAGCTTTGGCCTTTTAAGAAAAAAAACCTGAAAAAATCCCCAGACTCACCGCTCCTGCCAGCGGGGGGATTCCCTGCTGCCCCTTGCTACCCTGTGCCATGTGGGGGGTTCTGCATGAGCCCCTCAAGGCCCAAGGCCATTGCAGGAGCGGTGAGTCCCAGGGCTTTTCTTGGCTTTTTTTTTCTTAAAGGGCCAGAGCTGGCCTAGTCAGAGCACCTGTGGGGGAGCAGGAGTGAGGGGGGGATCAGAGGGCTCGTGCAGAGCCCCCCATGCAGCACAAGGCGGTGGGGGGAAGCAGGGATCAACCCCTGCCTGGCAGCACCCAGTGAGCCCTGGGGCTTTTTTTTGAAGTACCAGGCTGGGGCAGGCGGGGGTCCTGCCATGGTCTCCTTCCCCAGTCCCCCCTCCCCCGCCCCTAGTACTTACCAGCTCAGAGTCTGGCTACAGCTCCCTGATGCAACCACCGGGGACTGCCTGAATCATTAAAGCTCTCCAAATCTTTCCCTGAGATTTGGAGAGCTTTGAAATTGATTCAGACCTTTAAATTGGTCTCCTGATTCGATTTGGAGATTTGGCCACCGAATTGGGCCGAATCTCCTCTGAATCGAATCACCACCCAAAGCTTTGCACAGCCCTACAAAGCATCTGCTCTGCACAAGGGCTGGCAGGGCAGAGTCCCTGAAGATGCAGACATTGTAGGCATTGCCTGCTAAGCCAGTGCTCACGTTGGTGAAGGTGCCAGGGTGGTTGCTGATAGTTTGGAGCACAACGGAATGAAAGCCTCTCTGGCTGTATTAGGGGTGATCACTGTGGGGCAGACAGGTGGTGGGGGTGTAGATCCCATCCACGGCCCTGATGCACTGGGGGAAACCTCCAGGGGGTCGTGTACCCAGAGCATATGTCCTGGAGAGCACTGCACACCTCCAGAATGGCCCCCCCTGCAGTAGTCTGGATCGCGCCAAAGAGGTGGCCCACATAATGGAGGCTGGTGGGTGCAGACAGCATCAGCAGAGTGATGGCCAGCACGGTGTTTGCAAGGAGGTGCTGCCATATGGTGGGGTTCTGCCACTCCAGGTGTGGGTGGAGCTGCTCCAGGGTGATCTGGAAGGTGGCCCAGGTCATGTGGAATGGCTCCAGCCACTGTTCATCATGCTAGGTGTGCTAGATGACATGCAACCACCAGTTGTGGCTGGCCTGGCAGGCCCAGAGGTGGCAGGGCTGGAGGCCTAGGTGGATGTGGATGGCTCTGGTGGTGGCATCCAGGAATATGCCTTTGGTGTCTTTGCTGGGAACCAGCCAGCAAGATGGGGTCCAGGTGGCAGCTGCGCGGCAGCAGCAGTCCTGGGATGGTATGGTGCAGCTGGGCAGGTGGTCACTGCATGTGGGGGAGCTGGCAGGACCCAGATGGCCATGGGCCAGATGATGGTTGGTGCAGCAGGCCGGAAGGGCCAGCATGGAGGCTGGCAGGAGCCCACGACTCTGGGTATCGCTGCCAGGGGCAGGGGCTAGAGAAGCCATGGCATGGGGAGGCAGAGGCTGTCATGAGACAACTGCTGTGTCCTGCCCCTGTGCTCTGCATGCTGCTTCTGGCCAGGAAAATGGCTGGCCAGGGAGCAGGGAAAGGGGCTGCCTTTTCATGATGGTCTCTGGCTGCAGGCAGCCTCCAGCTCACCCTGGTGGTGGCAGGGGTGCATTGCACAGTCCCAGGAATCAGAAGCAGTTTGCTGCCATTAGCAGCAAATCTGCTCCTGCTTCTCTGAACATGTAGATATCTGCCCGGAAGCATTTACTTGCGAGTAGTTTAGTCATGAGTAAACTGTTCCTGCATTAAATGCACTTGTAGATGCAGCCAATGAATATTTAACTATTTATACAAAGCAGAAGAGCTTAGACATGAGAGGCTCAGACAGATACCCACCTCAGAGAATCCTCTAACATAGTGATTAGGCCATTCATCTAGGGACATGGAGACTTTAGCACCTGTTCTAATTTAAGTAGCGAAGTTATTTGAAGGCAGATTTCTCACATGCTGCATTACTGGCCCTATGGATAGGCAGGATGGTACCTTCTCTGCTTTTGTGAATAGTGTTTGATTCTCTTCTGTGAATCTAGCTCAGAAGATTGAAATATTCCACTCTGGAAATATCTGAGTGACTTGGTTCCAATGTTTCTGATTAATCTTTTTACAATCTGAATTCTTTCTGAATGCAAAGATAGCTTAAATTATCCTGAAACAGCATTTTTGGGTCATGAAGGATCAAATGAACATGTTTTACCCAGCCATGAAACTACTAATTCTGACATGACTGAGCAGAGGGGAGGTTACCTTAGAAGTGTAGTGGGAATCTTAATTTGGTGCTTCAGGTATAAATGTATTTAACTTGTTTGCTAATACAGGTCAGATGCTGTTACCAATACTCGTCTGAAGCTGTAGTTGAATATACAAATACCCACTGAAATAATGAAACAACTCACAGGGTGCATCTACATAGCATGGCTGAATAAACTCTGGTGCAGTTTGCAACAGAGCTTATTGCTCCTGGGTCCACCATTTACATGTGCATGTGGGACCACAGTACATTGAGCCAGGGCAGCACAGCCCTGGCTGGCAGGATGTCTGGGGAGTCAACCTGCCATCCTGGAGCTGCTCCACCCTGGCTCAACATGTTGTGAAGGGGTTGGCTGGGGCACAAGGGTACTACAGTGAGGGGCTAGCTGGCAGGCAGCCCCACACTATAGCACCCTCACACCCCAGCCAGCCCTGGTCACCGTCTACACTTGCATTGCGATGGAGTAAATAATTCTGCCATAAGATAGTACTTGTGTTAGGCAGTAATATCCTACAGCGGAGTTAATTAGTTTACTCTGGCCTAATAGTGCCTCATGTGTAGATGGTGATACTTGCCTGCTGAGCTAGTCAGTCAAGTTCAGTAAAGCACACATGTAGATGCCCCCACAGAATAGGGGACTATTCTCCAAGTCTATGCCCAACCCAGTGAGGTCCTCAGTAAATGCATGAAGCAGAATCTTGTCTTAAAGAGACCTATCAGCACATAACAAATTGTACTGCTTTAATTATACAGGAATAAATAAAGTTGCAGAACTGCCTATCATGTAGGTGCAGATGTATTAAAACAAAGTACAGCTGTTCCTGTATGGAAATGGAATAAACTATGCCAGTACAAGGTACTGTTGTACCACTGTAACTGTCCACACTAGGGTTTATAGTGTGATTTAGCAGTAGTTTGGTTAAAAAAGCATCCCTAATAGATATGAAGATATTATAACACATAGACAGAGGGTGAAAATCTTATTGGGGGGGAGGGGCTGAGTGGATGTGTCAGCATGACAACTACAGCTCCCATTGTGCTCTTTGTGGGGCAATGCATGCACGGTTACCTCTCCTTTCTCAGCTGCATGGAGCTGAGTGCACGTGGGGTGCTGGCCTGGATGCATGCCAAGCAGTGCCATGGTGCTGCTGCTGTTACCAGTCACCACAAAATTAATTTGGGGGGGCAACGTCCCCATAAGCCTGGTCTTCTGCCACCTATGCTATACCACTATGGTAACAGACATTAATTATTAACAAAATAGTCTTATGCAGGATTTACAAATTCCATTTAGGGTGACCACACAAATCAAGGTATGGCCAAATAAAGACAATAGTGAGATAAAATGAAGCAGAGTCTCAGCACAAGTTCCTTGGTCTGAAGTAGCTTTTGGTTGTGTGCAATCTTCCCCTGCCACAAGTAGGACTTAATAGGGTTAAGCTAATAGTTTAACTTTCTCTTACAAAGGCATAAGAGTACAAATGCATGCAGTTACCATAGAGTACCTCACATGCAGTAAATCTCTGACCCCTTCTAACTTGCTGTAATCTGTTTCTCTCCATACCCTCAGGAGCAATTTAGTAGTTCAATTGGAAAACTCATCCCCGGTAGCTACTCAGGGGAGTAAGCACTGTATAGAACTAAGTCCTTCACTATGTAAAATCCAGCCATCCCTCTGAAATGAACTCTACCTTCATGTCAAGGCTCTGAGCCCCTTCATTTTTCAGACATCTGTATAAAAAACATACCTTTTTTTTTTTTAAATTTAGGGAAAGTTTTTTCCCCTCACAATTTTCCATAGCCCCAAAAAGATAAATGGGTATTTCTCAAGTTTTCCATTTGAAATGAAAGGGAAGTTTCAGCCCTACCTTCTAATGTGAAATGTTATGAGAAGACAAAACATAACTAAGAGTGTTCTGCCCCCCTAGCTGGAATATTCACCAGCAGTGAACACTGCGATAAAAAATGAATTAGTTAGATAATAAAACTGGTAGGGGCTCCGGAACTTGCACATTTTTAGAGTTCCATTAAAATCCAGCTCAGGTCAGTAGAGGCAATAGTCTGCCACCTGGCAACTTAGATAAATGAAGATTGAGGTCCAAATCCCATTTTTAAAGACAAGTTTCCACATTGCTATACACTGGGCACCCATTGGCAAATCTGTTGGTGGCAGATTCATATGGGACAAAGGCAAAATGATCAGGCACAAAAGATGTTCTTTAGGACAGACTTCTCTGTTGTGTTCATCTGATGTTTGTTTTAAACCAGTGGTGCTCAACCTTTTGGTCAGTAGGCCAGATGAGTGGTATGGGGCCAATCCACAGGCCAGATTGGGCCCCAAGCATCAAGGTCAGGCCTCACACTGCCTCCTCCTGGCCCTCTGTGTTGGGATCAGGCCCTGGGCTGTCTCTGCCTGGCCCTAGCATGCCCGGATTAGGCTCCAGATGGCCTCAGCCAGCCCCTGTGCACCCAGGTTGGGCTCCACACCAACTCTGCTCAGCTATGCACATCCAGATTGGGTCCTGTATGCTCACCCTGCATACTCACCCCACCCTCACCTGGCCCTGGATACTCAGATTGAGCCCTGCTCTACCTCAGCCTTGCTGTGCATGCTGGGCTTAGGTCCTATACCACCTAGCATGCTCGGATCAGCCCCGCCTGCTCCATGTGCTCTATCTAACATTGAGGGCCACACAATCTGGCCCGCAGTGCTCCCCACAGGTCCAGACATTTGGCAGCAGAGGACTGTCAATTAATGCTTCCACTGCTCCCCTGCCACCAACTTTTCAGACCTGTGGGGAGCCTCACAGGCTGGATAAAACAGCTTAAGGAGGCAGACCTGGCCCATGAACATTCCTATTTTAAACCAACTTTCCTTCCCCATGCAATCTACCAACCACTCTATTTTTCTGAAGAGTTAGCAAAAAATTACCCATAATAAGTCTGCTGTGACTTAAATTTCTTGGCACTATAATTCACGACTGTAGCAGGGCACTAAGGTGCCTGCTACTGGGAGAGCCAGAATAGCTGCTCAGGTGCCGGTTGCCAGGATGACCAGATGGAGCCAATGTCCCCAACCTGCTAGCGGTCAGCTGACTGGAAGGGGAGGGCCTGGCTCCCATTTAAACATCAGAATTGAGGCCAAGGGGGCAGTTCCCTGCCAGCAGCTAAGGAGGAAGGAGCTCTCAGGAAGGGAGGAGCAGCATCTAACACTGCTGCGGGATGGCATACCACCTGGTAGGCTTGAGTGGGGTTAGAGCCGGGCGGCTTAAGTTTTCATGTTATAGCCAAGGGGTTTGCGTTTGTGTTTTTGTTTAATACCGGTGGTTTGGGTGAGGCTATTAGGGGTTGGAGGAGGCCCCATTGTAGGGACCCACTCCAGAGTGGGATCCCCGGCACCAGTGAGGGTGCAGCTTTTGGGACGACCTTAAAAAGGCCAGGGAGGCCTGGAGCACCTGGGGGGGGGGCGTGCAGGTGTATGGTTTGTTTGTTTTTTTCTGTTGTTTGGACAGGTGGAGTCCACCCAGATTTTGAACTTGTGACCCCTTTGACTGGGGCGGGGGGGCAGTACGTGTGCCTCTGGGCCAGGGGGTGTCGTGCCTCAGAAGGGACCCAGAAAAGAGGCCAAGAGCCTCTAGGCACTGGAAGGAAGAGCTAGAGCCTTGGAGTCTAACCCTGTTTGGTGGGTTTGGATGGAGAGGCCTAGCTAGAGAAAAAAGGGGTCAGAACCTTATAGGAGAGACCCCAACATACCCAATATAATCGGCAGTCTCCCGCTCGCATACTAATTCCATCAAGATGTGGCAGGCGAGATTAGAGCGGGACAGCAGAGGTCCAAGAGGACTCCAAGAGCGCCCCACGTAAGGCGCAGATGACCCGGAGGATGGCGCTGGGGAGGGCGGCCTGTGACAACGACCCTCTCCTGATCATGACAGTTGATCAGAAAATAGCAACATGTGAGTGCTCCTGATAGCTCACTGTTTCTAGGGCTGTCAAAAGATTTAAAAATTTGATCGTGGTTAGTTACATTATTAAAACAACTGGTCACAATTAATCGCAATTTTATTCACACAACTAAAAACTCAAAATTATGCAGGTACTTTGTATGGTTGGGGTGAGTGTGGAGAGTGTGTGGGGGCAGAATTGGTGAAGGTGTGGGGGGTTGTGGATATGTGTGTGGGGTTTCGAGCTGAGTGGGGAGGCATATGCCTTGGCAGGATGTGGGGTACTGTGGGTCAGGAGTGAGAGGCAGCAGCAGGGCTGGGGGGGTGGTGTGGCTTGGGAGTGAGGGGCAGGGGATGGGCATATCACTGTCCTCCCCCACAATCATATTACCCCCCGCAGTATCTTTTTTAAAGCAAAATATGGTTACCCTACAGGAATGCAGTCTGGTGGCTTCTAGAGAAGCACCCAGCAGGTAAATCTGTAGAGAGGAAGGGGCAGGGGGAGAGGGAAGGAGCACAGGGGGGTGGGCACAGCTCCTCATTGCTATGTGTCCCCCTGGATGTGTGTGTGGGATGGAGGTGGGATGCCTGCTGCAGAGTGCGGCTCTGCACCCTGGTGCCTTTGCCCTGGGAACTGTGAGGCACCATGTTGTGCCACCTACCTTTGGGAAAGCAGGAGACACATAGCACTGCCAGTGCACAGCTTCCAGGGCAAAGGCAGCAGGGCAGAGAGCCCCAGACCACAGCAGACAGCTCTCTTCTACCCCCACAAACAAGTCTGGGGGGCAAATGCCCCCCATGCCTCCTCTGGGGTTGTGCACAGGAGTGGGGAGCCATGCTCTCCCACACCGGTGGACGAGCCACCTGTGGCTCCATCCCATGACCCACCCCGGCCTCAAGGCCCCATTCACCCCAGCCCCTGCCCCTGCCCCTGTCCCTGCTCCACTCCTTCCCTCACTGTGGGAGACTTGATCTGCTCCCCCACCCCTTCCCCTCCATAGACTTACCTGGTTGGTGCTGCTGTAATAGATGCTGGGCTGTATTCCTGGCTGTGTGCATGCTGCAGCTACTCGTCTATGTCTGTGTCTGTGTGTCTGCATGCTCCCCCTCCCCTTTCTGCCACAGCAGCCCAGAGTCTGTGCCTGGGCTGCCCTGTGGTCCTCAGCACTGCCACCACTGCCCTGCTGAGTGGCCTGGAAGCAGCAGTGATGGCAGTGAAGTGGAGCCCGGGTGTGGGCTACAAAACTACACATACAATTAATGCATAAAAACAATTAGCACAAGAACCAATTAACAAGTTAATCATGCTATCAATTGAGTAGTTGACAGCTCTAATTATAACTCCTACTGAAACCAATGAAGTTTTTCTATTTAGCTCAGAAGATTGTGCCCAGTATGCCTGAACTTTAACTGTACCTTAACCACATATTGTACCAATATTCGATTTTAACAGCTTTCATTGACTAAGACAGTGGTTTTCAAACTTCCTAAAGTCACAGAACCCTTTCATAGACTTTCTTCTGCCACAGAACTCCCTACCCCTTCCTGAAGGCTGATGCAAAACCAAGTGACCTGGCCCAGCAATGGTGGTGCACTGCCCCCTGGGCTGTTCCACCAGTCCCCCAGTCTCTTTGCAGAACCCCTGAAGCCCTATTGCCTGCCATGGAACAGTTTGAAAACCACTGAACTATGACATCTAGAACCAATTCTGATCCATTTATTTGGCACAGAAGTGGAAGTGGGCTTAAATGCCCAAGTGTGATTTTGTTCCAGTCTGTTCCAGTCCCTGTAAAAGAGTTAATACAAAAAGTGGGTGGGTCCTCCTCACTGGGTTGGGTTTTTTGTGACTTAGTCTGCTGGGTCAGATCATAGCATGTTACAAAAGTCGATGTATTAATGGATTTTGAAGACTTGGATGGGGTGGAATAGAATCGCACTTAGGCACCTAAATCCATTTAGACACCCTGTAGGTGGAATAGGATCTTCCCAAAGGGTAAAATGAATTACAGCTACTAAAATCAACACAGTATTGGATATTGCAAATTTGAAAGTCAGGAGTATCAGGAGCGAATTTTAGGTTGATCCCATGTAGAAGTCAAGTGCCATTTTTATGTTTTTTTGGAGGAAAAAAGGTGGATTTGTAGTCAGAACAATACAGTAATTTAAAGTATTTTATTGAAGAAACCACTTTCATCACATAATCACAGTGCAAATCAATATAATGTTCTGAAACATCCAATTAATTCTGAGACGTGAGTTTTCTAAATGTGTGTCTTTATAAAAAGAAATTGCCCATCTACTGAACATCTGCTCTAGACTGCAATTTTGACATGTATTAGCCCACTATCTTACACCTGATTTATAGAAATAGATGTCTCCTTAGGAACTATAGGTAAATATACACTGTCAGTGAAATGTTGGGAATTGTACCACCAAGGTGGCAGAGTCACCATAATATTTATAAATCATATATCATATCTTCTAGACATATTCTTCTATGCATTATTTATCAGGTTATATGAAAAGGCATAAAAAATGCTAGCAGCTGAAGTTTGGTAACTGTTTATTTAAGAAACAGAGACCCTATAAACTCAGAGATTACTGCAGCTTTGTGGCCAAATTTACTATGACAAAGCCATGTATTTTATTAAATTATTTAAGCCCTTTAAAAGTTAACAACAGCTGCAAGTATATGGTGAATTTGACAAAACCTCCTGTTTTCCTTTTAATGGAAATTGCACTAGACAGTCAGCAACTGCAAATGAAACAATTTTATTAGGCTGTAGAGCAAGTTTGCCCTGCTGAGCAATGACAATGGACTACCGCTCCAGCACACTTTGAATTTCATTATCAGAGAAAATTATACTGACAGTGTGGTGGAGGAATTGATGGATGTTGAGTAAAACAGTCATCTCATCAGAACTGCGGAAGCAATAAGCCCCACAACAAACCCAACATATGATAGCCTGTAAGCACCTCATTTAGAGCACCTCCCACCATTACAGAACATGCATTAACCGCGGGACTGTTGGGTATTTGACAGTAAGCCTTCCTCAGCTGTTCCACTATTGTACTTAAGGCTGCTTTGGGGGGTTTGAATCTGGACCGTCCCCATGCTACCTGCATGCATTAAACCACTGGGCTGTTTTGGGGTGAGAACTCTTGTGGTTTTGAATGCCATTTTGGAGATGAGCTGCCTTTGGGGAGTGAAGTATCATTGAAACTAATACATTTCTACCCAAAACTTCCAGTTTTTACAAATCTTCTCTTTTTTGCTGCAAGATTTCCTACCAATTCTATGCTAGATATAAATTCACAAAAAAGAAAATGGGTGCTTTTTGTTATGGGAAAGCTCAACTCATGACACTGGTTAGATTTTTGACATGTGGAATTTATGCATTTTATTCTTCATTTAATGTTAATGTGGGACTGGTTGTTATGACTAGTTTTATGTGTTGGTATGCACAGTTCCCGGAGAGCTTCGTCCTCTACACTGTTTGTCTGAGAGCTGTTGCTTGTATACATTTTATCTACCAATAAGATTTTTTCTTCGTCAGTGTCATAGGTGGCCACTCATAGCTTAGTAAGAAATATATACATTTATTTATTTATTTACTGGTATTTCTAGTGGTACTTGACAGTTAACATATATGCTAAGTGTATTATGGCTTAAGTTTAATTGCTAGATCTGACAGCAATGGAGTTTTCTTAATTAGCACAGATTATTCATCTTCCTCACCTTGAGTTGCCCTTTGAAGTCTGAAAACCATATGCCCAGGTCCCTTGATGTTTGTGTGATCCTCAGATTAGGTGGCATCTCTAGGAGGCAGTGACACTGGATACCACTGAATAATAAGTCCACCACAAACTCAGGCCAGGTTGCCCACCTCCAGCTGTCTCTGCTGAGAAACCAGTGTGCTACTGACTACTGCAACAAGGAGGGTAGCTCAGCAGCATGAAGAAAGGAGCTAGAGAATAGATATGAGACTCAGAGCAAAAAAACTCCTGCATCCTCATCTTGTTAGTGACAATGACTCCCTCTGTGGTTTTAAATCAAGCATATGACCTTTCAGCTTTTGTTTTCCCTAACTGGGGTTAATAAAATTTTCCTGTTTCACAAGGGGTTTGTTTTGGTTAATTAATGTATGTTACTGTGCGCTGTAAACTCTTGAATTCACTGTAGTATTCATTGGCTCCCTCCATCTGTGCCTTGCTTTCCCGGATAAGTAAAGCCCCTCACAAGTATTTCCATATACATTAGCAAAAGTCCATCACAGTAACCTGCATGGCATGCAAAGGGAGGAGCACAGGTTGAAGAAAGGAAGAGCATGGAGGAGGCAGCAGGAAGCTTTTGTGTGCATATGTGGCTGTAATATTATGGTGCCCCAAGAATGATGCTGTAGAAAGTGTTTTAATTTAGGTTGATTGGTTTAGTTTAATAGGAATGCTAGTGAAAGCTGCAGTTTTTCCTGAAAAAAAAACACATTTTCTTCTAAGCTTTTCTTTAAGGAAGAAAACGTTTCTAGTCATCTAGGTGATAGAGCAACAACTGAAATCATAAACCAATGGTATCCTAAGAGTGGTAAAAAGCATGTGAACCTCCACTAAAAAAAATAAATCTAACAAAACATTGTAATCTCATGATTATTAGGGCTAGACTCATGATTGCCAAAGGCATACTGAATCCTGGCATGTAGTTGAAATGATGATAGTTAAACAATGATTCCAGCTTGTAGGTCAGCCTCAACATTTTTAGTTGTTGTGCTGCTAAATATTTTTCTCAAGAAGGGTGAAGGCTTTATGATGGAGTATTCTTTATAGTTTCATACTTGGTAGGGTCAGAAGGGACCTGAGCAGATCATCAAGTCAGACCTCCTGCCCTGGACAGGAAAGAGTACAGGGTCAAATGACCCCGGCCAGGTGTTCATCCAGCCTCCTTTTAAAGACCCCCAGGGTAGGAGCCAGCACCACTTCTCTTGGAAATTGGTTCCAGATCCTAGCTGCCTTAACTGTGAAGTAGCGCCTCCTGATATCTAGCCTGAATTTACCCTCTGCCAGCTTGTGACCTTTATTTCTAGTCACTCCTGGTAGTGCTCGCGGGAACAGGGACTCTCCCAGTGCCTGCTGCTCCCCCATGACTAGTTTGTAACAGGTCTCTAGATCCCCCCTCAGCCTTCTCTTGTGGAGGCTGAACATGTTCAGGTCCCTTAGCCTCTCCTCGTAGGGCCTGCCCTTCTGCCCCCTGATCATGTGGGTGGCCCTCCTCTGGACCCTCTCCATGCTGTCCACATCCCTCCTGAAGTGCAGCACCCTAAACTGGACACAGTACTCCAACTGCGGCCTGACCAGTGTTGCATAGAGGGGGAGAATCACCTCCTTGGACCTGATGCGTCTGTGGATGCATGACAGGGTATGGTGGGCCTTCCTGACCGCATCCCCACACTGTCGGCCCATGTTCATTTTGGCATCAATAATGTCTCCAAGATCCTTTTCTGCCTCTGCACTGACGAGAAGGGAGTTCCCCAGCCTGTAGGTATGCTGCTGGTTCTTCCTCCCCAGGTGCAGCAACTTGCACTTGTCAGTGTTGAAACCCATCCTGTTCTCTTCCGCCCACCCCTGTAACCCGTCTAGATCTGATTGCAATTTATTCCTTCCTTCTAGCGTGCCCACTTCTCCCCACATCTTAGTGTCATCTGTAAATTTGAACAGAGTGCATTTTACCCCTTTGTCCAAGTCGCTGATGAAGATGTTGAACAGTGTGGGCCCGAGGACCGAGCCCTGTGGAACCCCACTTCCTGTATCCCTCCAGGTTGAATAAGACCCGTCCACCACCGCTCTCTGGGTGCAGCCCTCCAGCCAGTTAGTGACCCATCTGACTGTGTAGGCATCGACACCAGAGTCTCTTAGATTTTTAATGAGAATGGGGTGGGAGACCGCGTCGAAGGCCTTCCAAAAGTCCAGAAAGACTATATCCACCGCAACACCTGCATCCAGGGATTTGACCTGGTCATAGAAGGCCACCAGGTTGGTCTGACAGGACCTGCCTCTAATGAACCCATGTTGGTTGCCCCTAAGCATAGTCTCCCCTGCTGGCCCCTCGTGGACATGATAGTTTTCTCAAAAAGCTTCTCCAGGACCAAGGTAAGACTAATAGGCCTATAGTTTCCTGGGTCTTCCTTCCTCCCTTTTTTGAAAATGGGAACCACATTGGCCCTTTTGCAGTCCTCTGGCACATCACCAGAGCACCACGGGTGCTCATAAAGCCGTGCCAGAGGTCCTGCAATAACCTCTGCTAGTTCCCTCAGCACTCTGGGGTGGAGATTGTCAGGACCTGCTGATTTAAATACATCCAGTCCCTCCAGAAGTTCCCTGACTAGGTCCTCGCTGACCCTAGGCCTGGGTATGCCTCCCGCAGGGCCTATGGGGATCCCGGTAGGGGGGATGACCAGGTCCCTACTAAGAAAAATGGAGGCAAAGAAATTGTTAAATAGGTTAGCTTTGCTGTCTGGTGCGATGACCAGATTTCCTAGACTGTCCTGCAGAGGCCCCATGTTACCTGGTACCTTCTTTTTACCCACTATGTATTTAAAAAAGGACTTCTTGTTGTCCTTGATCTGGATAGCTAGTCTCAGTTCCAACTCTGCCTTGGCCTTCATGACCACTCCCCTACAGTCCCAAGAAACAGAGGTATAGTCCTCTCTGGTGATGGCCCCTCCCTTCCAATGGGTGTACACCTCCTTTTTAGCTTGGAGATGTTTCCAGATGCTTTTGGCGAGCCTTGGGGGCCTTTGCACCCTCTTTCCCCCTTTGATCCATGTAGGGATTACCTCCCTTTGGGCTTGGAGGATCGTCTCCTTAAGGAATGAACACTCTTCTTGGACACCCAACTCCCCCACCCTCCAGGACCTCAGTGTCTCCTCCACTTATCTCCTTACCTCATTGAAATCTGCCCTCTTGAAGTCCAGGGCTACTGCCTTTAATCCAGAAGAAGGTAGACATGCTTCATCTTGTCAGAGGCTTGTCACTAATCAGAGAAGTGAGGATTCCCTGGGTTTTTCAGCAATTATTATTTTTTTGTAAACACCAGCAAGTATCTTGTCATTGATCTGGATGAACTGTGTGAATTCCTTTCATTCAGTTTACAGAGATTGCCCATGCTTCACCTGGTTCCACATGGTTCCCTATTATCTCTGAAGGGATTTGGGGCTTGTATTGAAATTTGTATTGAAATCTCCCCTCTGAAATTTGAGAGTAAATAGCCCTTCTTTGTTACTAGAGATATTAAGAGATTTCAAAATACTTGAAATGTAATAGATCCAGTGGGGAGAAGGGGAAATTTGTAAGTGGAATAAGAGATTTCCTCCTTCTTCCATTATGAATTCTTGTGTATATGTGATTGCTATCTTTACTGACAAATTTTAATATTAGTTACTAGGATAGGGACATTGTTGCCTTAGGTAACACAGGAGAACCAGTCACCTGCCTACCGGTGGCAATGTTAGCAGTGTCAGACACAGCTACATATGAGACAAACCCCTCCCTTATGATCACAAAGTGAGCCACTGCCCATGACAAACCAATTTAGCAGCAGCAGCCAAAAATGAGAAAACAATACTTTATTTAAGTGGATTTCAGAAGGACAGATAATGGAAGATATGTGTGAGTTGAGTCTATTAAACAGATCAAATTTATTATTCAGTCCAGTGGTTTCCAAACTTTTATTTTTTTTTGCCACGTACCCCTTTACCTGCAAAACGTTGCTTCTTGTCACTCCAGACCTGATGTTTCTCTATATATTAATTTCTTAGGAAGAGTGTTGATACCAACCTCAACATGTGGCAACATCATTACTCACCATGCATTGACCAGTCAGCAGCTCCATCGCTTTTATTAAAATTTGGGGGTGTAGGTTGTAGCCATGTTGGTCTAAGGACATAGGCAGACAAGGTTCTTTGGGTAAATGCAATATCTTTTATTAGACCAACTCAAATAGCTGGAAACATTCTTCTTTGCAAGCTTTCAGGTACAGATAACCTTTGTCAGGCTGAGGAAGTGTCTGCAGTTGGTCTATGCTGTTCCTGAATGGAAAAGTAAAGCAGCCAAAGGGCAGTACATGTGCAAGAAAGCCAATCAGTGAAAATGTAAATTGAGGTAGCCAATGGGTGAGAGGCAGGTGTGGGGGAGGGAAGGGAATGAATGCGGCTGTAGTCAATGGGCAAGAGATGGGAGAGAGAGGGGGGAATGAATATATCTGATAAAAAGTGGAGAGGTTACCTGGGAAGTCAGGTGTCAGGCAGGTTGTAATGTGATATAAATCTAATGTCTATATTTAGTCCATGATTTTTTGTATCCAGTAGACTGATGAAGTGAAGCTTGTAGGCTCATCTGTGAAAGGCACTTCGTAAATTCCCTTTGAGGATTAGAACTGAGAGATTGGAGAGAGTTGTTTTCTTGTGAGAAATCTGCACCCACAAGTAATCGGGTATTCTTGTCTTTGGTAGTTTTTCAGTATGTGTTCATTCTGGTGCACAGTTGTTGTTTTGTTGCTCCTACATATTTTCCAGGATGTCAGGGTATGTCACAACAGGTTTATATATGCAAGAAACAGTGATAAGAAAAAAAAAGCCTATTGAACTATTCAAAGTGGGCAACAGAAAAAGGATGAAATCCATCACAACATTGATTCTACCTTCTTTTGATGACAAGGAAAGGATGTGTATGTCTGGAACATCCTGCCCCTGTTGTGGTAAGCAGTGCACAATGGAGCAGAAACATAAGCAGGGCAGAATAGAATTGCACATGTGCTTGGGCCCAATTACATACCTAATAGATGGAACAGAATCTGACTTCTAGGAAAATTGAAATTCCATTTCCCGACAGATTTTGGCTCTGCGGTTTTGATTCATGCAGGATGAAAGTAAAAATGCTGTCTTCAGCACATTAAATAGAGTTCATTTTTTAATGTTTTCATTTTGCAATTATTAATATACATGAACTGAGAAAATATAATCATGTATATTATACAGGCATTTATCTTTATTAACAGTAACCTAATAAATTCACATCACCATGCCATTATAATAAATCTTAAATATAAGGCAATTTCCATACATTTCACTTATAATATTCTACATTATTTAAATCGCAAAGAATGAAGAAAGTTCTTTGTGGCTTTGTTACATTATTGCAGTCAGATTAGAAAATACCTATCGACTTAAGGCAACTGTTACCATGCCCACCTTACTTTAAGCATCATTTAAGAATTACTGGGCACATTTACACTTGTGCCCCACTGTGCAGTTGGTACTATACAGTCATTTAGTACTTGCTAAAGTATTAAAGACTTGCTAAAGACATAACTTGTCACTATGGTGAGTTAGCATTGGTGGGAACTAACCATGATGCCACCACGACTATGCAGTAGCAACAAGCTATTGCGTAGTCGCAACGAGCAGTAGCAACGAGCTACTGCTGTTCACCACTGGGACTGCACAATACCAGCAGGTACTGTGCAGTCATTTAGTACTTGCTAAAGCATTGCTAAAACAAGCACTAAATGACTGCTCAGTAGTCGCTGGTACTGTGCAGTCCTGGCAGCTCATGGGTGGTTTCTGACCCTACTGTGCAGTAGCAACAGTGTCATGGTTAATGCCTGCCAATGCTATATCATTGTAGTGACTAGCTACATCACTGTAACTTGTTGCTACAGTGATGTAGCATCTTGTGTAGATGCACCCAATGTGTACAGTATGTGATTATATATTACTGACTGTATTCTCAGGTGTGGTGTATCAAACTAGAGCATTCTTTCCTACTGAATGAAACAGTAATGTTCATCCTCCCTTATATGCAGGCCCACTTAAATGGGAATTTTGGCTTCCACTGAAGCAGACAGATCCATCTGATGATTGTTCTCATGCACACCCCAGACTCTGCCATTCCTGGTTCTTAAGTATGGCTGTCCCATTTTCATTACAGTTTGCACACTACTGACCTCTTAGACCTACATCTCTGGTTTCCCTCACACTCTACAGACATGATCAATACTTTCCAATTCATTGTTCATCATGGCAAACTTGGAACTCTTTATTTTCTATTCCAGGATCCGATACTTTTCCTTTTATTCAGCTTGAACACTAGCTGCTTCATTTGCCTGTACTCACAGGGAAGGGTCCGCTGACACTGCTGGCAGCAGAGTTGCTTGCTGGCATATTGCATAACGTTCTAGGCTGGATTGTGCGTCTTGAAACTACTTAAGGCCAGATCTGACAAATGAACATGCATCCAAGGCCTTAGACACTGAAGTCCTTTTAGGCACTTTTGGGCAATATTTAAACAGAAAATGAAGTTCTGCTGCAATGCAACTGTTTTCTTTTTCAGTTGAGCCATTGCTTTTATGTGAGAGGAGAAAATGCCCTTCTGTTTACTCTCAAGTGAAAGGATCTTATGTAGGAGTAGAATTTGTTTCCTGTAGCTTTTACCTATGGGCTTCTGTTTTACTGCTTATTTAAAATGATTTCAAACATTTCTATGCCATTCTTTTGAGCTAGCATTCCTGTTTAACTGTCTGCTTTCTGCTCCTCCTTATCATAACAAGAGTAGTTCTGTCTTGGTTTACATTGCATTATTTTTTCCAAGTTATCACTTAGGCCCCTGGAGGGTGTTACACATAGGTCATGTGTAGACAAAATGAGAGGCATGTGTGCACGACACTTTACAGTGGGCTAAATGCTTTTGCACCACTTTAATGGTGTCAGTGTTTGCACACCTTGGCAGCATATTGTGAATTAATTCCAGTCACTGTAGGTAATTCAGTGGCGTAATGCGCCTTAAATGACTTAGGGTGCAGCAAACTAAAACTCCTTTGAGGAGTTTTAGTTTGCTGCCCCTACAGTTGCAGAGCAAAGCACCGGGCTCAGTGCAGCTCCACAGCTCTTAAGGAAGCCCTGCAGGCAGCTTGACAGCAGCCCAGGAAAGCAAGCTCTGCCCAAGAGAAGCAGAGAGTTTGATCTCCCCCCATAGCCTGCCTGCTTGAGCTGTGCAGGGTCCCAGTGCTTCCCTCCATGGCTGCAGTGCCCCCCTGGGACCACCCAAGCCAGGTGCCTGTGGGCGGGTGCCGCCTGGGGGGGAGCCGCAGCTGCCATGGACGGAAGCACCAACCCATACCCCCCTGCAGCCCAGGGACTGCTCTGCCCGCTGGCAGCTCACCCTCCCCTCCCCACCACCAGAGAGGCAGGTAAGTCAGTGGGGTGTGTGCACAACACACGGGTTTAATCAGCCCTAAATTGAAATGGTATTTTTTTCAAACCCACTGCTTCAATTTAGGGCCCCCGTTTCATCTACACATGCCCTAAGACATGATTAACCAGTTAATCATGTATTAAATAGTCACCTGTTCACACAGTGATGCAATTAATGGTGTGATAAAACAAGCCACAAAGTTATTACACAAAATATTTGTAATAACATTGTGACTGGTTCCCATCATGCCTTAAATTGCACATGTGGCCAAGTTGATTTAGAGTGTCAGTCTTGGGAGCACATGGAAGCTCTCTGTGGCTCAAGGGAGGCAGGGAAGGGATGTGTGAAATGTCTGGACACCCCCCCCAAACAGCCCGAGTAACGGAAAGTTGCTGGCTGCACTCAGTGGTCAGCTTCTTTCCCTTTCCCTCCAGCTCCTCTCTCTCTCCACAGATCCTCTCTCCCTTCAATACATGAACAATGTAAAAATGCCACTCTCCCTTTTTACTACAAGGAAAGCAACAGGGGGCTCTTATACATGTGAGCAGAGCCTGCTCCAACATGCTGGCAATGAATCGAGTCTGCTGTGCTCTGGCAGCTTTCTGCATCACTTGTATTTGCATCCACATGTGCCTCTGCACTGCAAAAATAGTGATGGGGCACTTTGAAATAAAACACATTCACTTAGTTTTAGTTCAGAGCACCCCACTGCCATTTTTTCAGCATGGGGACACTGATACATGTGACACATGGGTGCTTTTAATTAGCGTGGCTTGCTAATTAAAGTGCCTGGAGAGATGGTAGTCAGCCCACTGTCTGTGCCATGGTTTTGTTTTGCACTTTGCATCATGTTTTGCTGTTTGCACCACTTCACCATTTGCACTATAGTTTGCAGCTTGCACACAGTGCTGGCCTTAGGGGTTCACAACGTGGGTGACTTCCCTGGTCACTGCGGTCAGGGGGGCACCACATAAATACATATACACACACACATGTGAGCAGCGTGCACTCACAGCAGTACTGTTCCCCTGCCATGCCCTGGCTGATCCCTGTCCTAGGCAGGAGGAGCAGTGCCCAGTCCCACCCGCACCCCCATTTCCAACTGCTGCTCAGGAGGAGCCGGGCATGTGCAGGTGGGGTGGCACCTACTCCATTCCACCCACTTGCTCCCGCACAGCAGCA
>NW_005842130.1:1710053-1710963 GCF_000455745.1 Alligator sinensis | reverse complement strand
GCCCGCCAGCCTGCCTAGTGAAAGCATTCCAGTCTGCCTCCCTGCCAGACTGTGCCCTGTGCCCCTGCCCACCTGCCTCTACCTCTGCCTCTGCCACTGACTTTGGGGGTAGGGGGTGCAGGAGGGCATGCCAAAATACAAGTTTGCCCAGGGTGCCATTTTCCCTAAGGCCAGCTCTGCTTGCACATGCATGGGTTTGTTTATGTTTAGCCCACGTGTAGCTCCCTACCTTTAAACCCCACCCTTTCCCTCCTCCCACAACCCAGTTCCAGCAGCTTGAGACCTTCACTTCCATTTATGAAAGCTTTATTGCCAGGCTAGCTTCTTTTCCAGAAGACATATCATGTACACACACCCTCCCTTCCCCTCCCTGTGCACTGCAGTGGTAATTGTGGTGGGGGGTGGTTGCTAAGGGGACATGAACTGCAAATACAGTGCCAGCAATTCACAAGTCTTCCATGATGCATGGAAGGCTCAGGCTAGAAGCTGGGGGGTGGGGTGCTAGAGCAGCCCTCCCTTCCCTTGCACAGGGGTCTTCCATGAGGTCTGAAGAGACAGCCCTCTCCTCAAGCCCAGGATAGGAGTACACCAATGAGTACACTGCCACTGCTAGTCAATCCCCATGCACCCTTCCCAAGCCAGAGCAGGCTAGTTCCCCAAGCATCATCGCTCCCTCCCATGGATCCCCAGAACCACCCCCCCGCCGCTCCCCCTCAATCAGCTAAACCAGGGAACATCATGACGTACTACTGAAATAAAAGGCTTTTATTGAGAGTGAAAGTTTCAATGCATAGTTCAGTTAGCCCTCCTGCCCCTCCCACAAAGAAACAAATTCTTGCAAGAAACGGTCAGTCAGGGCCTACCTCCTAAGAGTGGCCTCACAGTAGGCCTGCCCATGATGCTTGACTGT
>NW_005842130.1:1693856-1710013 GCF_000455745.1 Alligator sinensis | reverse complement strand
GGGGGGCACTTCACTAGCCACTTGGTTCAGGACGCTGCCCAGAGGCACCAACATCTAGCATCCCAGTGTCTGGAAGGACTTTCCCCTTTAATATACACATTATACAGGGTGCAATCTGTAGCCACAGAAGTGGGAACATTTTACAGCCAGATCTCAGGGCAGACCCCCAGAGACTTCTAGTGTACCTTCAGTTGCCCAAAGGCACACTCAATCAGCATCTGGCAGCCATTCAGTTAAAGTTCTCCTTCCTGGAGTCCAGTCAGACAGTGTATGGTTTCATGAGCCATGGAGGGAGCAAGTAGGCTGGATCCCTGATGATCAGAGGGGGAATGGACATGCCAGCCAACTCCATGGTGAGAGTGCTGGTGATGAATTCTCCTCACTCCATCTTCTCTGGAAACCCAGAATTCCTAAACATGTGGACATCATGGACCCATCCTGACCCCCCAACATTTCTATTAGTGAACCAGCCCCGGTGGTCCATGACAGCCTGAAGGATGATGTGGAAGAAGCCCTTCCTGTTGATATAATCTAAGGCATGGTGAGGGGAATATAGAATGGGGATACGAGTCCCATCAATGGCCCCTGCACAGTTTTGGAAACCCAGCTGCTCGAACCCAGCAATCACCTATCATGGATCCCTGAGCCAGAGCATCTGGGGCCCCAGCTGTTGAAAAATTTCCTTGCACACTTTGGGCATGGTGAGAAGTGCTGCATTCCATCCCACACCAACCTCATTGTCCATGCAAAAGTGGCTGTCAGGATTTGCCAGGTTCCAGATCACCATCACAAATTATCTCTCATGGACATGGGACACTGAAATCCAGTGTCCTGGCAAGAAGCAGAGGAGTGGGCTCAGAGCATGGGTCCATGAACATGCCACAGGACATTCTGAAATTCTGTCTCCGTTACTCATTATCCCGGGTCCCAAGCACAAGCTGCTCCCATTACTTTGTGCTCATAGGTATAACCTAGCAAGATCAATAGGTCAAATGGATCTGAAATTGGGCTGACAGATATGTCACTCATAATTTAAACACAAGTAACTTGCATAGAATGGAAGACAGCAGCCTCTAAATAGTGTACAGCAAAAACACCCAGGACAACAAGTTGAAGAAATGCATATGCACATGAACTGCAAAGTATATTCAGGTTATTCACATGTATTTCTCTACTGTGGCCTTACCATTAGAGCAGTAACATCATAAAACAGTGTGTGAAAAAGACTTATCCAATGGGAGGCGGCGGGAGGTGGTGGGACGCCGTGCCGGGAGATGAGCACAGTGAAAGTGAAACCGCGGCGGATGGAGCTACCATGGACAAAGATCAAAGAGAAAAAAAGCGGACGAGCTGGAAGGATCCAGGAATGGCTCCTGCATCAGTTTGGGCACATTTTATGTGTGCATGTCGGGGCCGATTGGCTGACCAGGGCTGGGATGCAGAAGACCAGCAGGGGGGTCCGAAAGTGGAGTCCCCAGCCAGTCCAGAGGGGCTGGAGCAGACAAGTGATCCCAGGGAAGGGACCTGGTGGGTACCCCAGGAGGGGGTTGCCCCAAGTGTCCACAGCTAGCGAAGGCCAGAGGAGCCACCCATGGAGGCATTATGGGCGGTGACTGGCGCCGATGAAGACTGGAGCCCTGTGGGACCCAGCAACACCACAAGTCAGACGCAGCTGACAAACACCAAAGACCAAGCCTAGGGAAGAGGCAACGCACTGGGGAATAGGATGGTACCGAGAACGGATGCCACATAGGCAGAGAAAGAGGGCCACAGGAGATGCTCGGGGAAGGAACAGCACCACCTGACTACAGCTGTCAGACCCTGCGAGCTTGAGCACTGAGAAAATCCTGGACATCACCCTCAACAATACAAGTGGCAACATTGCAGTTGGCGGTGTAGGGGAGGTGGAGCCCCCCACAAAGAAGGAGTGGAGGGAGCGACCAAGGGAAGGCACCAGGAGGGCAAGACCAAACATTGTCCTCCTAGTTTGAACAAACCAACCATCAAAGATGTGACAGGCAAGGCCCCTGGGGAACCGTCCCAAAGTCACTCGGTAACCAGAACGTCCATCCCAAAATGCCACAGCAAGGTTTGAGAGGAATCCATACGCACGGCATCCAGGGGAAAGAAACAGGAGGTTACAGAGTGCTAATAACTTTTTGTTTGCTCTGATAAAAATATATATTTCTTTAGCTTTATGGGCCAAATAATGGAAAATTGCTTCATGGCTCAGATACCTATCCCCTAATAATTGTGGATATTTTGAGGGAGAACCTTTGTTAAACAAACACCTTGCCAGAATTTTCCCTATTGAGTAGTTAATAGTTTTAAAATGACTTACAAGAGAAGTCAGTGGGTTGGAGCTGCAGTTTCAATGCCATCATGCTGTGCTTCATGTAGCATGGTTAGTAGAATGCCCACAGCAACATTGTGGGAATGAGACCTTCTTTCAAAACATGAGACCTTCTTTGCTTTACTTTTTTATTTCTTTTAAGTTCTTTTTTTCTTTTACCATTTTTTAATTTTATCCTTGAGTGGCTGACTTTCTTCATTTCACCACCCTTCCCCCAGCCCCATTTCTTTTTCACCTCCTAGCTTTATGTTTGCAGCCCCGCAACCCATCTCTCCAACACCCCCACCTCGAGGAGTGATAGAAGCTTGTCTTGGCTCACTAGCCCTCTAGGCTAGGGACGGACATTACACATATACCAGTTTAAGGACATTCTGAACCAGTTATGGTTCAGTTCTGAACTGGTAACAGAACAGATGTTCAGTGCACATAAACCAGTTTGAAAATGGTTGAAACTGGTTTGAGATAAACCTGGTTGAATGTAGTATCAGACTTAACTGACTTGTCTCAAACTGGTTTATGCAATGTCTGTCCTTGACCCCTGGCTGGCTTAAGATAAACCAGATACCCCCAGCACCCTGGCATGCTCTCTGGGCTGGACGGGGCTCTCTGCTCCACAGCAGGGCTGGCCCCTCCCCTCTGCTTCCTGGCTGTAGCTTGGCAGAGACTTGTAGGCACAGCAGCATCTGCCTGGCTTCTCCCTGCTAATCAGGGATTATTTGCACCTCCCATCTGCTTTACACAGACACCTCAGCATTAGCTAGCAGACCACATGCTGGCTACAGTCACTGCTGTGGAAGGCGACCAAGACAGACAGGCTTTTTGGAGCTAATCAACAGATAGCTTAGTGGCCTTCCTTGGAAAAGCTGTTTAAGAAAAACTGTTTGCTTCATGCCCCCGCCTTCCCTGCTAAGCAGGAACCCCCCCCTCACCTCTGCCTTCCTGAGGAGTGCCTTTGTATTAGCTACCAGACCACATGCTGGCTATGGTCTGTGCTGAATCAACAGGTAGAATCAACAGATCACTGGTAATGTCCCTCTTTTGTTTTCTTAATGGGGTGATAAACACTGAGCTAGGGGGTGATAAATACTGTTATCAGTTCCCTGGTGGGCTAATCAGAGAGTCCTCCTGGGGATGCCCTCCCCCCCACCCCCAGCTCAGGCCTGTGCAAGGGAAGGGAGGGCTGCTCTAGCGCCCCTCAGCTTCTAGCCTGAGCCACTGCAGGCATGTGCCTGCATGTCTGGGATGTCTGTTCAGTTACAAAGTGATTTAACCTAGCCAGGTTAGACTAACCTGCAAAGATTGAATCAATTCAGACTCAGGCTTTTTGAATGTCTGGCCCTAGCCCTGGCAACTCGCAGCTGCAGCTCATACTCCAGCCCCTGTTCACCAGTCCTCTAGTGGCAAATCACAGCTGTGCAGATTGGGGACATTCGGAAGGTTTTTAACCTTAATGTGTGTCTGTTCCAAACTCAACCTAGCACTAACACTGATCAACACGTGCAGTTCAAAATACCAATTGTAACAAGGCTTTTATTTAAAACTTCCCAGAAAATTAAGCCATCTGTCCTGTGGCAAATAGACAAAACCTATCCTAAATACAGTTCTTCTGTGCAGGTGTTCACAGAGGTACTCCTTCACTTTGTAAAGGCAGCACCATGTGATGTCCTCTCACTGAAGAGAGGTTTGGGTACAGAATGGGGGATGACAAGAACAAATTGGAGGTGCTGCATCAGTGGGTCAGTGACCAGTCCGCATAAAAGAAGGTGCCCAACACCAATGGTCCTAACAGATTCTTCTTGAATACATCCTACATATCCAAGCTGTTTAGGGGAAGGCTGGCTCTAGTAATTTGTTGTTAGGTTTTAACTGGGGCCTTGTAATTGAGTACACTTCAGGAATAAAAGAATGCTAATTTCACTGTTACCATAAAATCCAGTTATCTGTTTTTAAATTATGCCCATTCTCTCCCCTTGAATTTCAGGTGCAATGGCAAAATAGAATAATCAGTTTAATAGGGGAGTCCCCCACTTTTTCCTTGTAAGAGAAAGACAATATTTATATTGAAGAATTAACCCATTGACTTCTCTTATAAGTAATTTTAAGACTACACTATTAACTAGTCAGTAGGGCAAATTCTGGTAAGGTGTTTAGCAAAGGTTCTCCCTCAGAATATCCACAAGTATTAGGGGTGTGTATCTGAGACTTGAAGCAATTTTCCAGTATTTGACCCACAAAACTAATGACATCTATATTTTTATCAGAGCAAAAAAAAGTTATTGGCACCATTTTATGATGTTACTGCTGTAATTGTAAGGTCCCAATGGAGAAATACATGTGAATAACCTGAATATACTTTGCAGTTCATGTTTGCATACATTTCTCCTACTTGGCCAGGGCATTTTTGCCGTACACTTTTTAGAGATCGCTGTCTTCCATTCTCTGCAAGTCACTTGTGTTTAAGTCATGAGTGACATAACCTGTAAGAATTATACCAGGCTCCCTTCCTTGAAATGTGCAGATCCTTAAATCTGCTTTGGGTTCAACTAAAGACACTGAGCGTCTATGCAGATGCAAGCATCCATGATCTGGGCATCTGCAGGGCAGGGGAATTGTTTGCACTCATAACATGTTGTTATTTGAGGGGCTGGTAAATGCCTTACTCGTTGCTCAAAACTCTATTGTAGTGAGCAACAGAGACAAATTCCTGTAATTATATTACTGAGCAAAAGAAACCACAACACCTTCCTCTGGCTCAGAAGCATCCATCTTAGGGAAACTGGAAGGGTAGAATGTCAAACCATTTTGCTATTTATTACCTTTTTATGCATAATGTAATCTAAAATGTTCAGTCGAGACACACAATATTGAAGTGATTTAAGATGTCAGATGTGCTTACATGTAATCTGTCTGAGTAATTATTTTTCAACTATATAAACCTGATTCTGGTTTCAATGTCTTTTCCCCTGGCATGTGATATAGATGAGGAAAGGAGGATGGGAATGAAAAATACTCATATAATGGTTTCATTTCTCTTTACTGCTGTTTTTCCATCTTTGTTGCTTAGAAAACACCATGTGCTGTGGATTGTGCTGTAGATAAAAACTTGACTGTTTCTGCCATTATTATACACCATTTTGAATACTGTCATTAAAGACAGTAATAAATATTTCAGGGTTACATCATAATATAAGCATAAGAACTGGATTCAATAAATTGATTTTCACAAGGAACAACAATTTTTCACTCAGTTCCTTCATCCAGTTAAAATTAAAAATCATAAACCAATTTCATAGAATCACAGAACTTATAAATGGGAAAGCCCTGCATTATTCAGCCTATTTTCCTTTCCAATGAAGAATTATTTGCTCAAATGTATTTTCTAATGTTCTGTCCAATATAGCTTTACTTTAAAATATTAAGAAGTAATTTCTAGAGATCATTATATGCAGAATTTAATAAATATAAAAATAACTAAGATGATGTGGAGAATGAAGGTTTTAAGGCTCACATTCTGAAGTTTAGCCGCTAGGACTTAGGTCCCTTTTCCACTCTTCAGGCATCCCTGAAAACGAGTTAATACAAAATGAATGTGGGTGGGTCAGCCCCCTCCTCAGTTTTTTTGTGACTTGAAGGTCAGCTGATGGTATGTTACAAAACTAGATGCACTAATGGATTTCCAGGACTTGGACAGGATGGAATAGAATCTCACTGAGGCATACTAAGTCCATTTGGATACCCAAAAGATGTAACAGAATCTTAATTTTATATATATTGTGCTCTCTCAGATTACTTGCATGGTATCTTCCAGCCTGGATGCAAGGAATTAACTTAAAGAAAACTTTGGAGGAAATTACTGGGAAGTTAGCAGAGTAGACTAGCATCCTACATTAATGATGTGTAGACTGCAGAGACATAAGAAAAGAAATCATAGATAAAACAGATTCTGGGGAAGGATGGTAAAAGTAATTTTATTCATGTAATGCTGTTGATCTGCTATAGTTGCTTAGGCTGCATACAGATGTTTGGAAAGTTAGGGGGAGGTTAGATTGAATTAAAAATGGCCACCTGATCTAATTTACATCTCCTAGGTGCTGACCTTACACTTAGATCCCTATTTAGGTAATTCAAGTAAAAACTATACAGAAGTTCCAGGATTTCATAGATTTCATAGACATTAAGGCTGGAAAGGACCTCGGAAGATCTTCAAGTCCAGTCCCCTGCCCCAGGGGCAGGAAGTCAGCAGGGGTCATAGGATCCCAGCAAGATAAGCATTCAAATGTCTCTTGAAGGCATTCAAAGTAGGTGCTAGAACCACCTCCAGCAGCAGTCTATTCCAAACCTTGGGGGCTTGGACAGTAAAGAAGTTCTTCCTTATGTCCAGCCTGAATCGGTCATGGAGGAGTGTGTGACCATTCGATCCTGTCATCCCTTGGGGTGCTCTGGTGAACAGATGTTCCCCCAGATCCTGGTGAGCACCCCGATAAACTTATAGGTGGCCACCAGATCACCCCTGAGCCTGCACTTTTCCAGGCTGAAGAGTCCCATAGCTCTCAGCCTCTCATCATAAGGTCTGTTTTCCTGACCTCTGATCATGCATGTGGCTCTCCTCTGGACTCTCTCAAGCTTCTCCACATCCTTTCTGAATTGTGGAGCCCAAACTGCACGCAGTACTCCAGCTGCAGCCTTACCAAGGTTGAACACAATGGGAGAATGATGTCCAGGGATTTGCTTGAGAAGCATCTATGCATGCAAGCCAGTGTTTTGCTTGCTTTACTAGTCGTAGCATCACACTGAAGGCTTATGTTCATCCTGTGGTCAATCATGACCCCCAAGTCCCTTTCGTTTGTAGTGCTAGTCAGTGTAGCACTGCCAAGACTATAAGAATGCTGCGGGTTTTTCTTCCCAAGGTGGAGAACCTTGCATTTTTTGGTGTTAAACACCATGACAACCATGGACTGGGAGCATGCGGCCTTGGCCAATGCCCTGGCAAGCTCCTGGTCCACCACTTGATCCTGGGGATGAGGTCTGTAGTAGACTCACACCATTGTGTCCCCTGTGCCGTGTTCCCCATGGATTTTAACCCAGAGGGTCTCCGGTCATCCACCCTGGGTACCAAAGTCAGCTTGCAGGGACGTGTAGCTTTTCTTGACATAGAGAGCTACACCCCTGCCCCTTTTGTTCACTTGATCTCTCCTGTACAGGGTATAGCCGTCTATACCTGTGGCCCAGTCATGGGTGGAGTCCCACCAGGTCTCCATTATCCCTATGACATCGTAATTATTTGTGTTAAGCAGGAAGGTTAGATCAGTCTAAAACTGACTGACCCAATATAAGTTAACCCTACCTCCAGGTAGTTTAACTTAGATTGTGTTGGCCATTTTAAAACTGATCTAACTTTCCCAACCTCTGTATAGTTCCCAGCACAGCCCCAGGGCTGGGGAAAGCCCAACCACTGGCCCCAACCCTAGGGCTATACTTTTCCTACCTGCCCCCCTGGCACCAGGTTATTTTGAACCCCCTGGTCCTGCACCATAGCTCCTGATGGACAACCCCCCCATGGATCAATCAGCCATCCCACTCCACCCAAGACCACCAAACCTCCACATTCTGGAAGCTGTTCCCAGTGCTGGTTTTATCAGTGCTGTCCAATACCAGGAGCCAAGGAAGTAAGTCCTGGTGGAATAGTAGGGATGGGGAGGTAGGTTTTTGAGGGCAGATGGGACATGCCCCAGAGCAAGGAAAGACAGTCCCCATCTCTCCAAGCCCTTCCCCCCCCCCCCCCCCATGGCACCCCCCCCCCACACCATGGACCCTATAAGCATCGCTGATCCTGCCAAACCCTCCTAGACCCCAGCAACCCACCTGCAGATGCTGCCTGCCACATTGATCCCCCAATCTCCCTGTGGATACCACTTATTCTACTGATTCCCCCCATAGATGCCTCCTGCCCTCTGACCCCACTCCCCCGATGCCTGTGCACCTTGCCTACCCCCCCGATACCCACAATCTCTGTCCACAGATGCCACCTACCCCCTGATCCCTCCCATGGATCCCACTTCCCCTCCTGATTCCCCTGATCTTCTCCACAAACTGCTTGCCCCCTGACTCTCCCTCCTGAGCCTGTTTGCCCCTCCAATCCCTGCAACTCCCCCTGCTATCCCCCCATCCTGACTTACCTTAGGTTGGGTAGCTGTTTTCAACTCCATCCAACCTCCCCCTAACCTTCCAGAATGCTTATATCCAGCTTTAGGGTCAAGTTTGAATGAATTCAAAGATGAACTCAAATTGGAAGAGGTATAGACAAGGGCCATTAGGGTGATCAGGGGAATGGAGAGCCTATCATGCAAGAGGAAAGCAAAATAACTTGTCTTATTTGGCCAAACCAAGTATTGAGAGGAGATAAGTTTGCTGTCCACAAATATGACAGAGTGAGACACGGCAGGCATGTCTACATGAGACTCTATGGTGCAGTCATTACTGCACATTTATGTAAGACTTGTATTAGCAAATACTAAATAAATGTGCAGTAACTGGAGTTACTGTGCAGTAGTGCTGGTGAATGTCTTTTAAGTGATATTACTTCACAGTAGCCTAATAATACTGCACAGTAGGATATTAGCACTGTCAGTGCGGTGATGTGCTACTGTGCAGTATTATTTGATTCTTGCGCAGTCAGCGTCTCATCTAGATGCGCCCAGCCGGAAGGAAAAAATGCTAGGTAAGCTGAAATACAATCCAGCACAAGAATACATAAGTGTCAACAGGCAACAAATAAATTCATGCTGGCTATGAGAAGGTGGTTCCAAACCATTCAGTTAAATCAGGGACCTGATCACATGAAAAATGTAACTTTTGTCTGTGCCCTTAAAGAGTTCCAAAAACATGGGAGCTCTTACTACTGAAGTACAAATGAGTTCATTCTTAATGTATTTCATGGATTTTGATCAGCCATGGGATGAATAAATAGTAAAGATTCTACACTCTTTTTCTTGCACTAGTGAACAGGCATTTAGCACTGGAGAAACTGAGATCCAGATTTTTTTTTATAAGCACAAACACTCAGGATCATAGAATGAATGGTAAAATGGTCTTTCAGAGCATGTCTACACATGCATTTGATCCAGGATCAGTTTACTCACAAGTAAACTACTTGTGAATAAATGTTCCCAGGCAGGTGTCTACACATATAGGCTATAGGCTTTACAGGCGAGATAGAACAGGAAGGAAAGGCTGGAGTGTGGTGCTCTACATCAAAGAGCAATATACAATCTCTACCAGCAGGATGGGGTCAGAGAAGGGGCAGGCTGAAGTGCTCTGGGTCAGGATACAGGGGGGTCGTGGGGAAAAGGACTTAACAGTGGGGGTCTACAACAGACCTTCCAAACAAGGGGAAGAGCTGGACCGCGAATTCTCGGGTCACCTTGCGGAGGCACTTAAGGCAAGGGATGTAGTTGTCATGGGTGATCTAAATTTTGCGGACATTTGCTGGGAGGAGCAGTCAGCCAGGTCAGACTGCTCACGGAGGTTTCTGGCTGAAATACAGGACCTCCACTTAACTCAGGAGGTGCACAGTCCTACCAGGGGGAATGCTCTGATGGACCTGGTCCTGGCCACAGGCGACGAGCTGGTAAGAAGTCTCCAGGTCCTCGACCACCTGGGTGATAGGGATCATTGCTTGCTGGAATTCACCATCCAGTGCAGGGTGTCAAGGGCCTACAGCAAGGCAGTAGTCCTAGACTTTAAGAGGTCCAACTTCAATGAGTTGAGATTAGTGGGAGAGGCGCTGGGGTCCTCGAGAGTAGGGGAGCTCAGTGCCCAAGATGAGTGGTCGTTCCTTAAGGAGACGATACTCAGAGCCCAAGGGGTGACAATCACAACAAGAAGCAAGGGGGGCAAGAGTGCCCAAAAGCCCCCCTGGCTCACCAAGGGCATTCATGAATGCCTGATTGCCAAAAAGGAGGCGTACACCTGGAGGAAGGGAGAGGCTATCGCCAAAGAGGAGTATGCCTCCACTGCTCGGGTCTGTAGGGGTGCTGTTAGAAAAGCTAAGGTAGATACCGAGCTAGGCAGGGGTTATTGCGGGGCCCCTGGCACAGCTTTATGAGCACTCGTGGTGCTCTGGCCAGGTGCCAGATGACTGGAAGAAAGCCAATGTGGTCTCCATCTTTAAAAAAGGGAAGAAGGAGGCCCATTAGTCTTACTTCAATCCTGGGGAAACTATTTGAGAAGATCATCAAGGAACACATCTGTGATGGGCCAGGAGCAGGGATGATGCTCAAGGGCAACCAGCACAGTTTCATTAGGGGCAGGTCCTGTCAGACCAACTTGTTTGCCTTCTACAATCAGGTAAAAAAAGCATTGGAGGCAAGTGTCACGGTGGATGTAGTCTTTCTGGACTTCAGCAAGGCCTTTGACACTGTCTCCCACCTCATTCTCATTAAAAAGCTAGGTGACTGTGGCATTGATGCCTACACAGTCAGATGGATTGCAAATTGGCTAAAGGGTCATACTCAGAGGGTAGTGGTGGACAGGTCTTTTTCGACCTGGAGGGAAGTGGGCAGTGGAGTCCCTCAGGGCTCGGTCCTTGGGCCTGCACTGTTCAATTTCTTTATTAGTGACTGACAGATTACAGCAGGACCTGGACAGGTTACAGGGGTGGGCTAACGAAAACAGGATGGGTTTCAATACTGACAAGTGTAGGGTGCTGCACTTGGGCAGTAGGAACCAGTAGCACACTTATAAGCAGAGAAACTCCCTTCTCAAGAGCACGGTGGCAGAAAGAGATCTTGGAGTCATTATTGACTCCAAGATGAACATGGGCTGACAATGCGAGGTCACGGTCAGTAGGGCTAACCGTACCTTGTCGTGCATCCAGAGATGCATCTCAAGCAGGGCCAAGGAGGTGATCCTCCCCCTCTATGTGACACTGGTCAGGCTGCAGCTGGAGTACTGCGTTCAGTTCTGGGCGCCACACAGGAGGGATGTGGACAGCATTGAGAGGGTCCAGAGGAGGGCCACCCGCATGATCCGGGGACAGCAGGGCAGACCCTATGAAGAGAGGCTACAGGACCTTAACCTGTTCAGTCTTTGCAAGAGAAGGCTGAGGGGGGACCTGGTGGCCATCTATAAACTCACTAGGGGGGACCAGCAGGGTTTGGGAGAGACCTTGTTCCCCCTAGCACCCCGCTGGGTAACAAGGAATAACGGCCACAAGTTGTTAGAGTGTAGGTTTAGACTAGACATCTGAAGGCACTACTTCACAGTCAGGGAGGCTAGGATCTGGAACCAACTTCCAAGGGAAGTGGTGATGGCTCCTATCCTGGGGGTCTTTAAGAGGAGGCTTGATGTCTACCTGGCAGGGGTCATTTGACACCATTTTTTCTCTCCTGCCCAGGGCAGCGGGTCAGACCTGATGATCTACAAGATCCCTTCCAACCCTACTTCTATGAACTATGAACATGCAGAGAAGTGGGAGCAGATTTCCTGCTAATGGCAGCAAACTGTTCCTTCTTCCTGGAGCCCTGCAATGGGACCCTGCTGCTACCAGGTAGATTTCTAGGTTCCCCCTGGGTACTAGCCCAGGGACATAGAGGGAGCACTGAGCCAGGAGACAGCTATCTTCTGGCCAGGACTAGGACATTACATCCTGCCCCTGGGGACTGTCTGCTGCTGGGGTGGGGGCAATGCCCCCTGCCATGGCAGCAGGGAGCTTCTGGCCCTGGCTCCCCAATCAGGGGCAAGAGACCTGGAAAGAGCTTCAGGGGAGGGGCAGGTCCCAGCCCCGCTGCTCCGATCTGCCAGTAGGGCAGTTAGTTCATTGCTAGCTGTCAGGGCAGGGAACTGGGACCAACCCCATACCTGAAGGTCTTTCCAAGCCCCATGTCTTGAACACCTGATCAGGGCATGGGGCTGGGACCTGCCCCTGACCAGGACAGTTCCCAGCTCCTGCCCCATGGGGGTGGAGGATGGGGAGCCTGTTCCCCACTCAGCTCCAGGAGTGTGAAGCTAGGTGAGGAATAGGCTGGGGAACAAACTCCCCAGCTTGTTCCCTACCAAGCTCCATGCTCACAGAGCTGAGCAGAGAACAGGTGCCCTAGCTCCTGCCAGCAGGGAGCTTCCAGCACTAGCTCCACATTGCAGGGCCACTGCTGGGAGACCCTTATTTCCCAGCCTGAGCTCTGTGGTCATGGGGCTTGGGCTGGGAGATCCTCATCTCCCAGTGCCATCTCTGTGACTGTGGGGCCGGCACTGGAAGATAAGGGTCTCCCAGTGCCAGCTTCAAGGCCGTAGTACTGGCACTGGGAGATCCTTATGTCCCCATGCCAGTGCCAGCTCCACAGTTGTGGAGCTGTGACTGGGAGGTAAGGGTCTCCCAGGGCTGGCCTCATGGTTATGGAGTTGGCACTGGGAGATAAGGATCTCCCTGAACACAATAGCAGAGCAGGGACTAAGAGATAAGGATCTCCCAGACCCCACTCCCTGATCATTATCTCAGAGTGGGGAGCTTGGAGCTCCCTGCTGCCACGGGCAGGGGAAACAGTTCCTGCCAGGGCTGCAGTGGTGGAGCCTGCACCAGTAGCAGGCAGCTCCTTGGGTGCAGGGAACAATCTCTTGCCCCCTGGTGGCCAGCTGACCGGGAGCAGATTTGCTCCCATTCAGGCATCAATGTGTACACTACTGCACCATTACTAATCAAAAGTAAATTTGCTACTTGCTTTTCCAGGTAGCAAATTTACTCACAATTAGTGAGGTTTACTGCACAGTAAGCATCTGCACGTGTAGACACACACATGCTTACTGTGCAGTATGCTATGCTACTGCGCAGTTAAGCATCTCATGTAAACATGTTCATGAATTCCCAAATCTCTCCTTTTAGAAATTGGGTTAAATTTTCCAGCAAGTTCAGGCTGTTAGAACGCCTCAAATAGAAAAATGAGAGTTCCTCTGAATTCAGCCAGGAATATAATCTACAAAAGTGAGACATTAAAATGATAGCGTGTTCTGTTTATTAGAATCATGTTGGACAGAGCACTTTTGTTTTTAATATCTGACAATTCTAATAAGCATCACTAAAGTAAAGAGAGCAAAGTAACCGTCACAAGCTGGCGGAGGGAAGGTTCAAGTTGGACATCAGGAGGCGCTACTTCACGGTCAGGGCGGCTAGGGTCTGGAACCAGCTTCCAAGTGAGGTGGTGCAGGCCCCCACCCTGGGGGTTTTTAAGAGGAGGTTAGATGACCATCTTGCTGGGGTCATTTGACCCCAGTACTCTTTCCTGCCATGGCAGGGGGTCGGACTAGATGATCTGCCTAGGTCCCTTCCGACCCTAGAAACTATGAAACTATGAAACTATAAAAAGCTTGTGTGGATGCTGTCGTTACACATGCTCTGCAGTCACCAGCTGTTGCATAGCAACCTAGCTGTGCAGTGAACATGCGCATGCGTGGACTTGATTCTAATACTCATGGAAAAAAATTGTAGGCATCGAGGGTGTGTTCATATTTTGATACTAGTAAGCAGGTACTACTATTAAGAAAGATTCTACAAAACAGCAGACACTAATAATTCAACTAGAAGATGAAAAAGCAAATCTGTTTGAATAAACTTGTTTTCTGTTCTTGATTCATACTAAATCACAAACCCCCTCAAGTCTGCTTTCTACATTAGAACTGTATCCCTGGATTGTAAGAGTTCCCTCGCTTTTTTGTTTCCAGCTGATTATGTAATACTAGGATTACTGGGAAGAGAGGGAAAGAGGTAAGAAGAGCTTTGCCATCATTGAGGCAATATATGAAGAGTGCTTGAGTAAGAGATTTTCACAGATTGTAAAACCAGGGTCTGACCTCCTGTGTAACATTAGCCATGAGGTTTTGGCTGATGAGATAATAGTAGATCTTGGAGATGTTGAGGAAGAAGTGTTAGTGTTCAGAAATATCCTGGACATGTAAAGCAATGGAGAAGTGGAAATGAAAAATAATCTGAGATTTGTAGGCTGAAGGTAGGAAGGCAGGCAGGCAGGCAGGAAGGTGTTGTCAAGGAAAGACAAGAAGGGAGGAAGTAAAAGATTGGGGAGGAAGTTAAAAAGTTTGGTTTTGGGTATGTTCCATTTAAGATAACGACAATATATCCAAGAGGACACAATACTAAAAGACCAGCTGAAATGTGGAACTGAATAGAAAAGACAGGTTAGTAGTAGAAAGATAGGCTTGTGAATCATCAGTGTCAAGATGAAAAAGTTGAAAATGCATGAGCTGATGAAATCACCTAGAAACAGAGACTTGGAGTGAGATGAGCAAAAGTCAAAGCAACTCCAGCAAATATGGGAGAAGTAGGGAGGGATCAGACCCACTGAAGGAATGGTCAAAGAAACAGGAGAACCATGGGAATCTCAAAGATGTCAAAAGATGCAAGATGTCCCTGTAACAGGAGCCAGAGACCCCTGTTACTGAGAAGGGAGAAATACAGCTGACAACCCCAACCTGGCAGCATAAACAAAGAAGTGGCAGAGAAGGACTGCAGGCCACAGACTAAAGCAGCAGCAGGGAGGATAAAGCGGCTCATTAGCCCCAAGGACCAAATACTTGTATGAACCTTCAGTTCACCTGGCACTGATAAGGCAACACCCTGGGAGAGAGATAAGGGGGCTGGCCATGGAAATCAAGGAATTGGGGTTGGGGGAGAACCCAGAATTCAAACAAGCACTGAACCTGCTAACCTCATCACCAGAAGCCAACTTCCTACAGCCCAAAACACACCAAATGGATCCAGGCCATACCATGACAAGACATGCAAAACCTGCCGATAGCATCTCCAGTATGGAGATACCTTCATAATACAATACATATACGTGGAGACACCAAGCTACAACTCTGCACCAGAAAGAGTGCACACCGAAAATCTATCAAAGACAAGAACATAACACCACCTGTCTTCAATCTTTCAGACCTGTTCCTCAAAGGGAATTTACAAACCACTTTTCACAGACGAGCTTATGAACTGCACTTCATCAACCTCCTACATACAAAAACTCATGGACGTTACCTGTCTATACACCAACACCCCACACCAGGATGGCATCCATGCCTGCCTTACATATCTACAGGAACAAGATTACAACCCAGAATACAGACCCAAAGATATCAGTGATCTTATACACTTCATCCTCACACACAACAATTTCACTTTTAATAATCAACACTTCCTCCAGATGATGGGAACAGCTATGGGCACTAAAATGGCCCCACAGTATGCCAACCTTTTTATGAGCCACCTGGAAGAAGACTTCCTCAAGAAATGCACCGTCAAACTCTTGATGTACTTACGATATATCGATGACATCTTCATCATTTGTAGTGAGAACCGGGAATCTCTAATTGAGTTCCACCAGAAATTCAACAGTCACCATCCCTCCATCCGACTTTCTTTAGAATACTCCAACACCAACATCCCCTTTTTAGACACAATGTTCAGTATCCAGAAGGGCAAAATACAGACCACAGTATACAAGAAACCCACAGACCAACATACATATCTGCACAGAACCAACAATCACCCGAAACACACCAAAAAAGCTGTGACATACAGCCAAGCCCTCAGATACCACCGCATCTGTACTGAAGAAAACACCCGGGATTGCCACCGCACCAATCTTAAAAAGGCTTTCACCCAGCAAGGACACTCCTCCAGAGAGGTAGATCACACGTTTGAAAGAGCCACCTGGATACCACGTGAAGAACTGCTGCAGTACAGAAGAAAAACACCCACAAATCGCACACCGCTGGTTATGACCCATCACCCATCCCTTGA
>NW_005842130.1:1686679-1693624 GCF_000455745.1 Alligator sinensis | reverse complement strand
GGGCTGGGCTGGGCTGGGCTGGGGAGTCAGTTGCCAGGCAGATTATAATGTATCAAAAATCCAATGTCTATGTTTAGTCCCTGATCTCTAGTATCCAGCAGGTTGATGAAATGGAGCTCATAGGCTCGTCTCTGGGAAGTGCTGTGTAAGTTTCCCTTGAGGATCAGGACTGAGAGATTGGAGAGAGAGTGGCCCTCCTGTGAGAAATGTGCCCCCACCGGTAATTGGGTGTTTCTGTCTTTGATGGATTTCCGGTGTGCATTCATTCTGGTGCGCAGTTGTTGTCTGGTCTTCTCCAACCATTTGGGTTGGTCTAATAAAAGATATCAAATTCACCCAAGGAACCTTGTCTGCCTGGACTCAATATAGACATCTGAATTCTGACACACTACAACCTGCTGGACATCTTACTCCCCAGGTACCTCTCCACTTTTGCCAGCACTGCTACCCCCCCACCTCAGCCTGTCCCTCACCCTCTGACGCCTCCATTTCCACTGACTGGCTTTCTTGCCTGCACTGCATGCCAGCCTCTAGCTTCTTTACTATTCCTTCCCTCCAGGAACTGCACACACACCAACTGCAGGTGCTTCCTTAGCCTGACAGAGGGTTTTCAACCTGAAAACTGGCATCCCAGGCAGCTAAGCTGAGCTCACCTGGAGCCTCACAACTCGACTGTAAGCAGCAAGCCTCAGGCCTATCAAAGACGTGATGGGTCTGGGCTTTCCCCAGTCAGGACTGCATGCATGTGTGTGGTGGCTGGAGGTTATAGCACCTCCTACCCACCTTTCACCAGGGGGATCCTGGGTCCTGGCATTTCCTGGGGTTGCCGTACGACCGGCAGTCCCACCAGGCCTACACAACCCTGGCAGTGGAATTTTAGTGGTCATGCCTAGGACCTGGGGCCTCCTCCTTTCCCATAGCCCCCGCCCATACCTCTAAGTTCATCCTGGCACAGGAGCCCAGCAGGGACATGTTCTTCCCCTACTGGCTGGTGATGCAGTGACTGCCGCCTCCAGCTCTGAGAGAAGGGCATTAAATGGTTTTTGGCAGATAGTGTATGTGGGATCATCTGCCGGCTCAAAATGATCCAAGACCACACTACCTGCCTGCTTCTAGTGTGGGTGCATGTATGGATGCTGCAGTTTCCCCCTCCTCAGCAGGCAAAGGCACAGCAACAGGAGAAGTGGACTCAGTTGAGCTGCTTGCCTCTGCACCCTCTACCTCAGCCTCCTCTGAAGTGCCTTCTGGGGAAGGAGACCTGGTTCTAGGGGAAACTTAAGGGGTATGGAGCACAAACTCAAGTGATTCCCCCTCCTTCCCCAGAATTTCCCTTGCTTATGTATGCATTCCTATATAAATTCTATATTATTATATGCAATATAATTATGCTGTGCTTCCCTGCACAGTGAATGGAATGCACACTGTGCGAGAGAACACAGATTTGAAAAGAATCAAAATAGACTAACAAAAACAAAAAGAGGATTTTGGGGGAGGAATAAATTGAAAAGAATCAATGAATATAATAATAAAATAAAAGGGTATAGAAAGCAAAAGGTATTGATGAATCCCACTTGCTAAGCTAGCAAGTAGGAAATAAATGGTAGACTTTGTTGTCTGATGCTGCTGAGCTGCTGGAAGGCAGCTCAGTAACTGACCCCAAGACAGAAAGCAGCTCAGTTCAAACAATGCTGCTTTTGATGCTGCTTTTCCATCCCTCTCCCAGGGCACTGGGATTAGAAGGGACCTCAGGGAAGGATCACAGTCACTGGCCAGCTATACAGTCAATATCAGAGCAGTCCTTCCCCCCTCTTCCCCCTCCCTCTCCTTACTTTCTGTTTCCGTGCAGGCAAGCCCAGCTTCGAAACATTTCAAAACTTTTGAAACATTTGGACTGCCCTTGTTTCGTTTCAAGGCTGTTTTGAAGTCCTTTGTTTCATTTCTATTTTGCTGTTTCGAGCTCAAAAAGAGTGTCAAAATGAAACAGCCAGTGAAATTTCGCACAGCCCTAGTGTAAACAGACATTGCCAAATGAAGCAGATCAACTGTGGCAGGATGTGTCCTGGAGATTCAATGAGAGAGAGAAAGTGTTGTCTTACTAGGGAAATGGTGGAAGTGAAGGGAGTCCCTGTAAAAGAGGAAATCATCAAGGACATTGGACTACCTCACACATGTGACAACTCAGGAACAGGAATGAAGGAAGCAGATGATGGGAGTGAAATAGGTCTGTCTGCTAAAGGGACTAGCTTTGTTCAAAGAGGTGGGGGGACATAGAAGCCAAGGGTAGAGGGGTGGACAGGCTGGAATGAGAAAACATTAGAGGACTTGCCCATATGGGGATGCTTTCCAATATAATTATATCCATACAATTATATTGATACAGTCATAAAAGTACTGCTCTGAAACTTTCAACTAAGTTTATGTTATTATACTAAGTGGCATTGTCACACTGAGATTGTGCTCATCAGTTCTCCCTTTCTCCTTTGAATTGAAAAATAAAGCCTGGAGGAGGTGAGGATGACAAAGAAGTCATGAATATTGAATGGCTGGCTGTTTCAGGATGTCTGGTTGGAGGAATGTGGACAGAGGTGATTTGGCGATCTGGAATGCCAGAGAAAGAGAATCCTGAGTGATCTGAGAGATCACTGTTCTCAATGAGAATAAGATCAGGTGAGAGGCTGTTTTGTTGAGTCAGAGGATTGATCCAAGTTTGATGATTTTGGAGAAGATAAGGGCAAGGATGCAGGACACAAATGGAATGGGTATGGAATCAATGTGAAAATTAAAGTGACCAAAGATGAGATGGGGAGATTGAGAATAGGGGAGAAGGGGAAACGAAGTATCAAAAACACAGAGGAAGATGTAAATATTCAAATATTTATCAGTTTTTAACAGTTTCATCTTCTATTGTATCAGAATTTTAAAAGGACACAAACCCTAATTTTGATGATATTACTATTAGGGATTCTGTTATAAGTCACAGTGTAGGAACCTAGGTTTTTTAAACTAGAATTCTGGAGCCAAATATTGGATACAGCATGTGCTGTATTCAGTCAGGTGATTAAGGTAGTGCTTGCATCTATGGTGGGGGGGGGGTGTTATAAGCTGCACAATTTTATTTTCTGAATTTAGGCCAAAATTGCTCCAGCGTTCCAATGACCCTGAAAGATATGAATACCTGCATGCATAACTCCAAGTTCCACAACCAGTTTAGAAAAGCGTTACTGGTTGGAATTTGCCAAGTCCATTGTAGAATAATAGTTTCCAAATAACGTAACATTTCCTGCTTTAACAAGAGATCATATTGAAAACTAAAACTGTCTGTTTAATAATGAGTCAAATACTACTTTACAGCTCTGGCCTGGACAATGTTCAAATGAGATCTACAAAGGGATTAATTGAGTAATTCCCATTTATTACATATCCTGCCATCTGATGAAAAAGTACAAGTATATATGGTCATCCTCATTATTTTCACTTTCTGAACCACCCTCACATGATGTTAACATCCCATTGTACATCCCATAGCTCTCCTACCTTAATACTGTGTACCATGTTGCTGTGAGGTGACAGGTGTATCTATACTGCCATCACAGTGTACAGTTTCTTCAAAGTCCCTGCACTGACTGTAATGGCCAAATTTTAATCATACCTCTACTTTTGTATTCTGAACAACATATATTTGTCTGCTATTGTATGCAAATCCCATATCTACATGTGCAAATTAGGTATCTAGATGTGTAATGATTCACTGTGCATATACAAATATCAGTCCCTATGAGCAAACATGGGGTTTGAAGTCTATCTGAGGCTAAGTGAAAAATTGGCCATAAATATAAAGCATTACCAAAAGAGTTAGAGACCCATGCTGGCTGATGTCAGACACAGAGACTGAAAACATATGGAATATGTTCTATATTATAGATGCTTTTTTGTATTTTGTAAAGGTTTTGTTGGTAAAATTAGGAGAGCACTAATTTGGCTGTCTTGTTACATTATTGTTAGAATTGTAGGCTCATTAAAGAATCAGTCTCAGATAAGAAAAAAAGTATCACAGCAGGGAAGCGTTAAAATATACATAGATACATGATATTATTTTACATTTTTCATGAACAGCCTGCAGTAGCTGAAGACTAAAACAATTCTGTTTTTCTGACATGTTTACTTTTGCTTTTAACAAAAGATAATCCCACTGCTGCAAGCAACCATAGGACAGAAGCATGGCAGTGTGATTTATTTGGCTTTTTGCTTACTTTTTCTCCACATAATGAAAAAGTCATAGGTCTGAGTCTTTACTATCCCTTTTCATCTTCCTAACAGGAAGTAGATTACCAGAAGGTAGCAAGATTTTTTATTCTTTACCTTTTCCTTTGTTGGATACTCCCTGGCTCTTCTTTCCCTTTACATGCTTCTCTTACTGGAATGATCTGATCTTTTTTCTGAAAGATGAAGAACTTCTCTGGGATGCTATTGTTCTCCAGGTTGAAGGAAAATGAACCATGAAGTTTCCTGAGCCTCATTAGTTTCCCACGTGACACTATTTGTTGATGCTGAATAATGCAAATGAACACATTAAGAAAGTCAATTTCATTTGCTGAAAGTAGTATATATTGAATGAAAATTGTTTCCAGAGCTAGGTGTCCTTTGAACAATGTGGGAAGACAGTTTTCAGCTTCAGAGAGCACAGAATTGCTTTAGCACAAACCATGTATATAGATCATTTGGATGAAGGTTTTCCCAAATAAGCACATTAAGTGATGTATGCTTACATACATATTGAAACAGAATCAAAAAAGGAGAAAAAAAAGGAGGTATTGCCATGTCTAAGATAGTCTGAGGCCCAGGGCAAAAACAGAGGTAGACCTGTTGAATGTTTCTGGGTCTGGGTAAAAAGACAGAACAACATTTTGATATCATGGGTCTGTGTCTATTATAGACCACCCTACCAGGAGAAGGAAAAGGAAGTGGATAATACTTAAAAAAATAACCAGCTAAACTGTCCAAATCACAGGACCTAGCACTTATCTGATATCTGCTTCTTCCAATTTGCTGCTTAACAATAATATGGAATTGGTTGAGCATCTGACAGTGAAAGGTCATTAGGTTGACAAGAGAAAATATTAAGGACACAAAAGAATGCTTTCTTGGTGCAAGAGAAAAATAGGAAGTATCAAATGAGGCCTGATTGGCAAAAAACCAAAAAACAAAAAGAGCTGTTCAGTGACGTTTTACTTTCAAAATCTTAAATCATATAAGAACTGCCAACTGGGAGAAGGATAAAAGTACAGTAGGAGAATATAAGTACAAACTAGGAAGACCAAGGCACAAGTTGAGCTGGAAAAAAGACAGAACAGTCAACAAAAAGTATGTTATAAGTGCATTAGGAGTGAAAGGGAACCAAGGAAACTGTACACCCCTTACTGAATGGAGAGGGAGATGATAAAAGATAATGTGGAGAATGATAAGTATTTCATGCTTTTTTACTGTATTCTTCACAAAAAAAGTAGACTATTGGGTGACAAGCACAGAATGCAGCAAGAACTGGAGGCTAGTAATTACTGAAATAGCCTAGAAGTTTTCAAGTTACCAGGGTTTCACGATACTCAGCATGGCATACTCAAGGAGTTGGATGGAGTAATAACACAAACATGGATGTCTCTGAGAATTCATGGAGGTCAGGTAAATTCCCAGAAGACTGGAAAAGAGAAAATATAACACCTATCTTTAAAAAAAAATAAGTGGAAAAGGACCCAGAGAATTACAGACTGGAAAGTCTAACTTTAATACCTGGAAATATACTAGAGAATGCCATCACAGGACTAAATTCTGTTACCCTTTATGGGTACTTACCAAGCTAAATAAATGTCCATTTTGGCACTGATACACAATCTGTGATACTATTATCCTCTACAACCTGTGTATACATAAGTGTATGTGTGTAAGCTGACTTATGTATTAGGGTATACACTGACCAGGCATGAATGCAGCTACACACATCCAGTGAACACAGGTATGACTCAAAATTACAACCAGACAAAAACCTCTGGCTAGCTGGTGTTAGATACCAAAGGAGCAAGGGGGTCTTTCCATATTTTAGCCCAAATAGCTGAGATGTTATGGCACAAGCAAAAGAAGCAGGGGATCAAAGTTCTAGGCCTTTGTTACCCCGAGGTAGCATAAACCTATATCCCTCCATCTTCCCAATACAGTGCTCTAAACATCACATCATGTGTTAGCTCTTATCCTACCCCCTTCTCCAAGCTTTCCTTTTGAAGCTGGCAGCCAAGAGAGGGAGTTTTGTAGTGCCAGAAGTAAAAAAGCAAATGAAAGAGTGCATAGTTCAATAGGATTAATGTTACTCTGGAAAAGAACAGGCTATGTATTCTTGGATTATTTCTCCCAACAGGACAGAAACGTCTGTACTGGACTTCATCCATTTATCCAATAGCTATGAAATACAAGGTGAACTGGCTTGGCTTTTAAAGAAGAATTAGCAAGATAATGCCTGAACTGCAGTGTGGTGGCTAGAACACTATCTTGGGAAGTCTGAGAGATGAAGGTTAAAACCACCTCTGGGTGAGGGAGGTCTAAAAAATGTGTCCTTCTGGTTCCTAGGCAAGCTCCATAGCATAGGAGTTATTGGAGCTAAAACACGTAAGAGACCTCCAGCTCCCAGCACTTGGAAAAAAAAGTGCCCCGAGTCAGCAGGTGCTGCCAGGTGGGGGGCGATCCCTGATGCCCCCCACTGCCCCATACTGCATGGGAGGCTCTGCACAAGCCCCCTGGCCCCGCTCACTGCTCCCCCAATCCCCCTCCCATGGCTGCCCTGCCTACCACAGCTCCAGCCCTTTATGGAAAAAAAAAAAAAACGAGAAAACCCCTGCACTCACCACTTCTGCCAGTGGGGGGCAATCCCCGCTGCCCTGAGGCCACTGAAGGAATGGTGAT
>NW_005842130.1:1649790-1686669 GCF_000455745.1 Alligator sinensis | reverse complement strand
GCTCATGGCAGAGCCCCCCATGCAGCATTGGTGAGGGGGGGGCAGCAGGGATTGCCTCCCCCCCCCCACACCTGGCAGCACCCGATGAGCACTGGGGCTTTTCTTTAAAGGTCCGGGAGCTAGGGCAGGCGGGGCAGCCATGGGGGGGCTGGGGGAGCAGGCAGGGGATACGGGCTGGCAGGGGTTCCCCTATGGACCCCTCCCTGCTCCCCCAGCGCCCACTCCCCTGCCTCAAGTACTTACCAGCTCCGAGTCTAGCTGCTGCTCCCTACTGCAGCCACTGGGGATGGCTCGAATCATCAAAGCTCTCTGAATCTTTTCCAAAGATTCAGAGAGCTTTGGATTGATTTGGACCTTTTAATTGGTCCTCTGATTCCATTTGGATTCAGAGATTCGGCCACCAAATTGGGCCAAATCTCCTCCGAATCAAGTCACCACCCGAAGCTTTGCACAGCCCTATTGTGTGCACACAGTAGGGGTAATAGAATCATAAACTCTGAGTAAATGCCAAAAAGACCAGTTATGTGACATTTAAACACACAATGGGCAGTAAGAATCAACCCTTAGTAAATTTGTGGGTGGCCACAAGCTGCATTGGGTAGCAGAAATTTTGGAGGATATAATTAAGATTCAAAATGACCTGGACAAATTGAAAAAAAGAGCATGAAATTCAATATGAGGGCATGGTATGGCACTTAGAAAGGAACAATCAAATGCATAAATACAAAATGGGGGATGAGTGGCTAGGCTTTTGCACCACAGGAAAGGATCTAGAAGTTATAATGGACTAAAATTGATAACTCAACAGGAGAAGCAGAGTCAGCTGAGCTGCTTGCCTCTGTCAAATAGCATGTCAAAAGCAACTGATGATATACTGGGCGCATCGACACATGCATTTGATCTGGGCTCAGTTTGCTTGGAAGTAAACTTCTGCAAATTAAGTGGTCCTGGGAAGGCATGTATACAGGCAGGGACAAGGCATCAGATTTGCTGCTTTTAGAACCAAACTTCATGCAGCCCTGCAATGGGCCCCTGTCACAACCAGGTGGAGTTTCAGGCTCTGGGTGCAGCTGCCAGCAGGGTGGGCATTGCTCACGATGCTGGCATGTTTTAGAGCTCCAGCATGCCAAGTCTGGTGGGGAGTGGATGCTTCATGCTGCAGGTGCCAGACCTGCAGCTGGGCACCATTGTGGTCCTGCCCCTCCTAATCATGGACTCCTCCTACCCACTCCTGCCCTGGCTCATGCAGCCCTATACCAGCCACCTGGACCCCCACCAAGCCCACTTGAACTGCTGCCTGGGCCGGAGCCACACCCCGGTGGAATGCACCTTCAGCTGTTTCAAGGGCCACTGGCATTCCCTCACCTCCTGCCTTGAGTTTGCTGAGGAGAACCTCTTCTGAGCCATCATCATAACCTGAATGCTGCATAACATCTGTGAGACCCACGGGGAGCTGCTCCACGAGGCCTAGGTGGAGGCGGCATGGTGAAGGATGCCTGGCATTGGGAGCACCACTTGTCACAGGTGCTCCAAAAGCATGGGAGTTCTTATTGCTGCAGTACAATTGAGTCCGCTCTTAATGTGTTTCCTGGATTATGATCAGCCATGGGATGAATAAATGCTAAAGATTCTACACTGCTTTTTCTTGTACATGTGAACAATGCATTTAGTACTACAGAAACTGAGATCCAGATTTTTTTTATAAGCACAGTAAGACCCCCCCATGCAACAGCAGAACCACGTTCACTGCAGACACGTAAGAACAAGTTTTTATTCCCCTCACATCTAACAGGACCCCCCTCCTCCTCCCTCCCCAACAGACAGAGCCCCTCCACCACCCACCAAAAATAAAACACCTTCTTTCCTGTGCAAACTATTTACAAAGTGCTATGCGTGGTGTCCTGGGTGGGGGGGCTGAGAGGTGGGGACATCTAGGGGACAGAGCCCAGGGACAGGTGCCCAGCACCTTGGCCTCTGGCCCTTCCCCTGTGGGTGTGGATGGTGGGTGGGGGACTCATCCAAGGGAGATGGTGGCTGCTGGTCCTGTGGCACAAGTGGCTCCCCCTCTGGCACCCAGTGGCCAGGGCCAGCAGGGCTGGCATGCAGCCCTGGCCCCTCTGCAGGCAGCTCTGGCTTTGAGCTCATGTGGAGCCAGGGTGAGCAGCAGGACACCAGACATAGATAAACTGAAAAGAGTCCACAGGAGCGATCTAAAAATTATTAGAAGTCTAGAAAGGATGACATATGAGGAAAGGTTGGCAGAATTTAGTTAGGATAAGAGAAGACTGATCTTTACATATGAAAACACCAGTGTGAAAGAATATGATTAATCATTTGATGCATCCACAGGGGACAAGGCAAGAAGTAAAGGACTTAAAACTGCAACAAGTGAGATAGAAAGAAAACTTTCTAACTATGACTGTTGTGGATTTTCTGCCACTGAAAGTATTTTTGTGCAAATATTGGTTGGAATAGTTTTGATAAGGATGACCCTGTCTTGGGATAGATTAGATACCTTCTCAAGTCTTTTCAAGGCTTATTTTGAAAACTAATTAAGAAAATGTCCTCGGTTAAAACTAGTATAAAGGGAATTTCCTGGGTACTCATTTCATCTGAAGATTGGAGTGCTTTCAATATACTTAACTATGATATATGGAGCCTAAATTATGGCATCTAATTTGGAAAATCGTGGTTCCACTGAACAACCTTTTAATGGTCATTATATAGGATCATCTTGCTAAAAAAACCCCAAACAAAACAGTCTTTACGCTGAAGAGGGGTGAGGCAAAATCACTATTAAGCGAATTAATGAAAAAATGTTTTTGCCTTCAGGAGGGGAAAGGTTTTTAATATATGTTTTATAGCTAGAAGCAAGGGGTTCTGAAAGATTGCTTCTAGTATGACCAACTCACCTTATTTTCTCTTACGTTCAAGGCTAAGCTTGCTTATCCTTGATCTGAGTAATAACCTTTGGGAGAGATGATTTGGGGAGCACTGGGAAGAAAATATTTGTTCTGACTTGACTTTAACATTGAAAAATATACAGAAATTTCCAGTTTAAGTACCAAGGTTAGATAAAGTTCTGAGAACTGGGCCCTTGAGTAGAATAAGTCTTCCACAGACCTGTGGCATGCCTAGAAAATGTGTGTCAAACAGACAGAAGTAGGAACGGTGAAAGGACTTGTGGGCAGGAAGTGGAATTTTCCTTCTCAAGCTTATTATTTTTAAGGTAGATCAGTGTTTGCTTTTGTTCCACTAACTCTTTGCTTCCCATCCCGCTTTTTTCATGTCACACATTTATGCCAGTGGTTGCAGGAAATATTGCTTTTAGAACCTTATGCTTTGCAATTCTGATCCCCATAAACTGTAACGAGGCCAGGCCCGAACTCAAGACCCAGCCAGTGCCAATCAAGAGATCAGGGCAAGTCATCCCCAGAGCAAGTGTCACCCACAGCAAGCCTGGAACATCACTCTTGTCCAGCTGAGCGAGGCAATCAGAGCAGCCAATTACCTGAAGCCAGAGGCAGCAGATGTCACTCACTTCAGCCCTTAAAAGCCAGGCCCAGCCTGCAGTCTCCTCATCTGGGTAGAGGCAAGAGTTCTTGCTCTTGATCTTCTGTGTACTTCCTTCCTGGTCATCTTATTTTGACTCCTGGCTCTGACTCCAGCTATTGTCTCTAGTAAGACCTTTGGCATTCTTTGGTTCTGGTTCCCAACTCATGATTCTGGTTTGACCTTCAGCTCTGGCTTTTGGCTTCTGATCCTGGTTAAGCCTTGTCTCACCTTGTCTCTGGCATGGACTTCTAGCCCCAGCTCATCCTGAATCTGGTGAGAGCTTCCAACTCCAGTTCTAACACCAGGCTCCGTCTCCTTTGGGAGCCAACCTGGACTACTCCTGCACTTCAGCTGACTATCTAACCTAGGCTAGAGTGGTGCATAAGAGAACCCAAATATATGCAGTGCATGACTAACCATGTTGAGATGCAGGTAATTTTCAGCTGATTTTCATGAAAATTCCAATACCTTATATGTCACTAATTGAATATGAATAGACTTCCTACCTTTATCCATTATAGCATATATTTTATTGATAACATCAAATAATGTACCACCCTGCTGTTTCAAGATTTTTTCCTGGGAGGTTGAGATGTTATTAGATGTCACACACACACAGCCCTGTTGAGCCTCTTTCTGCTGGATACTCACTCATTAGACTTCTGGATTTGGACCCCACTGTCCTGGTTCCATTGTGCTCCTTACTTTCCCTCAATCTGGGTAAAGTGCAGCACATTCTCTTTCTTAGGCTCAGGCCATGTAACCCAGCAGCAACTCTGAAAATAAGAAGGTCTCTTGCTCTAAATAATTAACAAACAAACAAACAAACAAACAAAATGGAAAATACCCCTACCCTATAATATAGATACAGCCACAAGCCTATAGAAAATAGTTTTTTATCCCCTAATAAATGGAAAAAGCTGAGTAACATCTATGATTATCAAGGACTATCTAACTGGGAATTTCAGTCCAGCTTTCTAATTGTATACAGGTTGATAAAGCACTTTAAAGTGTCCATTTGAGGTTCCATATACCGGCTATTGTCTTCTCTATCTTGTCTTGCTATCTGAAAAGAATACCACATAAATATAAATTTGGGTTCCCTCAGATCTGAGTAGTCACTTATTTGCATTTGACCCAGAATCCAGCCAGGTCCAATAAGTTTCAAAAGAAACTTATATCAAGTCCTGTTGTTTCCGGTCTTTGCGACCTACTGACACAGTGCATACTTGATAACTTTCTTAATTAAGTTCAAATAGGGCCACAAGGATTTAAAGCTTCTTAAGCTTATTTTCATTAATTCCTCCCCTCCAATTTGTTTGGGTTTTTTAATGCATGCAAGCTATACTATAAGTGGTAGTACAAGCAGGATTCTTCCTCAAACTCTCAGTAAGAGTGAAAGATTTCCTACTAAGAAGTGTTAAAAAATTCTATATAACTTTAAAAGAGGAGGAAAGAATCCCAGCTGATCCAATATCACAATATTTGACAACCTGCCACCAAATCAAAAATGGACAAAAGTAGAAGATGGGCACCTTGTATAAACCATCTCATCAATGTGAAACCTTTTTCTAGACATGGATAGTTGATGTGAATTGATTTTGGCAGTATTTGTATATTTTGCCATATGAATAAATCTACTGAAATTGAAACTGAAATGTGTGATTCCTCTCTGAGCCACTGTGCTTACTGTACAAAATGGAAATTCGAAAGTACACATGTAATTTAAAAAAAAAAATTTCTTTCTGAAAGAACTTTACCTTTTTCAAGTAAGTTAGCCATACCTTTAAATACTTTCGTGAATCCAGTGCTTGTGAAAAATACTGGGCTGGCAGTTATGAAGTCTAAAGCCACAGACAGGCATTCACTTCTACCAACAAGAATTTCTCTGAAATTGTTACAGGTAAAAAAAGAGCCTGGGAAGTGTAACAAATAGGGATAGGTTCCCATGGCAAAAAGGGGGGGGGGGAGAGAGGGGGGGGGGGGGGGGGGAGAGCAGAGGACTGTAGAGATATTAAGAGTGCCTACAGAAGATATATTTTTTGCATGATTGGGCCCCTGAAAACACCCTACAGCTATGACTTAACACACATGCATGGCTGCAGAGAGTTTTTTAAGTTGCTGATCATGCAAAAAGTTAACCCGGGTCAAGTGTGAGGTATTAGATGAAGGTGCTCTAAAAGCAGAGCACCTTAGGGAACTTGCATTCCCTACAGGGTTAGTTTTTCATGTGGGGCCAGGGCTGGGCTGGTGCTTGTGCCTTGGAGCAGCAGCCCAGCCTTGCCCCCTGGGCTGTCAGCAGGGGAGGGAGGGAGTGGAGGAATGGCAGCACATTGCTGCTGGCTGCTTTGAATGGTCAAAGCTGGAGGGGCCACGGGGTAGGGAGGAACAGAACCCCCTTGCCTCGCAGGCCTGGTCTGCACCCCCCCGCCCAGTACCCCAGCTGGGGTAGCTGGAGGCACCCCATGAGGCCAGGGGGCTCCATTCCACCCTGACCCCACCCCCAACTCTGGCCATTCAAAGCAGCCAGCAGGTCTGTGCTGCCACTCCCTCCCCTCCTCCACCTCCCTCCCCCACTGACAGCCCTAGAGCTGAGGGGGGCAGGACTGGGGAGGGGGCAATTCAGCAGCCTCTTCAGAGGCTGCTGGAACACCCCTGCCTGTTGGCCAAGCCTGGTGCAAGTAGGCTCCAGCCCTTACCCCGACCAAACAGGTAGACATCTAGTGGGTTGGGGGGGGAGGAGGGGGGGGCTCTAATTCATGGTATTTTGTGTAAAGCGCCATGAGTTAGAGCAGGTCCCTGAACATCTATAGGCACCCTAGGTGTCCTCCACACCTGCAAAAAGTGTACAGCCACTTAAATTAGATCAGGAGGAAAGAGATCTTCTTTATAGGTATCTGATCTTACTTCTTGCAGAAGATTGTTCTTTCCTGCAAGAAATCTCTTGAAGAGTTGTACACTCTTTTTGTTTTTTGAGAAAGGCTTTTCTCCTGGCACAAATATAACCCCTGTTTGTGGCCTAAGGTCATGTCTTTATCTACAATACATGTACAACTTGTCTCACCAAGGCATTTCAAAGTTAATCTGGGCTACCAACACTAGTATTGAAAAGCTTTTCCTAGTCTCTATGTTCATTTCATCATTGGCTTCTTAGATATGTATGCTGATCACATACATTTTACATCCAACTCTGGTAAATCAGTAGGGATGTGGGAGCAGAGTGGTTAAGGGGTCTTGCAACAGCTCTGGAAGCATAAACTCAAACCTTTCTCTCACCCCCAGCTGACTCATCTATAAACCAGTGTTTAGTCATTCAGACTGGAGAGTCAAAGATGGCTGGATATGAAGCTGGCCACATTACACCCAGGGCCTTGGCACAGGTTACTTTAAAACTGCCATAAAGGCGCTAAAAACCAAAGCAGTCATTAATTAATGGGTGTTAAACTGCCACAAGTACTCTCTAAACATTTTAAGGATAAGCTACTCAAAAGGATTATCTAGGAAACATTTTATTCATGCTATTCCAGGGGATTGTTTGAATGGTCAGGGGAGGTAAAACACTTTACTTTCATTCCTCCAGTATACCAGGATGCACACCTCCCAGATGCTTTACCCCTTCCAAATATTCAGTGGTTCCTCACCCCCTTCCGGTTGAGAGAAACTGCTCTGAGCTTAATCACAGAGAGACCATGGAGCTGGAGAAACCTGCTTCCCTCAGCTGCATGGTCTTGCTGTGTGAAGCTCAATTTCAGCAAGACCACAGAGATTCAGGGAAGTGTGCTTCCCCACAGTTCTAGGCTCTTGCCGAGCCCCTGCTGCTCTGCACTGAGAGCTCGGTGGCTCCACTCTCAGCATGAAGTGGCCATGTCAGTCCCTGGGGAAGCTGCTTCTTCTGGGCTGAGTGCTCTCACCAGCCCTCTAGTGGCAAGTCACAGTCACACAGATCTGAAAAGATATGAAGACTTCACCTGTTACTGTACTAAAACACTTTACATTTATGACATCACAGCATTCCACAGATTTCTGGCATTATATAGGTAACCTGTGCCGAGGGCCTCAGTTTCTTCTTACCAAAGAAAATGGGATCATGAACCATGTTAGCACAATGGACCATTTAGCTTGGATGAACCTTCTGTAAAAAATGCATAAGACCCCTATGAAACATGGAGCTCCAAATATGGGCCCCCAGCATGCATGGCATTGGTAGGCTTGGGGCCTTAATTGCCTCTGTGGGAGCAGGAAAGCCAAAATAAATTCTATCATCTTTGGGCGCGACTACACAAAATGCTTTACTGCGCAGTAGACTGAATTACTATGTAGTAAGTGTCACTATCTACACCTGCTACCCCTTACTGTGCTGAAATTTGCTTTACTTGGAAGTTAATTTGCTACCTACAAATGCAAGTAGCAAATTAACTGTGTAGTATTGCACATGTAGATGGCTGACCGGAAGCAAATTTGCTCCCAGTCAGCTGGGGAGCAAGGGGCAGGAGGTTGCTTTCACCTCCTGGGGGCTGCCTGTTGCTGGGGTGGGCTCTGCCCCAGTAGAAGGGGCAGACAATGTCCCCCTGCCCCGGTAGAAGGGAGCTCCCAGTCCTGGCTTCTCAACTGGGACAGTCCCCAGCCACCTCCACCTCATGTGTTCTGCGAGTCTGTTCTCAAACCCTTCATAAATCTCTCACTTTCCAGCAGGTCTCTTGGTCTAGCAAATCTTTCTTAACTCTGATGGCAATACTTTCTCCAGCAAATCTCTCTAATAGCTCTCTGGATCTTACCTAACTTCCAGCTTTCCTTTCTCTAACATATCTTAACTATACCCTTTCTGGGCTACAGGCTTCACAATTTATTCTCATCAGTGGCCCCTTCTTGCCTTGCTCTCTGCAAACCAATCCATCCAGAAAAATCTGGTGTCTCTCTCTCTCTCAGACAGTTTCACACACTGTGCTAGCCTTCTATAAACCAAAAACAATCTCTGTCTCTCTCCCGTACAGACACACAGTCCAGCAAGCTCTGTTTCAGGACCGAGAAACCCCTCTCTGAAAGACTGTGGGTAACAAATTACACACCACACACAATCCCTCCAGGAAAAGCTCATCCCACCTCAAAAGGGAACCCTCAAACTATATTTCTGCAGAGAAAAAACAAAACAAAACATGCCTTTGATAAGTTCACTTCTCTTTCTCTGCCCAGAGTAACTCAAAGTAATTCTGGGCACTGATCTGTTTACACAGTTGTACCCTGATGTTTCCCAAAACAAGCTGTTATACACTCCTGTAACAATCTCTCTCTCATCTAGACTCTTCACTGTCCCTGGAGGGGTGGGGGGAGAACCAAGTTTCTCCCTACTTTTCAATTACAAATTCTCTGCTACTGCCTGAGCAGATGTCCACTAACATACCTTGTCTCTTTCTGTGCCACCTGCTGCCTCTATTTTCTGGTGCACACAGGATCCCAGAGTATCTGTCTCATATTCCTCTATCTCTGATCTCTCTGAAGCTGCACTGCCTGGGTAAAACTTTGCCTTGCCATAACCTGCACCTGTAACCTTCACCTTACAGACTCCACAACAAACACATAAAACTGCTCATGTCCTCTCTCACAGAAGACTGTAACTATTCCCAAGGACCTTAGAGTCAAAGGACCTTGTTCACTCACACAGCCTGTCCAGCAGAGAGATTACTTTCTCTGCTCTCTAGCTTCCTATTCCAAACACAACAGGAGGTTTTTACTTAATCCCAAGTGGGCCACAGCATGTAACCATGTCCACTACTCTGCCTGACCCATGCAAACAAAGTTTCCTGGGCAGCAGGAACTAATAACATCTCCTGCACAACACTTACAACCCTAGTCACAATTACCATATAGCTCTACCTTACTACAAGTCTCCACTAACCCCTCTAGAAAGGGTCACTCTGTATCAACAAATTCCCTGACAGGTTACTGATCTTGTCCTGTTATCACCAATTGTTGGCACTGGATTTGGACCCAGCCCCTATACCTTTGTTCTGGGTGAGCACAACCCACAGTCTGACCTACCAGTTGATAATGGGCGAGTTTACTGATACAGAGTGATAACAAAAAAGCAACAATACAAACAATTCTATATCTGCCAATTCTAGTGCCGTCATCAGAGTCAAAGTACATCTGGTCAGGATGCAGGCTCCACTCTGAGGCTCTCTCTCTTAGGTGTCAGCAGTCTGGAGGTGGGATGCTGAGACCCACAGCCCCCCTCCAGTTGTCTGCATGAGACAGGCTGCTGGTATGCCCCGTCCATGGTAGTGTCGGGGACCCTTCCTGGGCATCTCAGGGAGAAGAAGGAGGAGGGACAGCAAGGAGGGACAGGAAGCGATGAGAAGGAACAAGGAGGGACAGACAAGACAAAGGGAGGGACCAGGAGGAAGAGAGAGGGGGACAGGGAGGGACCCTTTGTTAAATTCAATTCTCTGCTTTTGTATTCTCCTTTCCCCTTGATGACTCCTGATGACTCTTCATCTGTGGGTCTCCCTGGTTGGTTGTCTCTCTGTGGTCACAAGTCCATGTAGCCTTCCGGGTCTTCTCCCAATTAAGTCTGTTCCCCCAAAACCAGGACTCAGGCCCCCCGCTGCTCTTGGGCCCTGCAGCTGGTGTCACTTATCTCATGTTATGGGACAGTATGGTACACACTTTCTTGGTTCCCAGGCTTTGTGTTCTTGTTGTGTTAGATAACCTGTCTGCCTTGAAGGCTGTGATTGCGTGTTATGGCATGCCCCCCTCAATTCACAAGCTGTGTCTATCGATGGCCTTGTCATACTAGACAGCCTGTCTGCTTCCAGGGCTGTATGGAACTCTGTGTGTGAAACCCAGGCTCTTTAGAAACCCAGTTAACCCCTGCTGCCTGTCTTGAACCCTTATAATGCATATATCTATACATATATCCCATTTCCTCCCCAAAATCAAATCTTGAAATACTGTAACAGGGGGCCTTCCAGGGGCCAGTCTGATGTTGGCCCACCTACCCGTCTCTAGGCTAACCACCTGCCTCTCTCTCCTGCCACACCTTGATAGAAAATGATTAAGATATTACCCGGGTGGGAGGCTCCCCATTTCTTGCCCCAATGCCAGAGGGCATTATCTGTGGCTCCAAAACCTCCCAGATACCACAGCCCATGCCTCACAGATGGCATCCACATGATGTTCATAACCCACACAATAACTCCAGGGTCTCGCAGGGACTCTGACTCCCATCCTGGAGGAGCAGGTCATTGTGCTCAACCTTTGGTCTTTCTTTCAACCCACACTCAGCCTCCTTGCAGTGGAGGACTTACTGGAGTCAAGACTCACCCCTAACTCTTGCTCAGCCTCTGGCCCAAATTATGGCTTCAGGCATCCATGAACATACCTTGGCTGCTTCCCCATACATGGGGTTTCTACTATGCCCACTCTAGGGCCTCTACACCACGCCCCACCCTGGAGTCTTTTCATCATCCTTACAACCTACTACTCAGGGGCTAGCCCTTGCACTGCCCTTCATGCTTACTTCCAGTTCAGCCCTACTCAACACACCCCTGGGACTGTCCTTCAGGCCTAATCCCTGTTTAGCCCTACTCATCCCTTCCTCATGCACAGCCCTTCAGGCCTACTCCTATTCAACCCTACTCTGTGTGGGGCCCCACAACTCTGCCCTCTTCCCTAGGGCTATATCCCTGTCCCCTCCCTGAGACCATACTACCACCCCCTCTCTGGGGCTACACTTCTATCCCCTTCTGGGGTCTCCGGGGGCTCAATCCCCTGTGGGCTCAGGTGGCGTCGGCCATGCCTGACCCCACTTGCTAGATGTAACCCACCCAAAGATGGGGGTTAGGGGTTTTTAAGGCACCCTGACCCACCTTTCACCAGGGTGGTTACTGGCCTGGCATTTTCTGGGGGCTCCCATGCCACTAGGAGCCCCACCAGGCCACTCATCCCTGGCAGGATATAGTTTTAGGTTATGCCCAGGACCAGCAACCTCCAAACCATTCCCATAAGCTACTTCCCTTACCTCCAAGATGTTGTGAGTCTCAGCTCAGCTGGATGATGTTACTCCCTCAGCTGCAAGCAACACTCTGCCAGTTCTGCCTGGCAGACCTTATTTTTAAAATGGCCACCCTAATCAGGCACCTGCCGGTTGCCTGCTCTAGCCCTTAAAGTAGCAGGCACCCAAAGGTGTGCTGACACAAGTGCCATTTCCAAGCCAACACTATCAACCTGGGATGTATTGCAAACCTGACTAAGTTTCTAATAGAAATGTCTACTTTGATAAAGGGTGTCAGAAAAGTAAATCTTAAAAGGATTATAAAAAATGTCATCTACCAGTCCAAGTGTTGTTTTTTCTTTGGGGGTAGGGGTGGGGAGTTTGTAAATTACAACCTTTCCTTTAACCTCTCATGTCCAATTAATATTCACCCATATACTCAAAGAACAAAATAAGCAACATAGTCTATGTTTTCTTCTATAAAGACACATTTACTGAACAAAAATATATCAAAACATTTGCTGTTGGAAGCCCCTGTTTGTTTGGCTTAAAGTACTTCAATAGCAATAACATTGGGCATGTGTTGTAATAGGTTTTCCAGCAGAGTTGTTGGTAGCTTGCTTATAAAACTGTTTCTCTGGCTCCCTTTAGATAGACATTATTTCTTGATAATCACAATGACTGAAACTGTATTATGCAGTACTCTCCTCCGGGGTGTCTATATCTCCCAAATATAGTTTGTAGTCATGTTAAGGAATAGATGCAAAGCACAGAGCAATAGAGCTATTAGGCTGGTTGGATGTCATCAAATACATGAAACGCCTTAGTGAGTGAGTGAGCTCCCAAAGTCACCAAGCTGTCTGCCTGCTTCTCTCTTTCTACTTTCAGAGAGAAAATAAAAGAATTGCATATACAAGTTTGACAGCTTTAAGAGCTGGTTTGTTTGTTTTCTTTCCTTCCTTAATGGTGGGGGAAGAGCAGTGAGAATGTATGCATTTCCAACCAGTCTACCAGGGCTGAGTGTAAGGGAGATGGAGTGCTGGGTGAAAAATTCACTTGAATTTTGTTTCAAATAAAACTGTGGTTACAAATGAAATTCCATCAAGCAAAATATGTCTTTAATCAGAGGCTTTTAAAGCTCATCCAATGAACTATGTTCTTGATGAGAAACAAAACACAAACAAAACTCAGGGACTTTTAGCCATCTTGATGCTGCTAACTGACTCATTCAGTATAGCTTAGATTTACGAAGCAACATAACTTCAAGTGAAATCTTTTTAGAAAAGCTGTAATTTCCTTACTCTTTGGGTGCATCTACATCTGCATTTAAGCATAACTAAATTTAATGTGCAATAAGCTAACATGCATTAAGCAATTTTGGAGGTGTCTACACATTCAGGGACTTTGTATTAAAGTTAGTTCCAAGTCCCTGGACTTGGCACTAAAATTGGTCTCAAGTCCCTGCAGCCTTGCCATGTGCTCCTGTTGTCATTGGGGGAACTTCAGCCTCTGCCTACGTGGCTGCCATGTTGAAGCCAGAACTAGCTGCCAGCACCTAGAAACCATCTGGGAAACCCTGATCCCTGGCCAGCCCCTTCCCTGCCCAGGAGCCATTTGCCCAGAGCAGGGGCAGCACACAGGCAGCTCCCTCCCTGCCCACCCTGCCTCCCTGTGCCAGGGCTGCTCCAGCCCTGGCCAGCAATGCCCAGCACCCTGCTGATCCAGCTAAGTGTCTGCCAGCAACAATCTGCACCCCACACTCCTGCTGGTCCTGGTGCTGGCCCTGCTGGCCCCAGCAGGTCTCCCCTCACCCAGGCCCAGGCCCAGGACAGCCATGCACCTGCCTGCTAGTAGGGGCCAGGGTAATGGTTGTGGGAGGCCCTGCCTGACCCCCTCCTCCTGTATTCTCCACTCTGGCCTGCCTTCCCCACCACCCACACAGCCCCTGCCCCCTGCCCCCTCCCCCCACCAGCACCACTCTTAGGACACATACGTGGGTGTAACAAAATAACTTTATTTCCCTTACAAGACCCACCCCCATCCCGCCCCGGTCAACAAACAGAACCCCCTCCCTGCTTCTGCTGTACCACCCTACCCACCCACCAATAGAAAACCTGCTTACAATTGGGAAACTATAAACAAGGGAAAAACAAGTTACAATATTTTAGGCCTTCGAGCCTGGGGGTGGGGGAGGCTAGGGGGCAGGGCCCCAGGGCAGATGCCCAGTATCCCAATGCTTACATGTTTCCCGGGGCTGGTTAGTGCTGGGTCATGTCTACACATGCATTAATGCGCATTAACCAATCGCACCTAAATTTGATACCTGCATTTGCAGGTATCAAATTTAGGAGCAATTAGCTTAAGTTAATGTGCATTAAGGTTGTGCACATGTAGACGTTTGCCTGTAATGCACATTAACTTAGGCTAATGTGAATTAACCTGTCTTGTGTAGACACATCCTTTGTATAGCTTCATTTGTGTAATATGAAATGGTGGGGGGTGAAGGAGAAGTGATTGTAATCACCTCCTTCCACCCAACATAGTTTTCTCTGCTGTACTCTCTTTCCTTTTTTCCAACCAGCAGTGGTGAGAAGTATAGGTGCGGCATAAATTTGCTGGGCATCCAAAAGGACAAATCTAAAAGCCAAAATGCTATATGACTTTTTCATTGGAATATTGTTAGTGACCTTTCCTGGTATTTTTGATGGCACCCAAGGACTGATAGGCCAGTTAAGGAAGCATACAGTTGAAGCTGCATAGCCCCAGTTGGATTAGCACTCATCAACAGGACAGGGAGAAGAGCTAGATTAGCAGAAGCAGTTGATTCCCAAGTTTCGTCTACATTCACAGTTGCACCAGTTTAAGTACAGCTGTGATTTTAAACTGTTATAGGCTCAGAAGCCTGTTTGAATAACTTGATATCAAGTTAACTAGGTCCAAACACTATTTTGCACCTACTTACCTGTATATGGGTCTCTGAAGTTAAGCTGATGCAAATATTAAATGGAAACCGGGACTCAACCAGGATCATTTCCTGACCTTTGAGTGAAACACAACACAGCATGAGGGAAGTGAAGAGGTAATTAGTGTGACTAGATTTTACCCTCCAATGAGGTCAGATAGCTAGGCAATATAGTGTTGCATTCCTAATTTCTTCATTCCAAATGTTATGAAGGAGTGGATATTAGTTCCATCTGTGATGTTTGATCAAACCAAATAAATTTAAAAGATGGCTGCAAGGAAGACTACTTGTAGCTCCTACTAAATGGACAGATGAGATATTGCAATAAAAGTCAATGATCTTTTGTGTGCAAGTGGCAGAAGGAAGGATAAACTTAAGTAAAGCAAAGTGCTGTTTTTATGACATATATTCACTTGCGGAAGTTATAGTTATGACTGTATTTTCTGTAACAGATGACAAATGAATACAGAGAGATGCAAATTACAGGCAGGATATTAGAAAGAAAGCAAAAAAAAATTCTGTCGTTACTGGATTCTTAACTTTTGGAAGTTATTAGATTGTTGGAAATTTCCATCAACCATTCAAGTACTCTATATACAAAAAGGAAACTTCAAGAGGAACCTGACTTTCAGGGCTTGTGTCATTTGGTGCTAAACTGTCAGCTATAGCATGGTTGGACACAATATAAAATGAAACCTGTGGGATTTTGCAGTGTCAGGACTACAGACACGTGTCTTGTTTCATCTCTGATGCAGCAGGAGGTAGAAACAGTTAGCAAGCTAGTCAGGGCTGTTAAGGAGATTTTTGTCCAAGGAGAGGATACAGTGATGCTTGCAGTTCTGCCTTCTCTTGGGAACTCTCCACTGGCACACTGTTTTCACACTGAAGTATAAAGCAAAGGCAGAGTAGGAGTTCTAGTCAAAGAGGGAAGGGTGAACTGCTTTGGATAAAAGAAAAATTTCTTCCACAATACCTTAGGGGCCACTGTAATTTGGGACTCGGGATTTCAGAGGAAAGCCTGAAATTTAGCATTTTCCCGAAAGTCCTGGAAAACTGCAGTTTGGTCGGAAATGGCCTGGAACTATAGGGGAAAGGGAGGGTGGGGAAAAAAGTTTTAAAATACTTACTGGAAGTGCGGAGAAGGCAGAAAAGCCCTGGAAACACTGTGGAAGCCCCATGTGATTTCAAGGGCAGCGTACTACAGGCTGAGCTCCTGCCGGAGCTCACTCAGGCTGTTCAATTCCCTGCTTCAGCAGTCCATAAAAGTTAGCACTCAGTCAAAGTTGTTGTTTAATAAAGTTTATTATGGTTTGATTAAGTATTCTAAGTGGTGAGCTTTACTTAAAGTTGTTGCTTAATAAGTGGCAAGCTTTACTTTCTTAAAACGACTGAAGAACAGCCTGTGTGCTGCTGTTCAATGGTAATCAGCCCTGCGGCGAGCTCCCTCAGCCAATCAGAGGTGTGGGAGAGCCCACCCTGAAAAAAAGCCGGAAATTGGCTCTGGTGAGCTTGCAAGGATCTCGCTTTTTTTCTACCAGAGCCTAAATTACAGTGGTCCCTAACCATAAGCCTCACAACAAGCCTTAGGCCCAACCTGACCCATGTATTTTACTGGACTCAGGGGTGGAAGGCAAGGCAAGCATTGCAACCAATTTGTTTTGGGGTACTGGCCAAATAAGTTCACTACTTTGTGTCTTGGTTCCTGCTCTCCCCTCACCCAGCCCCCCATAAAATGGTGATAATTCCTATTTAAGTACTGACCTACTACGTGTTATTACCTATCTATCCCCATCCAAACAGCCAGGGCTGTCAGCTGTCAGCATTTATGGAAGTAATATTTTTTTGATTTGCCTCTGCAGGTAGTTGCTTCCCACGGGAAGGGGTGGCGGTTTTAGCAGTGGCTTTTTCTTAACAAAGACTTTGTGTAAGGGAACCAGGGTCTTAGAGATTTGCAATGATCTACCTCAGTCCTTGAGTACTAGTATGTCAGATGAGAGAGAGAATAGCTCATAAATGTAGTGCTATTGCCTGTGAAAGTTGGTGAAACTGAGTTATTACAGTAATCAGTTCAAAGTTGGCAAATCTCTTGTAGGCCTGGTGTTCATACATGGAGTGACTGAATAAGGACATATTCCCCAGATAATTGTGGGTTTTGAATGGAAGCTGTTCCTGAGCTGTGTAGGCAATATTCATGGCATGTATATATGCATTCAGTGCCAACACTTTGGAATATGCAAGTACATTAAACGGAAACTAAAATATACTGTTCTGTTGTCATGCAGCTCCTTGTGGGTTGCCATGGCAGATTTATGGACCCCTACAGAAGATGCATGGACAAAACACGTGCTGCCAGCCCAGCTTGAAGGCCTGTGCTATAAAGATGTTGTTTACATCTGTTGGTCCAGGTGACATTCAATGCCATTCCTATGTGATTTCACAAATGAAAAACTGCAATTTTTATCTCAAATGTCATTCAATTCTCTGTATTTTCTGACCTCTGCCTCCTTCCGAGCCTGATTATAGCTCATTCCCAGGAAAAGCACAGTGAGTTGCAAAAACCTTCCCACTCCCTAAGATTTCACTTTAATAAATCAACCATTGCTTTGATATCAGCTTACAGTCGGATGGCTGCATGCTGATACATGTCAGGCATTGTTTTTGCTGCTGCACCAGAAACTAAAGTGGGAGGCAAAACAGAATTCTTTTTTCATAAAACAAGAAAAAAAAAAGATTTTTTGAAATAATTATCATCCTAAATCAGGAACAACAACAAAAAAAAAGGAAAAATGTGACATTTTAACTATATTTAATATTTTTTCTAAGAGTTTCTTCATTACTTGGATGTTTTCTCCCTTTGAAGAGACTGGATGGCTTACAGGTTAAATTTATGGGGAAAAAAAATCATTTCAACACACATTAAGAAAACTAGCTTAGAAAAATTGAGTGGCTCCTGTCTTAGGGTGAGAAAAATGGAGTGGTTCCTGTCAACCCCTTTAAAGGAGTTGGGTTCAGCCCCACCATTGTGAAGGTACTGCCTTCCAGATGATGAACTTGATACTTATTGCTAGCAACTGTTTAACCATCACATCACAATGGCACTGCCATGTATACATGCTCCCTGCTACATCTGGATTAGAGAATAAGTCTTCATGACCTATTTACAGACTAACTTCTGAACACAAAGAAGGGTGGGGGGGAAACCCCACTAAGCATTCCAAAATGCAGACAACCCTGCTGCTGCTAACATTACTCCTGTACCATGTTTGTCACAAAATGGGTAGATCCTTAGAGGTGATGACTCTAACTGCCCTGACAGCTCCACGCACAGTGCTATATTCCCACTCAGACACCAAGTGGGGCTGCTCTGTTCTATCCAGCAAGTTTGCCTCCAGCCCCTTTCTGATGAAGGAGCTTCAATCAAGCTCATTGTTGCTTAGTTGTTTATAAATGCCTTTTTTTCTTTCAGGCTTCATAAACAAGCATAATTAGCCTTTTTTTAATGGACTGTTGGTAAATTTATGGACAATTGATAACCCTGACTGTAGCAGATAACATAGCCTGTACAGCAGCAGTGGACAATTATTTTGGCTGGAGGGCCACTTAATGACTTTTGGTGAGCTGTTGAGGGCCACAGGGATAGCCCTGCCCCTTAACACGTGCCCTGCCCAGATCAGCATCTTGGGACCAGAAGTCCCTCCCCTAACCCCTGACCTTCCAATTGCCCCCCAGAAGTACTCCTTTTGGGAGGGGAGTTTGACATCTTGGAACCAGAAAAAAAAGGTCATATACTAATAATTGAACATCTACTATAACATACTTTAATTTTATTTTAGAAAATATTTTTGTCCTGATTTATGTGTGTCTGCATAGTGTACATAGAAGTGATTGCATAATAGCTCAAAGTAAAAAGTCTTAATCTTGTATATTGTGTGTGGGGAGGTGTGTGGGTTTGGGGTTTGTGGGAGGTGTGGTCTTTTGAGGGGGCAAGGGAGTTTGTGAAGGGGTGGAGGTTTGTGGGGGTATAGGTGTAGTGATTTGCGGGAGGTATGTGGGGTTTATGAAAGTGTTTGGGGGGGTTGGAGGGGTGTGGGACCCCCTGCAACATGACCCCCATAGTGCACAGCCCTCACTGCCAGCAGCAGGCCCTCAAGGTACTCATGGCCTGTGGCAGACAGAGTCCCCTGGCAGTCCACTCCAGCCGAGTCCCGGGAGCTGCATGTGACAGCATGGATCCAGCCCAACCTACTGGTACGTGCCTTCAAACCAGACCAGGTTGGCTCCATGGCACCACATGGGGCTCATGGCACTGCAGACAGGAGCTGCATGCCAGTGGCCTGATCTGGGCCAGCACTGTGCCTTCACATGGGGCTTTCAGCACTACAACAAGAATCCACACATGGTGGCATGTAGCCCACCCAGCCTGATGACTCTCTGTGGCTCCCAGTCCTTGTGCCATCAGACTGGGGTTCTGGGAGCCCCATGTGGAGGCACAGAGCTGGTCCAGCCCACACAGCTCCCACCTGCAGGGCTGAAAGCCCCATGTTCTGGCATGGAGCCAGCCCAGTCTGGTTTTAAGACACATACCAGTGGGCCAGACTGGCTCTGTGCTGCCAGGTGCAACCCCTTGGACTCAGCTAGAGCTGAGTGCTGCCAAGTGTCACCACATGCAGCTCCCAGCACTGAAGGCAGGATTTTCTCTCCCCACTCACCAGCTGTCCAGTCACCCACCATTGTACTTGGTATCTCCACACGGAGCTTCCAGCTGGAGTGCCGAGAACCCCATAGAGGTGGAGATACAGAGCCTGCCCAGTCTGATGGGGTGCAACTTCTGAAAGCCTGTGCCTTCCACTGGCTTTCAGAGGGGTAGCCATGGGTTAGTAATATATGTTTTTTGGAGAGGCCTTGTGGGCTGTATAGAATGGCCTGGTGGGTTGCATCTGGCCCATGGGCCATATATTGCCTGCCCCTGCCCTACACAGTGCTGCATTTGAGGCATAGTGTTATAGGTAGCTGGCACTTGGAAGGTGCTAAACTTAGACTCTGTATCTAGTTATCTGCTTTTCATGCAATGGGTTTGAGGTCACAGTGTAGCCCTGCTGCTGATCTTTAGAAGTCAGGCAGGTATCAACGTTACAAGGGAGTGAGAGTTACAAGGACTGTGAGAGTTTCTGCAGGAGGGATAGAGTGGCTCAGAGAAAGGGTGTTCTCAGCACGTGAGGCTGTAAGGAGTTCCTTGACAAATACACTTACTGAAGGATACAAGCCAGGACTTTTAGTAAGATGAGAGGAAGCTTATGCCCCTCCTTTTTTGGCCCAAGGTCAGCAAAGCAAATGGACTGCTGAGAGTACAAGGGGATCAGAAGAGGACCTATAACCCATGGTGGGCTAATATATAGGATAACTCCAGGGGAAAGGATATGGAGTGAAATTTAGGAAGATTTATGCTCTCAGATTATTTTGTTTCTTTTCAGGCCTAGATAGATGACACATTTTCACTGTTGTAATGTATGCTGTTTTTATGCTCCAATGCGGATAACATAGGGATCCAGAGTGGATAGACAAGGAGCTGCTCACTATAGGCACTATTAAAGTGTCTCCCCCACTTGGTTGTGGGGGAGCAGGTAATGTGAAACAGCTATCTTGAGATAGAAGCAGACACTCAATACCTACATCAGTGTAAAATATCAGTGTAATTTTATCCTTGACTTTTCCCAGGATAATTCTACACCAGATCTTTGTAACATACATTGGCATAGGGGGTCATGGGCACAGACAGATGTTAGGGCCCCACTCTAACTCATAGCACTTGGCACATTACATAAAGCTCCATGAGTTAGAGCCCACTCCCTGCGAGCCAATAGATATTCCCCTGGTTTCTTGGGGTGGGGGGAGGGGCTGCAACCAGCCTGCACTGACCCTGACCTGAAGGCAGGGGCATCCCAGCAGCCTCCAAGGAGGAGGAACCACCCGTCTCTTGATTCCTCCCCTCTCCTCCAGCCATTCAGCAGCCAGAAGCCAGCACAGAGCTCCTAGCTGCTGAAGGGCCACAGCTGAGGGGGAGCGGGGTGAGGGGGGAACAGAACTGGGGTATTGGGGGTAGCTGGTGGTGCCTGTGAGGCAAGGGGTCTCCATCCCTGTCCCCTCCCCCTCAGCTGTAGCTATTCAAACCATCTGGGGACTCCCTCTCCTTCCCCCTGACAGCTTGGGGGGCAAGGCTAGGCCCTGCTGACCAATCATGGAAAAAATTAACTCTGGAAGGAACACAGTCTGAAAACAGACACTCTGGAGGGACTGCTTTTAAGTAATGTAATGTAATACCTGACATAACCAGGATTAATCTTTCACGTGACCAGCCATTTTAAAAGCACTCTGCAGCTGTTCACATGCTATGACACAGCTGTAGAGTGTTTTCAGGGATCAGATCACTCAAAAAAATGTCACTTCTGTCTGAGCCCCTTGTTATTTAGCCCCATGTTGTCTATTTGTCTACCCTTATTCACATCAGGCTAAACAAATGTGATGTCTAAGCCTGTAAATGAACTCTGGAAAGGGATGAATTCTTGTGACTTAGCTAAAGTTCTGGCCTCATTCTCCCTTTGTTGAACACCAGTAACTGAAGTCTGGAATTCCACTTGGAGACTGGTGGTCCCCCAGATGGAGAAGGAGGAGTTGCAAACTGGTCCAGAGCTAGGATATCAAGAAGGTCCTTCTGGACAGTCAAAGTGGGGCCCTATGCAGTTGGTTTGAATAGTCCTGTCATAGATTCAGTAATTAGAAATTAGATTTTTATCCTTCTTTTGTGGCCAAAATGTGACAAACAAGTCATCCTGCTTCCACAGATTTAGTACCCTCAACCCCCAGCCCCCCCTGCAAAAAAACAAACAAAAAATCACTTACTAGGTAACTCTTTGTGGAAGGGGAATCACTGACATTGCAATCTAAACTCACCTGTGTCTTTTCTATATGCCAGAAGCAATAATAGCTAAAAATGGATAACAAATGTTTTAGCTACTACAGTTAGAGATCAATTTAGTACTGCCACCTGAGACCTAACCACAAATAATGCCTGATAGATTAAAGCACTGCCTTTTGCAAGAGCTTAGTTACTGGTGGCAGCTCTGATTGGTATGCTGTGCTTGACAGAGGAGCCTTCATCGTAAGAATGGCTGGAGGTAGGTTAGGAGGTAGTGTTAATTCTCAATATATCAAACTGCGCTGACTTGCTTTCCAGATCTAAAGCCCCCATGCCTTCATGTTGCACTCTTATCTGCCATGATTCACATTACTGTTAATGTACTGTGAGCTACAAGGAAAGTGGAACATTTGAAAGAATTCTTTGCTTGGGGCACAAAATAAAAATTGCATGATGTCCTAGCACTTTCTTCATAACAGCAGAGTTGCTGGTATGGCTGAAACTACCTTGAGAGAAAGAAGCAATGTTCATTGTCTGGTTTAAATTGCCAGAAGTAAAAAAAAACAAACCCTAACAGCTAATACAGAAATTCGGTTTCAACCTAACATTGCCTGCTTTAAGGCTCGAGTCTACCTTTTTGAAAGTACAGGCTCATAACATCAATATGTTGTTGTATAATGTTGTTTTGTACATCACATATGCCAGAGTTTATACCAGATTCTAACCTGGGAGTTCTGTGGGTCTAGAAGCAGCAGTGAGGCCTGTGCCAAATACCATTCAACTTGAACTATGCTTTTTTTATTCTGTATTGTGCCTCCTAGAAAGACACTTGATTCTCAGTTCTATATTGCTAATAGTGTATTGTCAGTTGGGGAGCTTTCTGTTGCAAATCCTAATTTTGCATATACATGCTCTTATCTTCCAAAAAAGACAAAACTAAATCACTTTGGCTTGGCTTCTCATATTGGAAAAGATATCTTTTCTTTTTCTTCCCCTAGGAGCACAGAAAATAGAGCCAGCATGTGAGTAACTGTAACACATGCTTGACCCAGGGGTAGCTGCAATGCCCACTGGATTAGCCCTTGCCAAACTGGCTCCTTTTGGGCATTATCCCCTTCACTCACCCATCACACCTTGATGTTATTAACTTTTAAGGAATGGGAGCCTGCCCCAGGGCTTCCCAAGCCTGGTCTCACTGTCATAACCACAGGAGTCCATAGTCATTGCCTTAAGGGCCAATTACATGGTTCCGATCTCCTATTTACATCATGTCCATGCCTCAGATATTCTCCATCATCAAGCCTGCTCGGGCTGTGGCCTCAGCCCCTTTGACTAGGCTTCCCTGCCTGGGCATGTTGCATACCTCAGCTACTTCCCAATATGTTTTCTAGGCTTATCTGCTTCTCCCAGGCACTTTGCTTCTCAGAGCTACTCCTGGGTCCAGCCTTCCTGCCTATTTTCCCCACTGGGTTCTTTGCCTACACAAGCTACTCCCAGGCATTACGTCCCACTCTAGCAGGCTCCTGCCTCTGCCCTTCAGGCCCCTGGCCCCAGTCTCTGGGCTCCTTGGCCCCAATCCCCAGGCTGCTGTGCCCTGCTTCTTCCCCTCTCTGGCGTATGGGTTCACCTGCCCCAAGGCTTGCCTTCCAAGCTATGGACTCACCCACCCAAGGTCCCAGGCTCTGTGCTGCTTTATCCCAGCTCAGCTGTTCTGCTAGGAGCCCTGCTGCAGCCCTACTGCCAGAAGCTCCTCTCTGTCTGGTTGTTGTGGCTAGACTCCCTGACCAGCTCAAGCCCTGGGTTTATATGCTTCAAATCCAGCCCCCTTCTGGTCAGTGATTTTCTAATTGGCCCCTGCCACACCTGCAGGCTGCTTCTCCCTTTCTTCATAAAGTGACAGGCACTCCAAGTGCCCTATCACAGTAACAAGATCATAGACTCATAAGAGATAGGGCTGGAAGGGATCTTGGGAGGTTATCTAGCCCAACTTCCCTGCTTAAGGCAGGATTATCTCTATTTAAACTATCCGATAAAAAAAACTGTCTAACCTTCTCTTAAAACTGCATACACCACCTGGGGCACAACCACCAAGCAGTGTCCCGAAACACCAATGACATCCTAATCCATCACAGGTACAGCAGGGAGGAAGAGGGTCTGTGTCTAGCCACTCTGAAAGGACAGAAGTAGTTTGTTAAAATACACTCAGGAGATCCAGAAAGGGAATATGGTTCTGTATTTGATTCATTTGGACAGTGGAGAAAATATTTTACTCAGAAATGGTAGACCTCTACATTTCTTATGCACTGAGGGCTGGATTCTGTTCTACCTATTAGGGATCTAACTAGATGTAAGGACCTTGTGCATTTAAGGGGCAACTTCTTAGCCATGTCAGTGGCAAAAACATCACTTGTATATGGGATAATGATTCTATTTCCCTTGCAGTGTAGAGATGTAAGAGTGCATGCTGAGACTTAGCACGGTCAGTAAGCTATGCACTGACCACATGCATACATAGCAACGTATGTATGCCTTTTGTGAATGTATACCTGCATCTAAAGGCACAAAAATGTCCCAAACCCTTGCCTAGAAGGTGCTAGAGGGAGGAGTGGTTACCACTACATTTTTGTGCCTTTAGATGCAGGTATACATTCACAACAGGAATGCATACGTGGCTACGTATGCATGTGGCCAGTGGTTAGGGCACTTGCACAGGAAGGGGCGGATACCCAAATTCTAGGCCCATTCACTTAGAAGGGTTTTTGAGTCTGTAACTTTTTACACAGCTACTCTGAGGTGTAGCTTCCTGAGTGACTTGGAAGCTGATAAGTTGCCAAGAGAAAGACATATTTAATTATGGGTTAGACTGTGATTTGATTGCTCACATAATAATTTTAATATTATAAAAGCCTTAGTCTATCTGTCCATGTGTAATGCTTTATTTGCACTCTGATTGGCTGTCTTGGCAGCCAATCACAGTGGCCTACACAGACAGGGACAGAGAGCAGAGCGCCACCATGACAGTGGGGACCGAGAGGCCAGAGGGGAGGGGGGCGAGGCCAGCAGAGCTGGTCTTGCCCTCCTCCTCTGCTCCTTGGAGGCAAAGGGGGATGACAGGGACCACAGCACTGCCATGACAGAGGGGATGGGGTGGAGGGGTTCTTCTCCTTGGAGCAAGGGGCTGGTGCCTGCCCCCGCCCCCCACCCCAACAACAGCCAGCAGGGAGGGGAGGCAGCAGGGAATAGGGGAGGGAATTGAGCAGGAACAGGAGCGGGGTTGGGGGGTTACTGGTGGCTGCACCCCATCCCCCCCTACCCCCACCCCATCATTCTTGACAGGCAATTTGCTAGTGCATATATAAAAGTGTATGTTTTCAAGAGAGCCTTGGTTTTGTATATCCTGGAATTTATCCCATCTGTCAGTTAGACTGACTGTGTAACTGCCAGTAAATAAAGGCTATTTGGTTGCTATTTGGTTTTGATTCACTGACAGACTTGCAGTAATGGGACTGAGGAAAGTATCCAATGTGTTCCCCTCTATACATCATGCAATTATCATGCAATTAACTGGTTAATCATGCAATTCCCGTGACACTAGCTACACATACGAAGTAGTTTTATCATGCCATAAAAAGCTCCAACCAGCTATAAAGTTAGACCTTGAAAAGGTGTATTAACTTCATAACTAGTTGCTATTGAGCTTTAATTTGCATGTGTATCAGGGTCTGTCCTGCGGCTGGGAGCCCCATCAGTTGATGGGGCTCCCAGCCATCAGGGTGCACCATGCACAGCATGAAACCCTCAAGCCCTGGGGATAGCAGCTACCATGCTCCCCAAGGCTTGGAGGTGTGTGAAACCCTCAGGCCCACACAGGGCTCTCAGTCCCAGCTGCAACTCACACAGAGTCAGGATCCAGTCCCACACCTGACACAGCTCTGGATCCCAGCTCTGAGTGAGACAACCAGGACTCAGGGCCTGTCATCTCTCAGTCCTGGTTGCTCGTGGCCCCTGCAGCAGGGAGCCCCCTCAACAATGATAACCTCTGTGGGTACCTGCTTCTTACTGATGCAGGGGGAGTACAAGATCAGGCTTCCCCTACGCCAGCGATAAGCTGCGATTGGATCTAGTGGACAATCCCAAACTCATACCTCCTTGCCATGTACCTGTGGCATAGCAAGAGGTGTGATTGTGTGGATCCCATATTAGATCCAATCATGCTTTCATCTGCATGTATAAAGGGGGCCTGACAGTTGCAACACACACTAGCTTGAATGATCTGTTGGGCCTGGGTGAGCATTCCTTGGAACTCTACCCATGTAGAAGGGTACTTAATTCAGGACTGCTGAAAAGGGTGCCTGAGAGTTAGATAAAATGATGCAAGTTTCTGAACAGATCTATCCCAAACTCCCTTGGATTGCTAGATCACATAGGTTCCTTAGCACTTTATCTTGCCAACAGAATTTGGAGGGGGGGAAAAAAACAGTAAAAAAAATTGGAAAAGTTCAGCATTGCTCATATAGAATGTAACCTGACAATATAATTAAAAAAGATTCTAGCCTTATTTCCTGGCTATAATTTCCAAGAGAACTTTACCCAAGACATTAACCTTTCAAGAGTTCAATGGGACTATTCTTTTTTTTTTCCAATTAAGTATGTACAAAAATGTTTTCAGTATCACGACCAAACTTTGCACTGGTAATAATCTGTGTACAGTCTAATTCTCAGTTGTATGTAGCTGCCATTGGTAGCATTTAGATGCAGTCAAATAGCTAGTGTATCTGAATTCCTTCACTTATTCCTGTAAGATCCCACATGAAAAATTAGAGAACAAATTGAAACTCCTTTGAAAATATGGCTCTGGAAGCCTGGATTTGTTGCTCCATTTTATTTGGTTCAAATTAAAATTCAAAATATATCCAAAGGAGCTCAAAATAATTAAAGCAAATGGGAAATAATACTTTGGGGCTGAAAATGCTAAGTGTAGATGGGAATACTTCAAACAGATCACTTAAATGTGAAATACATGGCAAACTCAGGACCATAATGAATCATCCAGTCTTCCCAGACATCTGGTTGGTCCTATCATCTGGCCCTGTGCGAATACTTCTTATCGTCAGGTAATTGTGAGCACTTTATATAGACATTGATGTTTATTCACCCAAGTGTAGATATAATTCCTAGAGAATAGGTTTCTCAGAGGAGCCATTAAATATTTACACCTTCTAATCAATATTTTAGAAGTGGCATTCATGACCCTGAGTTCATGAATAATTAATATGTTCATCTAGTATTTGCAACTGTTTACTGTAATGATAGAGAGCATCAGTATGAGTTTCCATTGAACTGTAATGTCAAGAGCAAGATTCCTTGCATTCTTCAGGACACTGAGTATAATAACTTCAGTAGGAAAATAGGCATGTCTTTGTGATGCTCAGTAGCTGAAATAAACAGCCATCTGCAAATTCCATGGGAGTTTAAGGTAAATTGAAAAAGATGGGGGGATTGGTTGGTTGTTTTTTGGAAATGAAAATATAACCAGTATGGTTGATGTTTTCAAAAAGCGCTTAAGTGACTGCAGAGTCAAAACCTTGCTGAAATACTCTGGAGTCCACTTAAATACTTTGAGAAACATTATCCAGAACTCCTGATGTTTTAGGAGTGTATGCAGACACCTAAATGTCATCTTGTTCCATCCTGCTGCTGTCAGCATTAAGGTGCTTAATTTGGAACAAGTCTTGGGGTAAGATGAAGACAAAGTCACAAAAAGCTACGACATGACCGGTATTCATCTGCCATTTGCGTTAACAGTTTTTCAGGAACTTGGGGTGGAACAAGATCACACTTAAGCACCGGAATATTAACTGGCCCTCACTTTTCCCCCCCTAGATATTCCTCTGAAGAGTCCTGTGAAGTAGGGTGGCCATCATAGAAAGCATTACAGTTTTCTGCTACTCTGTCCTCTATTGATACGAAACCAGACACCTTTATGTCCTCCATTTGTCTCTTAAAGAGATCAATAGAGGACAGAGGACAACCGGACTGTCCTCTATGATGGCCACCCTATCTGTGAGGTAGGAAAGCCGTTTTGCAAAGGAAATGTAGCCACAGAGGGGTCACTTTTTAAAAAAGGAATTTATGCAGATTGTAACAGTCCATGTCCCCAGGTGCAGTGGTGCTTCCCCTTGTTGACTGAGAAGCTTCTGCTCTGCTCTCATTCCCCAATCTCCCCTCCATTCCCTCCCCAGCTGCACCTTGCTGGAATTATTTATCTCAGGACAAAGGAGGCTGTCCAGGCCCCAGAGTGCCTTCTGGTCTGCTGTTAGTCAGTGCATTAGCAATATCAGCCTTATGGGTTAATTTTGCGGCCTTTGACCTTCCCTCTACCTACACCCATGCCTCACAGATGTTAGCCATTAATGTTCAAATAGGCCCTAGTCCAATATGTGGCCCTCTCCAGCCTCTCTGTTTAACAGTCCCAGCTGGTTCACAGCCCAGTTCAATGTGGCCCTCTTTGGGCTCTGCCTCTCATGGCTAAACTGTAGCTTGTGTCCTGCCTGGACAGGCTCAAGCCTCCTCATGCCTTCCTGGCGCTATTAGGACCTCCACCTTTCCTTCTTAGTCCTAAACCCAGTCTATTGGTTATAACTACAATGAAGAGGTAAGCCGTCTAACTCAGACTAGAAGCATTTGGGCTACTGAGCCAGGTGGCTGTTAGCAGACCCCCAGCTCCTTACTCACAATCAGTAGGGCAGTGGGGTTTCCCACAGCAGTACAGTCACTGGTATGCCAACCTCCATCCCTCACAGCTCACAAGGCCTGTTTGCTTCTCCAGACTCTGCCTGGGTTACATATCAACCAACTCACACCCCTGGGAGTCATGTGCCTTCCTTTGGTCTGTTGCAGGTGTCCTCTACTAAGTTTGCAGACCAACCAAACTGCAGTAGCAGCTTCCCTCTTCCCCAGGCTGAACTCTGTCCTACAGTACTATTACTGTGCTACCAGCACTGCAATAAGTACTCTACCACCCAGGCCACTCTGCCCATATCGCTTTATGGCTAATCCTCTAGTCCTGCACTGGGTGTGTGTAGCCTATAGTCCCCTATGGACCAGCTTCTACTGGCTGCTGGTAAGCAATACCTGGCACCTGGGTCTCCCTGCGGCTGTTGGCCACTTGTAAAGTAACAGGGAGTCTCTAGTTCCCTGTTACATGGGTACACATCTATGAGGGTTTTCAAAAGTACCCTTGAAAATCCCACCAGGTACTTTTAGACACCTCACTACATTAAAAAATCTGGTATTGAGATACTTGGGCCAGAGCACAGAAGAGAAAATCTGTACCAGAGCAGGGAACAGAGTCCCAGGCCAGTATCTTAAACACTGACCCATCCTTCTCTGAGTATCCAGAGAGTTCTGGTTGTGAGGAGCATTGAGATTGCCATTATATAGATAGACAAGGTTCTTTGGGTGAATCTGATATCTTTTATTAGACCAACTTAAATAGTTGGAAAACAATTTTAAATAGTTGGAAAACAACCTACACCATTATATAGATAACGTTTTAAAAATATTAAACAGAAAAAGTTACAGTGGTTTTATTTCTCTTTGCATTACAGAGCCAACACACTGATGGAACAATGAGCTGGCATCTATTCCTTTATCTAAATGTTATGAAAAGAATTGTTAACTTTCATTTGCATATGTAACTATCAGTTAAATCTAGGCTAACCCCTTGAAACACTAGGATTACACAGGTCAAATGGAACAGATTTTGGCCTGTAGAGCCTTTCTTATGGGTAATGTCAAAGCACAAGCTAGAAACAAGACTGCCTTTCAAATCGCGTGTGAAATTTGCAGGGATGGGGGTTGGAAACAATGATTACTCATAAACTGAATAAATAGGATTCAGAAAATGCTGACATGCAGTGGACACAGAGCCCAACAATCCCATTTTAACTAAAATTTTCAATAATACAATGCATTCCAAGGTAACTTCAAACAGATGGATTCCTTGCATATGAAGGAGGGAATATGCCACATGTATGAGATAACAAGGCCCCAGGCAAAAGACCTGATCACTCAGGGAACAGAGTGCTTAATATAGTTTAGCATTGTTCCCTTTGTGGGAACAAATGTTGGGCCCTGAATGTTGCCAAAGCCAGGCATGGACATTGGGTTGGAATGTCACTACTAATATGGATATTTATATAAATGCAGATGGAATAAAAGATGATATTTTTGGTATCGTCCAACAAAGCCAGCCAGACTTTGAATTTGACATGCAGTTAACTTACTGACAAAGAGTCCAGTCCATCAGGCTGAATTATTTTATGATTCAGGCACAGTGCTGATATTTACACTGTTCTTATGCTTAATGAAATGATATTAGCTGATCCCGTTTTTTTGTGCTTATGGCATTATATCATTAATTCTGATGGGAAAAGGGGTAAGTTTGTACTTCCTACCAATACCAATTTGGAACTTGATGAGCTCATTAGCCAAAGATTTATAAAACTTATTACTAGTGACAGGAACAAGATTAAAACCTGGGTTAAAGATTTCCGTTGTGCAGAATACGCACACTGAACGCTCTGGTCATCTGACGGGCATATTACTGAACCACTACTAACTGCACTTCCTGGTGTACGCTCCAGTATTTCCACTTAGACCTGACTATAGTAACCTCTGTTTTGAATTATGCCAAAGCGAGTGTGTATAAGTGTGCTGGAAGGGGAAGGCATGCAGCAGAGGAACGTGCTTAAGGTGGGATTAGTGATGGCAAGACTGATTATTCAAGGAAGAACCAAGGAGTGCTGCTTTGCATTTCATGCAAATGTAAATGGATTGAATTTTGTGTGATTACATCACCAAACACTCAATCATGCCAGGTGCACCCCTTTTACTGTGCACAGGTTGTGGATGGATGTTGTGGTAGGATACTTAGGTTGACTGCTGCTTTCAGGCTGGGTCAGGCAGCCTGCAAAGCAACCTGCACATGAAGCCAGGGCTAATTGTGGAGTTATCTGATTCAGGGAGCCTGCAAGTCAGACTCAGTCTGTTTGTGGAGTCATCTGACCCAGGAGGAGGGTTGGGCTTAGAGAGGATTTAAGCCCAGGCCCCAAGCAAAGCTGGCAGAAACATCTTGGAGGCTGCTGAGAGAACATTGTCTCAGCAGGATGGCTACAGCTGTGAAAGGCCAGCATGAAGAATAACACCTAAAGCAGTCTGGAAGCTTGGGAAGGAACTGAAGAGGTAGAAGAGGTCCCTGGGAACCCAGGGAGGAGTCCAGAGCCCAGAGATGGGGGCTGTGTGTGTGGACCCAGAGAAGGTCCAAGAGCCTATTGAGAAGCTGCATGTGTAGGACCTCATGAGGGGCCTGGGACCTAGGGAGAAGTTGAGTGTGTGGGACCTAGCAAGGGGTCTGGAGCCTGTAGAGAGGCTATGGGTGAGCCCAGAGAGATATGGGGCTGTGGGAACTAGGGCCGGAGGCCTGGAAGTGAGACTGAGCCCAGTGTGCTAGGGAACTCGAAGGATGTATGACTTGAGTGGAAAAGCCCAGGAGGGGCCAGGATAGTTAGGGCCAGATAGCCTAGAGGTTGGTCCTGGGTAGGACCAAGAACTACACCCTATTGGGGTTTGTGGTCACAGTAGTGGGGCTGCTCATGGTGGTGTAGCCCCTAAAAGTGCCACTGGTGGCAAACCCCAGGGAAGGCTGAGTATGGGGCTCCCAAAAAATCCATCCCACACTACCTTGTGGATCACCTTTTGGTGAGGAAAGACTAGGGAAGCACACCCTGAGAGAAAAGCACTATCAGAGGAGGGCCCAGCAGGGAGTGCAGAGGCCCATAATGAATGCTGGAAGTAAGATCAGGAGCTTGAAAAAAGCCCAAGGCTCAAGGGCTGAGAGAGTGGAGGAGCTGAGATGGTTTGAGCCCACAGAAGGGGCAATTACCAACAGGGCCACAGAGCCCATAGGCCTGAGGTCCCAGTGGGAAGTAGATTGGAGCCCAGAGGGAGATCTGAAGGGGCTTGAGCCCACAGAAGGGACATGGCTTATCAGAGGAAGCAAACCCACAGGTGAGTGAGGGCTGGCAGTCAGGGTTTGACCCATGGAGTCTCAACTGGTCTGTGTGGGGCCAGGGCCTTGGAATGAATAGGCCAGAGGTCCTCACATAGCTACAGCCTGAGAGGAAGAGACTCAAGGACCAGAGGTCCTGGTACCAGAGGTGGTACAATTGCCTACCCTGGAAATCTTTAAGAGGAGACTCGATGGGCACCTTGCTGGGGTCACTTGGTCCCAGTTGTCTTTCCGGCTTGGTGCAGGGTGCTGGACCCAATGATCTTCTGAGGTCCCTTTCAGCCTTACAATCTATGAATCTGTATGGAGACTGCAGTCCAGCATGAAGATAGCTAGGTGTTGCCATCCAAGTTGGGGATGTCGAAAAAAGAAAGGGAGAGCTGGAGCCCTGGAGACTGAGTGGGCCCAGCAGAGAGAGCTGGAGTCTAGAAAAAGAGCAGGACCAGAAGGGTCTAGAGGCCCAGAGAGGGGCTGGAAAGAGGGATCCCAGATGTGGGCTCAGAAGGGTCCAAAGACCCAGGAAGGGGCCACAGGAGAGACTGAGTGGTCTGGCAGCCCAGGGAGGGGCTGTGTGTGTGAAGAGAGAACACATCAACGAGGATGCATCTGCAAGCCTTAGGGCATGGTGTAGGGGCAGAACGGAGCCATGCAATTGGGCCATAAGACATTGACCACAATCACCTGGTGATCACTAAGACCAGGGCAGCCTCCCATATTAATAATCATTAACATCAAAGCAGGTAAAAGAAGGTCAGGCTGCCTAGTGAGAGCAGGATACAGGAATTTTTTTGGTATCCAGGAGCTTCACAGAGTGTAATGGACTTGCAACTGTTCAAAAGGCAAGAGTACAAACATACACGCTCAATGCAATGCTCCAAAAGTGCCTGACACTTGACAAAAATGTACCAGGAGAGAACAGGTGCAATTTTTTTGTACTGTTTTGTTTTGGAACATTTTTTGTTATGTGTGGAAGGTAAGTTGGTCCTTTAGGCCTTCCATAATACAATCCTCACTGGCACCTCCTCCATGGTTTGCCCCCACCCTTGCTACTGCTGTCACCCTGTATAATCCCTACACTCTGGATGCTGCTGCATTCCATGGATTCCCCACATCCTAGCTGTTGCTGCAGCTCCCAGTATTCATGGTGCTATGGGCACTATAACTTCTGGCAGCCTTGGCTCTCAGTGCAGTGGTCTCCTTGCACCCTGGTCACTTCCAGTATCCTGCATAATGCCAGTACTCTAGCTCCTGGTCCCCTGAGCATCCAAAGCACCAGGATCCCATAGGATGCCTTTATTTAATGGGGTGTGGAGAGACTATGGAGCATGCACATGCGGTTGTGCATGCGCGCACCCACATCCACCCCCACCCCCAGGCTAAGGATCACCAGGCATGCTTTTCTGGGGTGAAGATCCTCCATCCATCACACCTTCATGAAAGTGGGAGCCATTACCCAACTGCCTGTCTCCCTAGATGTAGTGCTGATGTCAGTGGCCGTGTGTAGATGAAATGAGAGGCGTGTGTGTATGACACTTTAAAGCAGGCTAAATGCTTTTGCACTACTTTAATGGTGTAGGTGTTTGCATTCCTCAGTGGCCTATTGCGCATTAATTCCAGCTGCTGTAGGAAATTCAGTGGCATAATGGTCTTAAATGACTTGGGGTGCAGCAAACTAAAACTCCTCAAGGGTTTTTTGTTTCGCTGCCCCTACAGCCATGGAGCGAAGCACCGGGCTCCATGCAGCTCTGTAGGAAGCCCTGCAGGCAGCTTGGTGGCAGGCCAGGAAAGCAAGCTCCACCCAAGAAAAGCAGCAATCCTGATCTCCACCCCGCCCCCGGAGCCTGCCTGCCTGAACTGCGCGGGGGCCCAGTGCTTCTCTCCGTGGCTGCAGTACCCCCCGGGACTGTCCAAGTCGGGTGCCTACAGGCAGGTGCTGCCTGGTGGGGCAGGGGGGGAGGAGGGGCACTGCTGCTGCAGAGGGAAGCACCAACCCCCCCTCACAGCCCAGGGACTTCTCCACCCACCAGCAGCTCACCCTCCCCTCCCCGCTGGGGAGGCAAGTAAGTCATCAGGGTATGTGTTCGACACAAGGGTTTAATCAGCCGTAAATTGAAGCAGTGTTGTTTAAAACCCACCACTTCAATTTAGGACCCCTGTTTCATCTACACATGCCTTCAGACTATCCCTTTTATTAAACATAATCTCTTCTAGTACTCATCATGAGAAGTATGACCCGTCCAATCTTACAGTTTAATTCATCACGGTATGCAATAGGTTGTGGCAGGCTGATGTGTAGAGATGGGCTTTGCATATGATTTCTGAGCACATCATTGCTTTTTACTTAATAGTATAAGAAGTAGAGAGATCCACATGCTTCGTAATTATTGGCACCACTTGTCAAGAACTGGTGTATTCTTCATCCATTAAAAAATCTTTAAAGAGGCTCTTTTAAAATACAGTCTAAGTTAAACAAGAAATAATTTGGGGACGTCTTATGGCCTATGTTATGCAGGTGGTGGGACTGACCCATTATGACAATCTCTTTGGCTTTACAATCTATGAAAATATATCTATTTTTAAAGCCAGTCTGTATAAATGACTTTGCCCAAGGTGTCCTTCAAGTTGCAATGTGACTCAGTTTTGAGGGACTGGTCCATTAAACACTTGCTGGTGTATGCTTAAACAAAAATGAATGTGGGTTAATACCACTCCACTCATGTGAACAACACAAGGTGCTATTAAATATTAATTAAACTACTAACAGTGAATGGATTATGCTTAGAAAAGTAATGGTGAGAAATTCAGCCTAACTAACATCTGGAGGAATTTTATGGTCAAATAGCTGCTTGCACAGTGCCTTTGCAAGATAGATATCTATAGATAAAACAGAAGCCAAAGCTGGCTTGTTCTAAATTATTTATGGACAGATGTTTAATTTTACATGACTTCACACAGATACATAATGAGAAATACTGTGAATTCCCTGGGCACCTCTTTGTTAATAATCTGTCACAACACCATTAAAAATAGAACACCCCTGGCTAAAATAAGTAGCTTGTAGTTATTATGCTCAAGATGATTTAGATGCATGGTGGGCATGTGTGAATTTAGGGCCAAATCTTAAGATCCAAAGTCTGTTCATACTTAGGCAAAACTTTTATTGAAGTTAATGGATTATTTTATGCATCTGGAAAAGACTTAAGTCTGTTCAGTTGGTAATACTTGGGTGAATAATTTCTAATTATGTCTGAAAAGACCATAAAAATATTTTGGTCTTCTCCAATCCTGGAAAGGCATGTTATATTTATATAGGAATCAATTTTCCTAGCAATAAAATACAATTAACTTTAAAATAGCAATGTCTTTGTTGTTTAATATAGCAATACTGTGCAGCAGTTTTGGACAGTTAAGGCAGAGAAAAATAATTTGAAATCTATAAAATCTTCAGTAATTTAGCTCTTGAGAAAAGAGAAGCTGACTGAAACACCCAGGTGCAGTGAAAGAGAAGCAGCTGAAAGCATACTGCCAAAATAGTAAATAATCGCAGTAAATTCTGCATGTACTTTTCTTTACTTTTGCCTTTGGCTGATGTAGTCTGAATAACTCTATGTTGACTTCTTATTATCTAATCAATGTTCTCACGAAAGACTAATTGAAATATTAAAAGTAACTATTCATATAAAGCAGGGGTTCCCAAACTGTGGTACATGTACCCCTGGGGGTATGCAAGACATCTGAGGGGTACACAGGAGAAATTGTGTAATGGCGGATTTAGCTTTCATTATAATAATAATAATTGGCGGCTAAGGGGTTAAAATATAAAATGTATGCAGGTAGGAGTATGTGAGCACCTGGTAAATCTAGAAGGGGTATGGAATAAGAAAAAGTTTTGGGGAACCTCTGATATAAAGTATAGTGTCTCAGAACTTCCTAAGGTTTTTTTACCTTTTCATTTTTTACCTGTTTCCAGTTTTAATGATATGTGGCTGCATTAATCAGACAGCACGTTGTCTTTGAATCTGCCTCTGTGAGGAGTGTACCTACATTTTTAAGCCTAAGTGAAATGACTTTTTAAAATCTCCTAAGAAGGCAATGCAACTTTGCATATATCCTGTAATACAGTACTTACAGGTCAAGTAGGCTTTTTAATGTGCTTGTTGAAGACAGGCACACTGATGGGACATTTCACTGCATGCATTCTTTGGTAAGATGTTACATGCTTTACTGACTAGAGCTCAGGAAAATGTCTGTAGTGCATGTCTTAGGATGAAAGCAGAGACAATTTGGGAAGGAATATTGCTAAACATTAGCTCATAGTAATACTAATCCTATGAGTCTGTTGTTGTCACAACTCCGAGGAAAGGACAGGACAGTAGAAGAAACAGCTGTTTTTGTAGCAGAATGATCATTTCGCAGTGCGCTTTGAGATACTTTCACCTGCTGATGTTATCAGAACAGGGGCAGAGGTGGAAAGAATGTTTTCAGGGTCACAAATGCAGGAAGAAACAAGGAGTGAAAGATGATACTGAAATATGGGATGTGTCAAGCCCTATGCCTCTCAACCAGGGTGCTATGCAGTAGGATAACTGGCAGGAGGGGGGTGAGTGAGACCCCAGCTTAGGGTGCTAGCCATCTTTTGGGAGCTGATGCTGAGGATCACCGCTCTGCTGCTCTTCACCACCTCTGGATGACGCTGCTGGGGACTGGTGCTCTGCTGGCTTTGGGAGATGCCGCTCTATGCCTCCACCACCACGCGTGTCTTTTCCTCACTGCTGCTGCTGCTACTTTTCCAGCTCTTTTAGATCTTGAGCAGGTCCTGGTGATCTTTGAGAATTCCTGGCGCTCTGGTGTAGTACATGAAGACTGGAAGAAGGCCAATGTGGTGCCTATCTTCAAGAAAGGGAAGAAAGTGGATCCAGCAAACTACAGGCCCATCAGCCTGACCTCTATCCTGGGGAAGGTCTTAGAAAAGTTTATTAAAGAGGCCATCCCTAATGGACCGGCTGACACCAACATCCTGAGGGATAGCCAGCACGGGTTTGTTGCAGGTAGGTCTTGCTTGACCAATCTCATTTCCTTTTATGACCAGGTGACCTATCACCTGGACAAGGGAGAAGAGATTGATGTCATATATCTTGACTTCAAAAAAGCCTTCGATCTGGTATCCTATGATCACCTCTTGGTGAAACTGGCCAATTGTGGCCTTGGGTCCACCATGATCCGCTGGCTGGGAAACTGGCTCCATGGTCAGACCCAGAGGGTGGTAATAGATGGAAGTCAATTGTCATGGTGCCCTGTGACCAGTGGGGTCCCCCAAGGCTCTGTCCTTGGACCCATATTGTTCAACATCTTCATTAATGATGTAGACATTGGAGTCAGAAGTGGAC
>NW_005842130.1:1641891-1649691 GCF_000455745.1 Alligator sinensis | reverse complement strand
CTAGTAAAGTGAGCAAAACGCTGGCTTGCATCCATAGATGCTTCTCAAACAAATCCCAGGACATCATTCTCCCCTTGTACTTGGCCTTGGTGAGGCCGCAGCTGGAGTACTGAATTCAGTTTTGGGCCCCACAATTCAAAAAGGATGTGGAGAAGCTTCAGAGAGTCCAGAGAAGAGCCACACACATGATCAGAGGTCAGGGAAGCAGACCCTACGATGACAGGCTGAGAGCTATGGGGCTCTTTAGCCTGGAAAAGCGTAGGCTCAGGGGTGATCTGATGGCCCCCTATAAGTTTATTAGAGGTGACCACCAGTATCTGGGGGAATGTTTGTTCACCAGAGCACCCCAAGGGATGACGAGGTTGAACAGTTATAAACTACCGCAAGACCATTTCAGGCTGGACATAAGGAAGAATTTCTTTACTGTCCGAGCCCCCAAGGCCTGGAATAGCCTGCTATCGGTGGTGGTTCAAGCACCTACATTGAACACCGTCAAGAGAAATTTGGATGCTTATCTTGCTGGGATCCTATGACCCCAGCTGACTTCCTGCCCCTGGGGTAGGGGGCTGGACTCAATGATCTTCCAAGGTCTTTCCAGCCCTAATGTCTATGAAATCTATGACTTCAGTTCTTTTAAAATCTACTGCAGTGGTTTTCAACCAGGGTGCCCTGAAGTCCTATGAGGGATGCTGTGGGGGTGTCAATCAATAATAATTCTTTTAAGGCAGAAAATACCTACATATAATTCACAAGAGAAACTCTGAGCTTTCCAATAGGAATCCATAGTGTCAAAAACATTCTGACCTTCTCTTTGCAACAGAAGAATTGCTCTATTATTTTCCTGTATTCAAAATATGAATGAAAGCTAAGACCTGGCAGTTTCCAAGGAGTGCCTTGAGTCTAAAGAAGTGAAGAACCACTGTTGGAGTGCAGTGTTTCCCAACCAGTGTGCTGTGGCATGAAAGCGTACCATCAGAAATGAACAGGTGTGCTGTGGAATTTTGCCATGACAATGAGCTACAATGAGTTACAATAGGTATGAGGATGGGGAATGCCTTTACAGGTGTGCCGCAGAAAAATTTTATTAATGTAAGTATGCCTTGGGCTGGAAAAGGTTGGAAAATGCTGACATACAAGACTCAGCCTTCCCCAGTATACAGAACTGTACCTACAGGTACTCCAGAAATATCAACTCTTTTTAGAGACAGGTGGATAACAAACTTCATTCCAAACCCCTTCTAGGAAAATGAACATCACAGGTCCTCTTGCCTTTAAGACCTGATGGAAAACTACAATGCCACCTCAGAATTAGTTCATATACAGAGGTTCCCCCTGCCCCTCACCTGAAGCCTCTTTCATGCTGCATCTTAGGGTCACCCTATTGCAGACCTCTGCATGGTGAATGCTGTACTCTGTGACCTTTGCCCAATTTTCTTGTACATTATTGGTACTCTTATAAACTTTGCAATTTTGGAAGGGAAAAGGGCAAGGTATACAAGACCAGATTTATCTGACCTCTTACATTCAAATATCTTTTCTTTTTACCTCAATACATTTAAAACAGACACAAATAGTTCCCAACTCTCCAATCCTGCATACCAATAGGGATATGCAAGTAAGTAATACACAAATGTCATTACACGCAACAGAGATAACATCAGCGGGGTTACACCTGCTTCCTCTGTACACCACTCTCAATGTTTGCTTCTTTGTGCATGCCCTGAAGGACAATAGATATATCATGCTTTGGGCCAAGTTTGAGGAGCTCATCCAAAAGATAAAAAGGCCTCACAATAATGACCTAGTGGCCTCTATCTATTTTATGCCTAGTGAACTCCATCTTGAACTGTAACAATGGAAAGAGAGGCAATCTCTCAGAACCAAATATCCTAAGTCATTTAGTGTCTTATTGGTCAGTGTCAGCGCCTTCCACCAGGAAGTGTGCTATAGCTAATGCAGATTGTGGAGCACTGGTTGAATGTGCTTGTAGCAGGCCACTCTTCTTAACAAGCAGGCTGTTGGCATTCTGCAGTACCTTAAATCTGTGCAACCTAACTATGGGTGGTTGAGCCCAATCCACTCGCGTAGTGTCTCAGCCCCATGGGTGTGTAGAGGCATTCAAGCCCCCTAGACAAAGAGCTATACAGTCACCTCAAAGGTGAGCTCTCCAGCAAGGGGTGATAGGGACTCCTCCTTTATTCTCCCTGCCTCCACAGAAGGTTATCAGTGTGGCAGGCAGGGTAGAGAGGCCTGGTGGTTTGGGAGACAACAGCAGCATGGGGCTCACAGGGCTACCTGACAGCTTGCCATTGGGTGGTTTTCCGAGAAGCCAGCTGCCATCCCTCTTCCCTTCCCCCTTGGAGGAAGGGAGGGTAGAGCACTGTAGGATGCAGGGATCTAAGAGACCCCTGTATTGCTACATGTAACTAACTGTACAGGCATTTCACATAGCCCTACAAACCCAGAGGCTAAGTACAGACAGTCAAAAAGCCCAAGGCTGAATTGATTCAATCTTCAATGCTGCATAGATTGAACTGATAAGCAAGTGAACAGACATTCACTTTTGATTCTGGAAATGCAGCTACGTACCTGCAATGGCCTAGGCCAGAAGCCAGGGGGTGCCAGAGTATGTCTCCCTGCTCAGCTGAAGCAGACATCTTGGGTCAAGCACTAGCCTGCCCACCGTGCGAGGGAGGGTGTGCAGTGAGGTGCAAAGCATCTTGGGATGCTGGAGAACTGCGAGTGAACTTGAATCTAGAGGGGATCTGGGACAGAACTTCAATAAACTGATGTAACCTGAATCAGTTAAGTCTGATAGTACATCCCTCTAAGTTTATCTTAAACTGGTTTTGGCCACTTTGAAAGCAGTTTATGTACTCTGAACTTCTGTTGTGTTATGGATTTGAACTGTTTTTTGATCACTTGCAATCACTTATACCAGGTTATGTATAACTTCTCTCCCTAGCCAGAGAATTCCTCTTTGAAAAATACTATTATTTTGTAGCACTTTCACTCTTTGTAGTGCTACAAGTAGTCTTAAGAGCTGTACCCTCCTAAAAAGCTGTACCCTCCTAAAAAGTGCTACAAATATAACACCTGTCTGTGGCCTTAGACATCTTAACCATTACCCTCCCTGCAAAGTAATAGCCTTATTTCAGCTCCAACTATTTTCTAGGAAAGCTGGATGACTCAGTGTCTTCCATCTATATTCATTTTCCCATTGTTTGATTAGTTTAACCTGCTATTGCAAACAGAAAATTCTGATATCATCTTTATTTTCTTGGTAAAGCAGTCATATGCTACAGGACCAACTTGGGCTGATTTGTAGAAAACCTGACAAAGCAGCAAAGCTAGCACTTTAGTTCAAAGTTCAAATATTGAAACTGAAAGTTCAAAGATTGGCTTTTCAGTGAGGCAAAGGCTTAAATGGGTATTGGAGATTGGAGCTATTAGTGTAAGAGAACAATCAGCATTTTTTTATCGATGTAAGACATTTTATCAGCCAGCTGCTAGGTTCATTTGTGAAAAAATAACCTCATAGCGATCAAGCGTTGATTTCAGCCAGAGACTTAATACTGGCTTTGATTCAGTGGCTCTCTTTCAACTAGACATGTCCCTGTGTATTTTAAGTCAACGAGATTGAGTTGTACTATTTGGGTTAAGTGGTCCCTAGGATTCCCTCTTCCTCTTGTCTAACAAGAAAATTCAGAGCAGATATTCAAACTGAGGGAAAAGCATAAGGTTTCAGATTTCAGTGTTCTAATGCCAACACTTTATTCAGTTCCAGTCTCCATTTTTCTTTGGAATTTCTGGGTTACACACTGTATATTTCTATACCTCAGTGAATTCCACCATTGGTTAAAGACTGCAAAGAATACTTAATTTATTTGACAGATGTCAGCATTATTAGCTAAATGCATATAAGGAAAAAATGTCAGATCAGTTCTACTAACTGAAAGACACAACCACAAACTGAAAGACACAAAAACATCTATTCAGAATCAGACATTGGCCAAGATTTGTAAAAGAGGTTTTGACTTGTAGCAAGTCTTTCATAGATTCATAGATGTAGGGTCAGAAGGGACCTTGCAGATCTTCTAGTCCGACCCCCTGCCCTTGGCAGGAGAGAAAACTGGGCTCAAATGACTCCACTTAGATACCTGGGGTGCATTGTGAGTTTGTTACAAAATACAGCAGTTGGTAAGTATCCTGTGGTTTAAGGTTTTGTTGCAAATACATTACACAGCTTCGATTTAATATATTAATACATGATGTATTAAAACCAATGGGACTAATTTTTCACTTCATTACACAGATTTTCTAGCCAGTAAAATGTCATTGAGTGGAAACTCTAACTGGTGTAACAGAATACAGAATTAGGCTCATAGTAAGAATGTAAGATTTCAAAGATAACATCCCTATTATCTCCCTGAGAAGCCTTTTGGGTGGAGATTTACAGATTTATAGGCTGCTCAGGTTAATCTAAATGAGGTCACTCAGAAGATTTTGATTCTGGTGAGCTTTTCCTGATTTTTGCCCAAAAAGAGAGGGACAAAATCTGGAGTGCAATAGTATCCTTTCTCATCCCGGGTCCGGGTCTGCAGTAAATATAAAGGTAGATATAGGATGTAGGGTGCTATGGCCTTGCTTACACCTTGGTGGTTGTCCTTGCTGGGATGTGCTAAATCACACCCTGCCAAGCCACCTGAGCACACAACCCAAACTGAAAGTACACAAGTGAGGCCACTCTGGCCTCATCCCCAGCACGCTGAAGAGTGAGGGCTCAAGAACATCATCAGAGGTGTCTGCCTTTGAGAAGCCTTATTGGTGAGCTTCCAGGTTTGTCTGTGGACAGGGTTGCACCTATTCTGGCTGGAATATGCTTCTACCACTGTTCAGTTAAGCCAGAAAGGGGACCTGAGGTGCCTAATTCCAACATTTAGGTACTACTGGTATTCAAAGAAAACCATTGGCATCTACAATTCTGCTGTTGTCAGTGGGTGCATCTACACATGCATTTGCTCTGTGGTGGGTTTACTCTACAATAAATTACTCTAGAGTAAACCCACCCCAGGCAGGCATCTACATGTGCTTGGATGCAGGAGCAGATTGCTTTTCAGAGAGCAGGGGGCCAGGGGACAGCTGTCTCTTGGTGGGGGCTGGGAGATTGCTCCCTGCCCCCAGGTCTGCCTGCTGCCAGGGTGGGCTATGCCACTGGAGCCCAGACAGGGACAATGTGCCACTGCCCCTGCAGCAGGGAGTTCCTGGCCCTTGCTCCCTGATCAGGGGCAGGGGACTTGGAAAGAGCTGCAGGGGAGGAGCAGATCCCAGTCCCCTGCCCCAATCCACCATTGAGGCTGTTAGCAGCAAGCCCTCCAGCTGCGAGCCTGTTCCCTGCCCAGCTCTACTATCATGGACCTGGGTTGGGAGCAGGCTTGGGAGCCTGTTCCCCACCCAGCTCTGTGATTGCAAAAATTGTCTTTCTTCCATTAAATAGTCATTGGAGCAGGGATAGGACCCTGTCATTCCCTATCTGAGGCAACTGCCCTAGCCACTAAGATATAAAGTCATATTTATTCTCTTCTCAGTACAGTTAAGAAGCCCAGATACAGTGCTACAGATGTGGTAATTGACTCTGCCTCTGAAGAAGAGAATGTTTGACAGTGTTGCTGCCTGGTGGCCTACATCTGCAATGTAGACATACCCTATGCGCTTCATATGTACTCTCAACTTTAACCCCATATAAGTGTAGCAATTGCTTGAGTTTTACATCAAGAGACAAAACCATTCCTATCCATACATGATGGAATATATGAGATTATTATGGGCCTAGGCTATAGATCTGCTGTAATCCTGATGCTGCAATCTTTATTCAGCACAGATTCATGTTTGTATTCCCTCTCAGTATAATGGGACTGCTGGCAGAAATGATAGTTGGCAGGAAGACGGAATGTGGAATCATCTATGTTACTAATGCAGTACCAAAAAAACCCAGGAAGCCAGCCTCGGAAACAGCAGTAGGAGAGGTAACAGCAGGCTTGTCTACATGAGACATTTACTGCTCAGAAGACTAATTAGATGTGCAGTAAATGTTGTGCACGTACATATGCACCCCTATTAGGCTGAAGTAAACTAATCAAGTCTTGTATTTACAAGTACTTATCCTGCTGCAGAGTGTTTTACTCTGTAGTAGTGCACATGTAGATACTGCCCTGGCTGGCTGGGGCACAAAGGTGCTTGGGAGCTACCTGCCAGGGAGCCCCACAGTGAAGCACCCTCATGCCCCAGCCAGCCTGTCCACAGCATATTGAGACAGAGGGAGCAGCTCTGGGCCCCCTGCCAGCTGGGACTGCTCCGACTCAGCTCAGTGTGCTGTGGTCTGTGAAAATGCAGTGCCTGGGAGCAAGAAACTCTGGAGCAATAAACACCAGCGTTTATTCGCACGCATTAATTGTATTGTAGATGTGCCCAACCTCATTCTAACTTTTGCTCCAGAAAGTCTGAAAAGCAAAACCAGAAAGGATTGATTCTAATATTAGCCAAAGAAAATAGAAAATCATGTTTTCTTCTAGGAGGCGACACTAGAAACAGATTGGATGAATAATATTGAAGGGCTCTTCAATGAGTAAATGATTAATCGGTTTCTTAGCAGCCCTTCCTCAGTGTTACCTTTCAGTAGCAGCAATCGGCACCATGCAGTGTGGATTCAGTTGATTATTTCCGGGCAGTGGATGAAAGAAATGGCAGCCACTGTAGATGCCTGATCAGCTTCTGGGTCTGCAACACCTCTAAAACTGCATATCAAGCAGTAATGATCAAAACCACTTTTTCTCAGTCTAAGAAGCAAGTCTTTTTCATTAAAACACCTGAGGGATGCTGGAATCTTGCCCTCTGCTTTCCTCCTCTTTGGGTTCATTACTACAGGTTATTTTTCCATGGTCAAGTATGCAACAGTGCTACTGCTATTTGTGGGCACTGCAGGTTGCTGATCCTTGTCTTAGTAAAATATATGAGTCTTATTAAATAGTCTTATGCATTCATGCCTTTAGTTTCACCCAGTATGGTTTGAAATCTTGATGGGGGGAGGTAAGAAATGTCAGAACACCTCTTATTTTTTCTATTACATAGCAGAAAGGAGTGCTTCAAAATTTTGTTCACTGTTCTGTAGAAGAAGACAGGATGCCCAACAACCTCCTTCTCTCAAGATTGCATTTTTTTTACTAAAATATATTAATTAAAATTATAATAATTAGAAAATACTTTAATACTTTCTTCAGAACTTTGTTTCCATTCTTTCATAGTAGCAGCACTTTTCATCTGTTTTCGTGCCCCTAAAAGAAAGGAACAATGCCAGTGAAGAATATGGACATTTTGTTTCCCCCTACTTTTGTAAGCCAGTTCTGAAATATCAGTAAAACTTTGGGCTTTACTTTGAGAAGCATATCAACACCCAAGCTCAGAACTGATGTTTTTTAAATTGTGGATTGTTCTTTTGCTTTTACTATTGTCAGCTTTTAACTGTGATTCATGAGGTAATAAGCAAATTCTCTGGTTAAGAAGTCACTCATCCCTGTCGTTTCTTGCTATTACTTTTCTTATTTGTGAAGAACATTACTACTGGTTCTTCTGCTTCAGTAACACAGAGGTTTAGCATGATAAAAAATATTTTTTTCTGTCAAGAGGCACAGTGGGGAGAGCACCTAACTTTTCAAAAGCAATTCATGATTTCAATGAGCACACGTATTTATTGTTGTGCATGTGTCTACAGTATAGTAGCCATCTAGCTAAAATTGCCCAATC
>NW_005842130.1:1626304-1641860 GCF_000455745.1 Alligator sinensis | reverse complement strand
TTTCCCTATCATTTTAGTTTAGCAGACTGTAGTTACTCAGTCTGAAATTCTCAGTGCTTGATCTCCATTTCAAACACTAAACCCAAACTGTACTTGCAGGTAATTTTCATACATGGAGGAAGACAGAGAATATGTTTAGAATACAATAACATTTTATGTCCATGTATTTGTATGATTATAATACTCAATGAGTGCCATGTAAATCTACATATCATAAGAAATGACTGTCAATAAAATGTGTATGCAGCTCAGTGTATGATTAATATAGATTTCTAATTGCTATCAGTAGTTATTTTTGAGCAAAACTTTTGGACTAAATAGCTGAATGAGTTAAGAAAAATCATAGAATCATAGAAAATTAGGGTTGGAAGGGACCTCAGGCTGTAATCCAGTCCAACCCCCTGTTCAAGGTAGGACCAGCCCCAACTAGATCATCCCAGCCAAAACTTTGCCTAGCTGGGTCTTAAAAACCTCCAGGGTGGCGATTCCACAATCTCTCTGGGTAATTTGTTCCAGTGTTTTACTACCCTCCTAGTGAGAAAATTCTTCCTAATATCTAACCTGAACATCCCTTGCTGCAACTTGAGACCATTGCTCCTTGCTCTGTCATCTGCCACCACTGAGAACAGTTTAGCTGCATCCTCTTTCAAACCACCCTTCAGGTAGTTGAAGGCTGCCATTAAATTCCCTCTCAGTCTTCTCTTCTCCAGACTAAATAAACCCAGTTGCCTCAGCCTCTCCTCAGAAGTCATGTCTCCCAGCCCCCTCACCATTTTCATGCTGGACCCTGTCCAATTTGTCCACATCCTTTCTAGGGGGTGGGCAAAACTAAACACATTTATTCCAGATGTGGCCTCACCAGTGCTGAATAGAGGGGAATAAACACTTCCCTTGACCTGCTGGCAACACACCTACCAATGCAGTCCAGAATGCTATTGGCTTTCTTTGCAACAAGGGCACACTGCTGGCTCATATTCAGCTTGTTCACTGCAACCCCAGGTCCTTTTCTGCAGAGCTGCTGCCCAGCCAGTCAACCCCCAGCCTGTACTGGTGCATGGGATTCTTCCTTCAAAAGTGCAGAACTTTGCACTTGTCCTTGTTGAACTTCATGAGATTTCTTTTGGCCCAATCCCCTAATTTGTCTAGGTCACTCTGAACTGCAGTCCTAATCTCCAGCATATCTACTACTCCCCACAGCTTAGTGTCATCAGCAAACTTGCTGAGGGTGCACTCTATGCCATCTTCCAGGTTGTTCATGAAGACATTGAACTAAACCAGCCCCAGGACTGACCCCTGGAGCACTCTCCACTTGATACCAGCTGTGAACTAGACATCGAACTATTGATTACTACCTCTGAGCCTGATGCTCCAGCCAGTTTTCTATCCATCTCACAGTCCATTCATCCAGTCCATACTCCCTTAGCTAACCTGCAAGAATGTTGTGAGAGCCAGTATCAAAAGCCTTGCTAAAATCAAGGTATATCACATCCACTGGTCTCCCTGCATCCACAGAGCTAGTCACTGCATCATAGTGTGTGTAGATGAAACGGGAGCCCTAAATTGAAGCGGTGGGTTTTTAAAAACACCCCTTCAATTTTGGGCAAAGTAAACCCCGTGTTATGCACACACCCATGCACTTACCTGCCTGTCCCGTGGCAGGGAGGCGAGCTGTCAGTGGATGGAGTGATCCCTGGGCTGCACGGGGGCCCAGTACTTCCCTGTGCAGCTGCAGTGGCACCCACCTGCAAGCACCCAGCTTGGGCGGTCCTGGGTGGTACCACAGCCTCAGAGGGAAGCACCGGGCCTCCCACACAGCTCAGGCAGGCAGGCAGGCTCCAGAAAAAGAAAAAAAGACCACCGCTTTTTTTTCTCTTGGGCAGAGTCTGCCTTCCCAGGCTGCTGCCAGGCTGCCTACATGGGCTTTCTGCAGAGCCTCTGAGTTGCATGGGGTCCAGTGCTTCACACCGTGGCTGTAGGCCAACAAACTAGGACAAGTTTTAGTTTGCTGTGCCCCAAGTCATTTAAGGCACATTACGCCCCCAAATTTGCTACAGTGTCTGGAATTATTGTGCAATACGTTGCTGATGCATGCAAACACCAACACCATTAAAGCAGTGCAAAAGCATTTAACCCACTTTAGTGTCGTGCACACATGCCCCTCATTTTGTCTACACACGGCCTATAGAAGGCAATCAGGTTGGTGAGGCATGACTTACTCCCGGTGAATCCATGCTGACTCTTCCTAATCACCTTCTTGTCCTCCAAGTGCTTAGAAATGGATTCCTTGAGAGTTTGTTCCATGATTAGTCCATGATCTGCTCCAAAATTACTATTACCATGATAAGCAGAAGCTGCCAATTACAAGGTCGCAAAACACTGGTTAGTAAAACATGGCAAACAAGCAAAAAAAACCCAAAACAAAACATAATCCATACATAATTTCTTCTTCAAGATTAATTTACATGGGAACTAATCAGTCAGGAGAAATAAATATTGTCATTTTGAACAGTAAAGTTATAAAAAGATTGCCCTGCATAATTGCAGATGGAGAGATAAGCATATGGATGGATGGATGAATGGATGGATGGATGAAGAAGAGTGAATAGATTCCCCCCCGTCCCCCTCCCAAATGTCCTTCTTCCTCTATCTTATCTTATATTGCAAGGTCAAAAAATTACCTTCTTCTCCCCACCACATGAAATGTTGGTATAGATTAACAGATAGCGGCTTCTGCAAATGGATAGATCAGGAACAGAAAGGGCACACAGAGTGCAGACTGACCTGCTACAAAAAAAGCTGAATCATTTCTCCTATTGTATCTCTAACAAGTGGTATGTTAAAGGATGAGATTTGGACAGCTTATATTCAGTATTTGGTAACAGAGAATATTTCCTTGTTAAAAGGAAAAGAAAAAAAAAGAGGCCAAAGTGCAGTCCCATTTTATACCTGTTCATTTTAGTAACAGGAATGAGAAACAGGGAGACTGACTCAGCACCTTGTTACGCTTGCTCTAATTTTCAATATTAGTAAAGTTACATTACAGGAAGGGAGTGGTGAATCAAGTCCAAAGTGTCTTATTCACTATGTGGCACTGTTTCCCCTTTTTATTTGACTTACAAATATTTAACCAGTGAAATGAGTGGCCATCATTTGCTTATCTTTATACCAGGCTGAAAAGCTTAGTTTGGCTCTCTGGGATTTTAATGGCAGAGCGTTCTTGTTCAGTTTTGGTTTTTTGTTTTTCTAGAATGAGAGAAATCTCTATAAAATACAGTAATTAGCAAACATAATACTGTCCCTATCCAAACATTAAGCATGCGTATACCCTTACTTTGCTCAATGATTTTTCCAGTCAACAAATTCAGCAAAAGAAAACTATAAATTAGGCAGTGGCAATGTTTGTGTGAGCAACAGCTATTGGCATCTTTATCAGGTATATTCTGCCTCAGGTTTTTTTTTCCCTTTCAAATGCTCAGTGTTCCCAAGGGCTTACTAAATCATTTTATCCTACAGCTTTCTGATCAGTGTTATACAATCTCTGTGGCCCAAGGGGAAGAAGATGCATAATATTAAATGAATAATTGCATAATATTTTAAGCAGTTTTACAGCAGTAAAATAATAAAAAAAAAGATATGTGAGTAGCCTAAAGATGCACTGTTTAAAGAGACTAAAAACTCAGACCTGGCCTAAGATGTATAATCAGACTGGGATTGCCAGCTAGATTTTAAATATATTTTATTTACTTCAAAAATAAAATTCACAACTCTGATTAAAAGATATGGAAACAAGCAAATAAATAAAAATGCCATTAATTCTCGGTCTTATAAAGCTTGTTATTGATAGTTGCAAAGCCAGCTGCTCAGTCAACCTAGAGAGCACAGCTAACAAACTGTAATCTTGGATTTGCATTAATACTTAATATAGAACTACAAACCACGATATTATACACTTTAAGGCTGGCCTTATAATGATTCATTCTGTGGCCTCAGCCATGTCATGTAACTTCCTGACTTCAGCTTTATTCTCTACAAAATAGAGGCACTTGTATTCCCTTGCCTGACTAACATGTGAGGACATCAAAATGTTTTACATATGTACAATGCACTTCGAAGTTACAAAGCATGCTAAGGAGAGCAGCAGAGTATGGACCTTGGATTTCAGAAAAGCAGACTTTGACACCCTCAGGGAACTGCTGGGCAGGATCCCCTTGGGAGGCCAGTCTGAGGGGAAGAGGAGTCCAAGAAAGCTGGTTGTATTTTAAAGAAATGTTATTGAGGCTGCAGGAACAAACCATCCTGATGTGCAGGAAGAATAGCAAATGTGGCAAGCAACCAGTTTGGCTGAGCAGAGAACTCTTCATTGAGCTTAAACTGAAAAAAGGAACCTTTAAGAGGTGGAAGCTTGGAGAAAACTTGGGAAGAGTATAAAATACTGCTCAGGTATGCAGGGATGAAGTCAGGAAGGCTAAAGCACAATTAGAGTTGCAGCTAGCAAGGAACATGAAGGGTAACAAGAAAGGTTTCTACAAGTATGTTAGCATCAAGAACAAGGTCAGGGTGGTTCTCTTATTGAATGAGGGAGGCAACTGAATGACAGAGGATGAGAAAAAGGCTGAAATACTCAATGCCTTTTTTACCTTGTTCTTCACAGGCAAAGTCAGCTCCCAGACTACTGCACCAGGCAGCACAGTTTGGGGAGAAAGTGAGCAGCCCTCAGTGATGAAAGAACAAAGTAAGGACTATTTAGAAAAGCTAGATGTGTACAAGTCCCTGGGGTTGGATGCAGTGTGCCTGAGGGTGCTGAGGGATTTGGTTGATGTCATTGCAGAGCTGCTGGCCATTGTCTTTGAAAACTCATGGTGATTGTGGGAAGTTCCAGATGATTGGAAAAGGGAAAATACAGTACCCATCTTTAAGAAAGGGAAGAAGGAGGATCCAGGGAACTACAGATGAGTCAGCCTCACCTCAGTCCCTGGAAAAATCATGGAGCAGGTCCTCAAGGAATCCATTTCTAAGCACTTGGAGGAGAAGGTGATCAGGAACAGTCAACATGGATTCACCAAGGACAAGTCATGCCTGACCAACCTGACTGCCTTCTATGATGACATAACTGGCTCAGTGGATGCAGGGAAAGCAGTGGACGTGATATACCTCGACTTTAGCAAGGCTTTTGATACTGTCTTCCACAGCACTATTGAAAGCAAGTGGAGGCAGTATGGGTTGGATGAATGGACTGTAAGGTGGATAGAAATCTGGCTGGATTGTTGGGCACAATGGGTGTAATCAGTGGCTCAATGCCTAGATGGCGATCAGTATCAAGTGGAGTGCCCCAGGGGTCGGTTTTGTTCAGTGTCTTCATTATCAATCTGGAAGATGGGATAGATTGTAGCCTCAGCAAGTTAATGGATGACACCAAGCTGGGAGGGTGTAGTAGATACACTGGAGGGTAGGGCTAGGATTCAGAGTGACCTAGACAAATTGAAGAATTGGGCCAAAAGAAATCTCATGAGGTTCAACATGAAGGCCAGAAGAATACCATGCATTAGTACATGCTTGGGGCTGACTGGCTGGGTAGCAGCTCTGCAGAAAAGGACCTGGGGTTACAGTGGACAATAAGCTGGATATGGGTCAGCAGTGTGCCCTTGTTGCCAAGAAGGGTAACAGCATAGTGGGCTGCATTAGTGGAAACATTGCCAGTAGGTCAAGGGAAGTGAATATTTCCCTCTATTCAGCATAGGTGAGGCCACATCTGGAGTACTGTGTCTAGTTTTGGGCCCTCCAGTATAGAAAGGATGTGGACAAGTTGGAGATAGTCCAGTGGAAAGCAACAAAAATGGTGAGGGGGCTGGGGCACATGATTTGTGAGGACAGACTGAGGGAACTGGGTTTATTTAGTCTGTAGGGGGCGGGGGGGGGGGGGGGGATTTGATAATAGTCCTTAACTACCTGAATCATGGTTCCAGAGAAGATGGAGCTAGACTATTCTCAGTAGTGACACATGACAGAACAAGGAACAATGGCCTCAAGTTGCAGCAAGGTAGGTTTAAGCTGGATATTAGGAAAAACACTCTCACTAGGAGGGTGGTGAAGCACTGGAACACGTTATCTAGAGAGGTGGTCGAATCTTCATCCTTGGAGGTTTTTAAGGCCTGGCTTGAGAAAACCCTGACTGGAATGATCTAGTTGGGGATGGTCCTGCTTTGAGCAAAGGGTTGGACTAGATGACTTTCTGAGGTCCCTTCTAACCCTAATTTTCTATGATTCTATATAACTATAATTTTAGGTGAAAGCTGGAATTATTGACTAGTGGTCTATCAGAAATAGTAGGGGAAAAGTAGGGTTTCTTATATGAAAAAACAAAACAAAACAAACCTTATAACAAAAAATCCATTCAATGAATGATAACCGTATGTTAGTAATGCTTTCTATTTTTCGCTATGTGGGTAGAAAGCTGGACTCTATGAACAAATATAACTTTCCTATTACCAGTTGTTGTGATCTAAGTACCTTTTCAGGACAGCAATGTCTCTCTCCATCCCTATGGTAGGATAAAGAATTATTTTTCCCTATTTTACAGATGGGGACTCAAGGAACAGACATTAAGGGCCAGATTCAATTTCACCTATTAGGCATGGAAGTGGATATTGTCACATAAGGTAATATTCTCCTCCATTTCTGATTGTCTATGTCCATATTTGGGCATCTGCAGGGCATTTTTGTCATCTAAGTGCCATTAATGCCATTTATGCGCAGGCTAGACTTCTTGTTTCTAGCCTGCAGCCCTGTGCGCATGAAAAACTACCTGCAACTACATAATCATGCAGATTAAGCATGTGCAGTAGTAGCTAAAAACCAAATCATTCACCCCTTGTCAACACTTAGCTACCAGAGATGCCCAGAAATGGAGTAATTCAGAACTCAGGACTACCAGGCTTAGCCTCAGGAAAGGAAGAGAATGGGATGTGTATGACCTTCCTTTGCTCAGGTGCTAAAGCACTCACCTAGAAAGCTAGATGTCCTGCCTTGTGGGCCTCCCCTTCACCCAGTAGGGCTTTGAACCTGGGTATACCTGTTTTTCTAGCACAGAAGTCCCACCACGGCTTTGAACCTGGGTATACCTGTTTTTCTAACACAGAAGTCCCACCCCCCTGCCACAGGTCAGCCAGTATTCAACTTCTTCTTTGGTGTTCCTTTTGAAGCTCAGACACTTAGAGTGTCATTAGAAAAAAATGGATGGGGGACAGCGCAAGGGAGACTTTTTTGGCATTTAGACAACCATGTTGATGACCAGATCTGGAAACTTAGTCCATTTATAGGCGTTATATTTTCCTATTATTAACCCAGGCTACAGCTGTAACTATATGCACCTGGCTGGCTGTAGTCTGATTTAAGATTGTCTCCAGTTCAAATGAACTAATCCTCATTAAATCAGGATTAAAGTTAATGCAGACTAGGGCAGTCCGAATTAGGCAACTTGAATTATATTAATTAACATGTATATACAGTGCTGCTTTTAGGAAAAACAGTCCTTAGGAACTCAGATAAGCAGCACTGAAAATATCAGTCTCTGCAAGGGAAACTCAAATAGGTTTTTGCAAAACAATAGAGACCATCAGGCACAAAATAACACCTTTGCAAAGTCAGATGTGCCAACAACACCTCACCCTGCTAAGTATCAGGTCAATTACAGCTCCTGGAGCAGCACGTTAGATAACTGCAACAGTGTAGCAGTGCTTATACAGGCTTTTTATCACCTCCTAATTACTTCCAACCTCTTTTAAGGATCTGTCAAGTGTATAGATCCTGTATAGCCAGTGCCCCCTCCTGTGATGGTCAGTAATTATCTATTAACCCTTAAATCAAATTAAAATTTGATTCAAACTGTGTGAAGCAAATCAGTTAGCACAGTTTACAAAATGCTGAACACATCTACAAATGGCCTTAGATGACCAAAAAAGAATAAAATATCACCCCTAAATGTTATTCTATTACACCCTGCTCACAATCCTAAAAAACAGTTACTGCAAAAGGTGGGTGGGTCTTCCTCCACCTCACTACTTTTTGTGACTCAGTCATAAAATTGAGATGGTGTGTTACAAAAGCAGATTGAGATGAAGTGGTCTCATAGGTGACAGCAGCTTCCCAGGGCTGTCTGCTGCTAGGAGGCCCTATGGGTGGCTCCACTCCTGCTTCTGCTCCCTGCTATCTGCGGGCAGCCACTGGTACCAGCACCACTGGGACAGGATGGGATTGCCCCATCCTGCCCTGCCCAGGCCAGCAGAGGGGAAGGCGGGCATCCAGGGGCAGAGCTCATGCTCTCCCCCCCACACCCCAGCCAGCCCATCCTGCAGCACTGAGGAACCACACCTCCAGCTGTATGACACCTGCTGGGCAGAGGGGCTGGGCTAGGGCCGAGGTTGCCTTTACCTCAGTGGTGCTTGTGCCCTCTGGCTCACCCCAGACACACAGAGGGAACCTGCCTTTGCCTGGTGAGGGGGTCTCTGATTTTCTGTTTGCACAGGACTCCAATAAATCCACCACTGGCTGCTATGAGCACATCTTCATGCTCCAGCTGATGCTTGGAGCACCAGAAGGCAGTGTGCAGTGGCATGGCTGAACATTGATGGCTAGAAAAATTATATTTTGAGGTTTGCTGTTGGGAATTGGCATGCAGGTAAAGCAGATCTTGCAATAGAATAGTGGTCCAGGGGGAGGGCAATGGTTAATTAGTTTCAAAAAGCCTGTTTGTGACAAAGTTTCCTTCAAAGTCCACTGTGTCTGGAATTGGAAGATACCATGTCTGAGGCAAATGGACAAGCAGGCATACACAGGCTGGGAAATTGAAGACATGTACTACACTGTTCCATAACATGAGATAAGGACTCTGCCACATTGGCTAGGTCACAGTGCCCAGCTGCAGGGTCCCTGGGATTTCTGGTTTTGGTGGACAGACCAAATTAGAAGACACCATTAAATGCCCAAATTAAGATATGTGTGCATGTGAATGGGTTTGTGAATCAAAGGAATATGCTGTCAGAACAGAACATGAGCAGTATGACAACAACAGGGAAACCAATCAACAATGCCCAGGAGTGAAGAGTCAGAGGGGAGAAAGAATGCCAAAGAAGTTATTTCAGAGCAGCAAAGGGTCCCCAGTGGGGGAACCCATGGCCACCATGGACAGATGGCACACCCCAGCCCATCTCACCCATCCACTGGGGGAGGGTGGGCCTCAGCCTTTGACCTACAGGTTTCTGACATTCAAGAAAGACCCACAGGGTGATGCTCATGTACTTGCCAGACATACCTTCCCTCTGTGACAGCCAGTGGCTGATTAAGATTTATTGGGGCTCTGCGGAAACAGAAAATTGGAAGCTCCCCACACCCCATTATAAACATGAATGTATCAAAAAGCATTAATAAATAGACCCATTAAATGTTTACATAGTGCATTAATAAATAATGCACAACATGCGATGTCAAAATTATTCAATAACTATTCAATTTTGCCACACACAAAACTGAATAAAATAATAGCCTTAGGAAAATAATTCACATGCATGGGATTGCCATAAATGTATAATAACATGAGAGGAATGATGTTTTAGTTGAATGGTCATGTAGACTCATGTTTGATTTTTTTTTTTTTTTTACTTTAAATATACATTTTACTATTGTTGTAAAACTGGTTACTGGGAATTGGAACCCTCGCTCCATCTTGCCATCCCCCTGCACAAGGCCAGGGACTGTAGGGGCCAAGTGGAGGCCCTGAAAGTCAGAGCTTTGGGTGAGGGCCCTGCTCCATGAAGGTAGAGACATGCCGTAAAAGCTGCTTGCCCCGAGGCAGTTGCCTGAGTTCTCAGGTGGCCAGGGAGAATAGAGACTTCTTGCCCACCCTCACAGGGTTGCAGGGTACCCTTGGGTTAGCCTGAAGCCCAGAGTCTGCAGGAGGGCCAGTGCTCAGGCATACAAGGCCCCTGATGCACTCCCTGCCAGGCCGGCTGCCCCCAGAGAAAGTCGCAGCCGCGACAGCAGAGTGCTCTCCCCAGGGGATGCCAGAACTCACTGGGCTATGAACTGCATTCACCAGGGAGTTGCACACTGCAGGATGGCCCGGAGCAGTGGAGCTGCAGCTGGCAATGTGAGTCCCCTTCCTCCTCCCATGTCAGCAGTGCTGCCATCCTGTGTCAAAGCATGGGGGCTGCACCAGGGAGGTAGCAGGCACCAGCTTGAACCATACAGGGTTTGCAGTGGGCAAGGTGAGCATTGAAGGTGTGGGGAAGACCCATGTGATACCCACAGGGAGCTCACAGTGGGGCCTGGCTCCCAGGCAGGGACTAGGTGCTAAGCTGCAGCTCTGCCCAGGAGGTGCCAGGCAGCCATGGTACTTCAACCCCCTGGGCTCGCTCCAGCAAAACAGCGGTATTGGGAACTGTGCTTATTCTGCCACTCCTGGGAAAGCATTGGGGCATGGCCCTGGCCATGGCCACAACCAACTGTTCCTGCAGTGCCCTCACAGACACTGCCCCAGCCCATCCATCTGTGATCCCCAAGCTGTAGCGGGAGATTTTTCCCAGGGGGCCCCTAATTGACAGGAGCCCATGGGCCCTGGGCCCCACAGGCATGTGTATTAATCCACCTCAGGTGACAGCCCTAGGACTGCTAGATGTGGAATTTGGAAGGTTATTTTGTTTGTCTTGCCTGCATTATTCCTATCTGCTATTACTGTATATCAATAAAATTTGCCTATTATCAAATGGATAAGTTGTGGTCAGTCTGAGGGTTTAGGTTCACCTGGAACAAAGTATTTTGGTCATAAATCCAGTGCCAGACTTCTCCAATGCCGTCGCCACATCTTCAACACCCTCTGGGAGCTTGGGATGCCAGTCAGCACTATCACCCTCATGTGGGATCTCCTTTACAGCTGCACCATGACATCTGGTCATTGGAGGGTGAAACGTGTGACATCCCCATCCAGTCTGGTCTGAAGCAGGGCTGCCCACCCAGCCCCATCATCTTTAACTTCACAGTGGAGCCACTCCTCTGGGTGGTGGTGGAAGGCCCCAGAGGCCTCAAGCTCTGTGAGCAGAAACTGAGTGTCCTGGTCTATGTGGATGACCTGGTCCTCCTTGTCAGCAATGCTAAGCAGCTGCAGAGGATACCACCAAGTTCACCTCCCTGCACACTGACTGCAGGAAGAAGAGTACCATCCTAGACTTCAGCTTCACTATCCAGGGTAAGCAGATGAGGTGCCTGAGAGACAGAGAGAGCTACATCCACCTGGGAATCCTCACTGGACACCAGGCAGGGCAGACGCTGGAAGACGCTATCTACAGGATCGTGCAGGATGCCCACAAGCTGGACTTGTCCCTGCTGGCTCCCTGGCAGAAGATAGATGGGGTGAACACATTCCTCATCCCCTGCATTGTGTTTGTCCTGAGGGGCTTGGCAGTCTCCAAGACCCCCGTCAAGAAGGTGGATACCGAGATCTGGCAGCTGCTCAAGAAGTGGTTGCACTTGTCACTGTGGGCCAGCAACAAAAGCCTGCATGTCCCCTGCTGGCAGGGAGGCACCAACATGCCCAATGTGGGAGACCTCTACAATGCCATGGTGGTCACCCATGCCTTCTGCCTCTTGACTTGCAATGAGACAGTGAGCAGCATTGCCACCAGCATCCTGAAGGGGACTGCCCACAAGAGGATCAGGATGCAGCCTCCTGGACATGACCTGGTCACCTTTCTGAGCAGCACTCTCACAGAAGAGTTCAGCCGAGACGGCAGGGACTTCTACTGAGGCGGAACGCATGGGTGACCACTGCAGTGTCACACAGGTCTCCCATTCTGGGCAAGCTGGTGCCTCCCTGCTGGTAGGGAATAAGAAAATAATTTTGACCAGAGCACCTTGGGTGGTGATGGGGGAAGGATGGTGTAAGTATTGAGGAAAAGAAGGAAGGAACTAAAAGCAGTGAGAACTAAAGAAAGAACCCAAACAGAAGACAGTGCAAAGGTGTGGTGCAAAGGTGACACAGCAGCAGAGTTTTATAAAGAGTTGTACAAAAGGAGTGGGAAAATGAAGGTATTCCTTGAGGGGATAAAGACAGGAAAAGAAGATGGAAAGAAACAAAAATTGGAGAAGAAGTTAAGTCTGACAGATGTGGAGGGCTGCTTAAAAGCTTGCAAGAGAGGGAAGGCTATAAGAAGAGACAGACTTCTGGTAGAATTCTATGAAAAATGTTGGCAGTGGCTGGGGACTAATAGAGACATACCAGAAAATAGAGTAAGGTGGGAAATAGGGGAGGATTTTGCAGAAGGTGTGGTAATTTTGATATTCAAGAAGGGAAAGAAAGGCAACAACTGAAGGCCAATAACCCTTTTAAATGTAGACTACAAATTGATGGCAAAAGTATCAGCCAAAAGAATGTGAGACTGTTTAGTAGATGTGACACAAGAAGAACAAACATGTGCCATTCCTAAGAGGAGGATATACCAGACCCTATGGTTAATGAGAGATATTATAACACATGTACAAAAGAGAAAAAGAAACATAATAATAATGAATTTAGACCTAGAAAAAGCTTATGATAGGGTTGAACATGATTTCATGTTTGAAGTATTGTGAAGGATGGGGCTTTCAGTGAAATGATAGGATACATCAAAGTGCTATACAGTAGAGCAGAAAATCAAGTACTGGTAAACAGTTACTTGAGCAAAGTATTTCCCCTAGAAACAGGGGTAAGATGCCCACTGCCCCCCTATCTTTTTGCGTGTGCAATGAAGCCATTGGTGCAGAGAAATTGGGATAAACTGATAAGTGGTGTGAAGATACTGGGAAGGGGAGAAGTTAAATGTACATTATACATGGATGACGTAAACGTAGTCTCTCAGGGCATATCAAATCGAGATTGTATTGACGCATACTGAAGACTACAGTGAAGTATCAGTGGTGAAATTAAATAAGGTATAAAGTATATTGATTATATTGATAAATGTGGGGAATAGGAAGAGTTTACAGAAGTTCAGGCTGTGCGTGGTAGAGGGTATAATCAATATCTTGGGAATCCTAATGGATGTCAAAGGAAAAGTAACAAATGCATGGCAGAACTTAGAGATAAGAATGTGATATTGGATAAGAAGATATTGGATCGTGGACCGGTAGAACATTATCTTTCAAAGCTAAAGTGGCTGTGGTGAAAACAGTACTCTTGCTAATCCTCCTTTACATGGGAGTGGTGTATCCACCATCAGAGCAACAGACAAGGAGGGTGCAGATGAAAATATACATTTTGTTGGGGGAAGTAAAGAAAAAAAGTATACAAAGCTATACAAAGCCAGGGAATTAGGAGGTTGGGAATGCCAGATTCGGAAAGCTTTGTATATACCTACTTTATAGGTATGTTCTATAAAGAGATAACAGAGCGGGTGGGAAATACTGCATGTTTCTGCCATTACCTAGCAGAAAGAAATTAAGAAGATGGGGCACGTAGGGGGAAAGAATGGAAAAAAGCTGTGGATGTGGCAGCCACCAGCCCACTATGTGAAGATGGAGAGCTTCATAAGGGTAAATAAGCTTGAGGGACTGGATTTAGAGTGTTTGAAAGACCATAAGAAGGTGATTAATATGACCAGGAAGAAAGATAAGATAACAATAGTTGGGGATCTGTTGGACAGACAGATGAAAAATGTGTGGAAAGAAGTGACAAATAATTTGAAAGGAGAAGTTATGGGATGATACTACGTTGTGTGACAGCAGAAATATGGAAGGTGAGAAACCTACTGTTGGTCAAGGGACTAGATTTCACTAGAAGAGAATGTTTGGAGTTGGCAATTTGTGAACTGAAATACTATGTGGATCAAGATGTGGATGAGATGGGAAAGGAGAAGACGAAGAAGAGATGGAGGAAAGAAAAATGTCAGTGTTTATTTCAAAGGGAAATAAACATGGAGTGATAGTTGTTGCTTCTTCCTGGGATGGGGGTGATTTGTGAGAGATTAATGTTTTAATGGTGAAAAGGGGTGTAAGAAGAATAACGTATTATTGTAGCGGAGGTTGTCAAATTGTATGTCAATGTAGTTTCTTTTAGTTGTTTTGGAAGAAGAGGAAGAAGAGAAAGAAGAGGAAGAAGAGGAAGAAGAAGGAATCACTATCTCAGCCTTTTTGGCTAAGATCATACTGATTTTCTCATCTGTTTTCATTTTGAACCATTCTTCAGTGGGGCTGTAAGAAGCTTCAGTCTTTAATTTGATTCACAGGAGATTCAGCTCCCGTGGGATGCTCCATCCGACCCACCATCTCAGCATTCATGAGCCATGCCTGGTACCTTAAGGTACATAGAAAAAACATATAAAGCTGTGTCTATGGCCAAATCACTGATTCTTTGAATCAGAATTGAATCTTCAGATTCAGGATTTGGCCAAATCAAATTGGGACAGGGATCCAAATTCAGCGAATCAAAACTCTGTCCCCTGAATCAGTCTGAATCTGAACTGAATACTGCCCGCTTCACACACTGCTATTCTTCAGTCCATCACTTTGTCTTCCAGTGCTTCTTTCATTTGTACTCCTCTTACCACCTCCTTTAATAATTCCTGCTTCTTTGCCTGTGATTCTTCTAACTCTTCCACCCTCTTCCTCACTTCTCTTTGACCAATATTTCTGAAAAATTCTCGTTCTTTTCTTTTAAAGCACTCCCAGCTGCTTTTCTAATATCTTTTCAGATTCCTCCATCCTTTATACAGTTCCACACATTCATGAAAAGTCTTCTCAATTTGTAATAATTAAACATTTAACTTTCACATTCCTTTCCCCCACCTTTGGGGTTTTTTTTCTAAATTCACTTCCATTCTCAGCTCCAGTGATCACTGAAGGCCACATCCAAGATCTCCTGCTTTCCAATCCCTAGCACTTTTGATATTAATAAAAGATCAATCTTTGACACCTGTTCCCCACTCAATTCCATCCTTGTAATAACCTTCTCGCTGGCCCATACATCCTTTAAACCTCTTTCTTTTATTATAGTAATCAGTACTTTTGATGAGCTGTCTAGTTCTCCCTCCCCTCTCCTATCCCCCTCCTCAATAATGCAGTTAAAATCCCGCACCAGAATTTGCTGCATACCTCCACCCACATACACCTCTAATTTCTTAAACAGAGCGATCCTTCCTTCTCTTTCATCCATTGCAATCTACCTTCCACAATCATTTGCACTTGCTGCACTTCCACTTGAGCAAAATTGTGACTCCAGCCACTTTACATTTGTGTCCAACCCCACCCACCAATGGTCCCCATCCCCATCTCTTTACAAAACGCTTATAATCTCTCTCCCATGGGATTCCACAATCCTGCAAACATGTTATATCTGCTTTTACTCAACTCAACAGTGGCATAATTTTATCCCACCTCTTCCTCAGTAACACACTTTTGACATTTATAGATGTAATACACAAAGCCATGTGTATTGATGCAATACAAAAAGTAATTTTCTTTTTCCAGTTTGGCTCTCTTCTTTCTCCTATTCTATCCTCACTCATCTTCCTTCTTTCTGTATCATTCCGTCCTC
>NW_005842130.1:1626009-1626294 GCF_000455745.1 Alligator sinensis | reverse complement strand
CTTCTCTCTTCTCTCTCTCAAAGTCACTTTTTCCACTTATCTTTCCTTCTTTTCCCTCCACTGTTGCCAGATGTGCCACTTTGCCTACTGACATTTTACTCTTTTCCTTCCTGGCTTTTTCTTCTTGTGGTGTCACCTTCACTGTCATGCATTCTGACTCAACATCTTCCCCACTCTTCCTTTCCTGTCTCTGCTTCTTCTTTCATAGATTCATAGATTCATAGATGTTAGGGTCAGAAGGGACCTCAATAGATCATTGAGTCCGACCCCCTGCATAGGCAGGAA
>NW_005842130.1:1604083-1625773 GCF_000455745.1 Alligator sinensis | reverse complement strand
GCATCCCTCTTGAATTGCGGTGCCCAGAATTGCACGCAGTACTCCAACTGCGGTCTGACCAGCGCCCGATAGAGGGGAAGTATCACCTCCTTGGACCTATTCGTCATGCATCTGCTGATGCACGATAAAGTGCCATTAGCTTTTCTTATGGCTTTGTCACACTGCCGACTCATGTTCATCTTGGAGTCCACTAGGACTCCAAGATCCCTTTCCACTTCCGTGCCACCCAGCAGGTCATTCCCTAGGCTGTAGGTGTGCTGGACATTTTTCCTCCCTAGGTGCAGCACTTTGCATTTCTCCTTGTTGAACTGCATTCTGTTGTTTTCTGCCCACTTGTCCAACCTGTCCAGGTCTTTGTAGATCTAGCTTTATTTGCGAAGGACGATGGGTATTGGCACTGTACGTGTCCCTCTTCCCTTCAAATAACACACTTCAGTATTTCTTGGCACTCCTCCACCCTGTGCCCTTTCCCTTCACATCTGTAGCATATTGTGTACTGGCAGTATGTGGCTAGATGTCCTTCCTGCTCACACTTCCTACAGAGTTTAGGCCATTCAAAATGCATTGTAAACCCTTGGTGTGAACCTGCTTGAATTACTGGCAGTAAGTGCATTATCCTGCCAGGACCCCTCTTATCTACCCTCATGACTACCCAAGCTCTCTATGATCCCATCCATTTATCATGTATCTTCTCAATGTACATGATTTTTTGTACATAATTCTTCTACCATTTCTCCATCTCCCACATCTCAAGCATGTCCATGTACATTTGAATAATTATTGTCCTTTCTCTTGTCTTTTCTCCTTCAATAAAACATATCCCTTTCAGTCCTTCTCTCTCACCTACTGCTACATACAACTTCCAAAAATCCTTATAACCTTCTTGGCTTCAGTACAAAATTTCTCAAGATTTCCAGCTAAGAAAGGCAGCCAGGCTATTCAAATGTTCTGCTTTAACATCTAAAACATCAAATAATACTTTTTCTATACATTCATATCTATTTCTTGTCTGATTTCTCTCCCCTGCTACCACTGTCCTTATTATCAGGTGTAGATTAGCTGCTGCTCCATCTCTCATATTCTTCCATCCTCTCTCTCTTTGCAGATCTGGCTTATTACTCCCACTAGTCTTCCTCTTTCCTTCAAGCGCTGTTTTATTCCTCATTTCTCCCTCCTGACCTCCTCTCTGTGTGGGCCGGGAGCGGTCCGAGGCCCTTTTTTCACGCGGCGGGCTGGGGCCAGCAGCCTGGACACGCCGGGTCGGGGAAGGCAAGCGGCACGCTAGAATTAGGCACGGACGCTTAATGGTTGATTTAAGATTGTTTACTTACACCGTACATGGTCGTGGTGCAGGCTGGAAAACTTCCAGGAAAACTTCGCTTAAGTCCCAGTTTAAGGACTCGGACAGAGCTCTGGATTCACTCACACGAAGTTTGCTAGGCTCCGTGGAACTTGTGCACGCAGGGAAGGGTACGTCGAGGGATCGTTCAGTGACGGGGAGAGGCTAGAGGCTGATCAGACCCCTATAGCCTTCTTGAAATACACGCTGGGTCCGATAGGCTCCGCAGCGCTTAGAGATCTTCATGAGACGTGAAGTCTCCTCCTCCTGATGTTCGTGGAGTCCTCCAACTTGGGCGGAAACCACTCAAGCCTCTTATATGGCTAGCAAGCCAATCGCTAGCTGCCACGTAGGAATAATTTAGAACTGGCCAATAGTGGGGCACAAATTTGAATACAAATGGCAGGAACTCCTTGCAACGTGCATTTCTGTGTTGCAGTGAAGAAATGCACCCTGCAAAGAAAGCTACAAGTGGCGGGAAATAATTCAGCAGTGCAGAAGCACACACAAACAAAAAATCACACCCTTGGGTTGTGACACTCTCCTCCTGTTCTTCCTGCTGTCTGGACTTTTCCCTAATTGCTTTCTTCAATAAAGTCTCCTTCAATGCTGTTGATCCCACCACACTTTTCTTTCCTACCTTTTGTCCCTTCTTCCCCACCTTCATCAGATTCTGGATATTTGCTTCTGCTCTCAGATTCACTTTTCATCTGTTGGTTCGCTTTCCCTTCCCTAACTGTCACTCTCCACTCTAAGACCACCATTTCTGGCATCAGTCCAGGTAGTATACAGTGCCTCTGCCCAGCCACTACACTTGATTTTAGTCAAAGATGGATAGGAACCTACACTGAGGATAGATCAGTGCAGACCACCTGAATAAGACATTTATCAGTATTCATTGAGTGCAGTCCCCCTTAGCACCAACTCTTTTACCAGTTATGGTAAGCCACTACATTGCATACATTTCAACTTCCTCTTCACTCCCACATCTGAGCTACACTTTCTTCCCATTTCCAATTATTCTTGTTTTTTTCACCTGGCTTTCATAGATTTCATAGACATTTGGGCTGGAAGGGACCCTGGAGGATTGAGTCCAGCCCCCTGCCTCAGGGACAGGAAGTCAGCAGGGATCATAGGATCCCAGCAAGATAAACATCCAAATGTCTCTTGAAGGCATTCAAAGTGGGTGCTTGAACTGCCTCCAGCGGCAGTCTGTTACAAACCCTGGGGGCTCGAACAGTGAAGGAATTCTTTCTTATGTCCAGCCTGAATCAGTCACAGTGGAGTTTGTGACCGTTCGATCTTGTCATCCCTTGGGGTGCTCCAGTGAACAAACGTTCCCCCAGATCCTGATGAGCACCCCTGATAAAACGTATAGGTGGTCCCTGAGCCTGCGCTTTCCCAAGCTGAATAGCCCCATGGATCTCAGCCTCTCATCGTAAGGTCTGTTTTCCTGACCTCTGATCATGAGCATGGCTCTCCTCTGCACCCTCTCAAGCTTCTCCACATCCTTTTTGAATTGTGAAGACCAAAACTGGACACAGTACTCCAGCTGCGGCCTCACCAAGGCCGAGTACAGCGGGAGAATGACGTCCTGGGATTTGCTTGAGAAGCATCTATGGATGCAAGCCAGCCTTTTGCTCCCTTTACTAGCTGCAGCATCACACTGAAGGCTCATGTACATCTTGTGGTCAACCATGACCCCCAAGCCCCTTTCATCTGTAGTGCTAACCAGCATAGCACTACTGAGCCTATAAGCATGCTGCAGGTTTTTCCTCCCAAGGTGGAGAACCCTGCATTTTTTGGTGTTGAACACCATCAGGTTCTCGTCCGCCTATTTCATGCATCTGTCCAGATCTGCCTGGATCACCCTCCTATCCTCAGGTGTGGATGCTTTACCCCAGAGTTTGGGCACCACACAGTTTACTCAGAATTCCTCTCTCAGCTCCTCTCTCAGTCTGTCACGTATGATTAATGTGGCCCCACCCTCCAAGAGGTAAAACTGGACCAGGTTGCCCTGCACCTCATCTGCATATACATTTTTGGAGGATCCCAAGATTTGTGACAAGGTAGGTCAGTGCTAAAGTGCTGCTTAAAGGTGTGTTTATGGACTACCTGTGATAAAACTTGCAGCATTTAAAAAAAAAAAAAGTATATAATTTCTGGGTGAATCTATGGGTACTACGTGCAAATTGCTACAGCTGTTTATTTCAAGGTCAGTTTTTTCAAATTTGTTGCTCACTTCCATGTTCTCAGGGATAGCTGGATCTGACAGTAAGGTGGGGAGGAGGGGGCTGCCTGACCCCCCAGATTTATTTTCCCTCCTGTAGCATTGGGAGGTGGATGAATTCAAGGAAAATCTCCAATAATTAGATTCTATGCCTGGAAAATTATATCAATTTTATAAATTGTTCATATAGAGAATCTAATTATTGGAGGGTTGTCTTATAATCATGATCTTCTTACATCTGAGTAAATACAGTATTAATAGATTTTTTTTTCAGGGACTTGAATAGGGTAGAGCAGAATTGCTTAGATGCTGAATTGATGGAATAGAATCTGGCCCTAGGCAAATAACCCAAAGTCACATAAAAGGTGTATTACAGAATTAGATATATATTTTCTTCCTATTCCACCTAGTTCATATTTTCTAGTTTAGAAAACTTTCTTGTACATAAGTCAATGTCAGAATCTGTCAGCATTTCTAGTCATACCTTTATTGATAAGATACTCTACCTAGGCACTGTACAAGTATATAAAAATGAGGCAGCATTGACAGAATTAGTCACATCCACGTTTCTCATTTTGTGATGTAATGCATTTTCAATTTGTCTCAAAGAAAAACAAAATAAATGTTAGACCCTTGGCACAGGTGCTTTTAATGGATTAATGGGATCTAATCCTCAATCTCAACAATTGTGTCTTCTGTCATGCCACACATGCATGGCAGGAAGCATGATTTTGGGATCAGCAATCAGATCAGAACAGTACCTTTTCTAGCTGCCAGTGCCAAGGAAGCCCGAGATCACAGTCCCTTGCTCCCCCTGCACTGACAAGTTGAAATCCAAGTGCCTGGAGGTCCAGAGCCAGGGCTAAAAATCAGCTGATTGTCAGCTCTGGCCAGAGGCCACATCAGGGTCTCCAACCAGCCCCAGGGCTATTCACGGGCATGAGCCAACAATTAACACATTCAATTTAGGGTGCCATACAAACCATCCATAAATTGGGTACATATGTATGTAGCACCCTTGCCAGTTATGGCTGTGATTAACATGGTAATCACAGCATAAATATAATATATAGAAGGGGCCTTAGACACTTCTCAAACAGATGCAAAAGAACTGCCATTACATCTTGAAGATTCCAAATTGTAATTTTAAATGGACATTGTAGTTGTCAATTAAATCCTAAATTTGAGGATAGGATTGTTTTAAAATTTATATTAAAAGAAGGATCGAAATAAGCCTTAGAGAGATAATACCACCTCTCCTAAATAAACAGTACACTCATATAGTAAAAAGTAAAATTTAACCATACAGCTCAACCCTTCCATCCCCCCACAAAATAAACCCCAATAAAAACAAAAAAAAACCCTCCTCTACTCCTTCAGCTCATCCCCCGATGCTACCTACAAGATATATAAAATATCGATGACCTTCTTTCTAAACTTCAATCAATCAATATAGTGCAACATGTTCTTAAAAACATGTTGCAGTCTCCCTTGGAGTTCAATGACAAAAACAATCAGCTCTCTTACTGAGATTGGGAAATGGAAAGTCAGCTCAAAACACAAAATAAAATCACTAGGCACAATTCTATAAACAAATGTTGATCATAATTCCAACATATCTTCTTCAACTATGCATTTCACAAAAGTCTTCTAGGAAATTAGGCTTATGGAAAGGTTGCTGAGATAGTAAAAAAATCTCTCCTTTAAGCAGGAGGGGGGGAAATAAACAAAAGTAAGTTACACATAAGGGTCATATTTTAATGATCTATAACTCAAATGTGACTTGAACAAATTTAACTATTACTACCTGAAGCATTTTCTTCTACATTTTCAATAAATCTGGCACTTTAGGGTCAAACTAATTTTCAAACTAAAAATTATAGAAATGGATAAGATAAGGCTATACTAATTGCAGGCTGTATGGAAAGATTCTGCCTTTCCATTAAGCAGCTACACTGTGGGCATGTCTATGTGTGCATTTAAGCATGCCTAAATTTAATGTGCATTAGTTTAATGTGCATTGAGTGGGTTTAGGCAGGGGTCTACATGTGTAGGCATGAAAGCGCACTAATGCTGTGTGTGGACTAATTTGGGACTAAAGTTAGTCCCAAGTCAGTCCACACACACACAGTGTTAATAAGCTTTAATGTGTCTAAACGTTTGTCAAAGCACTTTAACTATTTGCACCTAAATTTGATACCTGCCTTTACAGGTATCAAATTTAGGCATGAACAGCCTAAACTTGCCATTTTTAAAGCACACTAATGGTGCACACATGTAGATATGTGCCCTAATGCACCTTAAATTTAGGCTAATGAACCTTAAATCATCTTGTGTAGATACGCCCTGTGTGTTAGAAAGTGGCTAATTTTAACTTTTAAATGTTTAGACAATAAAAATGTTACTTCCTGATTCTTATAGCAGACGTAATATGTAGCCATTATTTTCCCTCATCCCATCAAAGATACAATCTTTGTGTATTTCTTCCTTTTATCACACTGGGTTCATCTACATGTACTATTAATATGAAACAATAAACTCCACTGCATCTTGCATCAGACTTCATTGCTCCCAGGAGCTGCATTTACATGTGCACCTGGGGTCATAGCACATTGAACCAGGTTGAAGCAGTTCCAGCTGGCATGAGCGCCACGGGGTCAGCCTGCCAGCCTGGAGCTGCTCTGACCCAGTTCTGTGTTCTGCAGAGGGTCAGGCTGGGGCACGAGGGTGCTTCAGTCAGTGTCTACATATGTGCTGGTGCTAAGTAAAAAATCTCCACAGCAGGATAGTACTTGTATTTAAGTACTATCTGGCTGCAGAGTTTATTAGTATCCTGTGGCCTAATAGGGCTGTATGTGTAGATGTGAGACATTTACTGCTGAGCTAATTAGTGTACTTCACAGTACATGTCTCATATAGATGTGCCCACCGAGAGGCAAACTCCCCACAAAAGCAATCATGATTCTGGACCTACTACCATTACCATGTCATTTCAAATGTTTTTTTTTAATATTTTTACAGTGTAAGCAGTCAGAGCAGGACAAATAAAAAATAATGGAGTAAACAGAAAGGTTTTTTTTTAAAATACTATTATTAATTGTTCAAGAACAATCCTTAAAATTATGGGCTAGATGCTTAACTGATAAACATTGCTCCATTTAACTTAATAATGTTGTTTTAGATGAGTTCAGAACCTGACTATATCAGTATGGACCTAGCACAGCATCCTGGCCATCTGAATAAAGTCTCACGCCAGCAAAGTAGTTAAGTTCATATATAGTTTTGACCACGTAAGTAATTGCACTGGCTTTAATGGAACTACTTGTGCTTAAAGTAACATACATATATGTATGCACTTTGTTATGCACTATGACTTTGTTCTGTTATTATATAGTATCTTATGATGCTATAAGTGTTTATATAGATTCTCTCTCTCTCAACACATTAATATTGTCCAATAAGCATTCAGCATCTGCTAAATAGTGCATGACTTATCAACTGCTCCAAGCAACAGCAGCAACAACAACAGCACCAACAGCAACATGCAGCCTAATTACCTTCAGTTTATAATTTAAGAAATCGTGTTGTTTTTTGTTGCAATAATGAATCACTTGCTACTTACATAGAGGACCACTTGTCTAACTGAGTCATGAAAGTAATACCCACATACAGCATGTGATTGGCTCATGATTCATGGTTTGACATAAGGAAAGAACACGCTGCTTCAGAAGGCAGTCTTGCATCATCCATTTTGATTTTTTGAGACCAGGTTCACCCTTGCAGCAGTATATGTCTTCCAAAATTTTAAAAAAATAGTTGCAGTAGAAAGCAATAGATAAACCTGAACCAAACATGTTCCAACTGCTGTAGCATCCATTTATTTAGAACCTATATTACAAAGTATGGAAATGCACAGTTCAAATACCCACTCAGGTCCCCACTGCCATGTAGTGAGTTGCTAAATACTATCAATCCATGAAGTTTCCAACAACCATAAAAATAAATAGGTAGGTGAAGTGATATTGTTTGAATGCTCTCAGCGGTGTCCATGGTCCTGAACTGTCTTGGCTGCCTCACATTCAAAGGAAATAACCCTAAAGCTAAACATAGGATGACTCAGGAAAAAAAAACCCAAACTAATGCATTTTAAAAGTCCTTTTTGAGGAGTCAGTGTCTAGAATGTTTTATTTTAAATCTATTATTTATTTATTCTAGAATATATTTCTAATTAAGGCTATTGTTTTAATAGCCACAAAAGTGAAACAAAAATGCTTGGTGATCTAGCATAAGTAATCGAAGGCAGCGTAATGCAAGGGAACTGTTCAAATCAAGTGCCTACATTTCATATGTAAATAAAAGTAGAGTAATGTACAGCTCTCACTGGCTTTGTGTAGATCTATTTTCAGACTAAAGCATTGTTTTTGATGAACAGGTGAAAAAAAGTCAAATTTCATTGAGAGCTCAGTGTGTGCATAGGTTGTAACAACATTACGATCTAAACATCTGGTAGAAATTTTCTGAAATGCAAAAATGCAAAATAAAGAAAACAAAGGCATCATTTCTACATACCTCATCATTTCTACATTCTTACAGAAACCTTAGCTCATCCATATTTCATACATCTTATCTTTATTTACTAGTTAGGCTATTAATTAAAACTTTACAGTTTGGAGATTGATTTATGTTACCACAGCAAACATCCTCCCCAGTGGGCCCCTGGGATGACATTATATTTTTTTGTCTGTATGCCTAAAAATTCTGGGCCCAACAAGTGTAATATAGATGACCAGTGTTTAGGCAGCATTCTTTTGATTTCTGAGGGTACCTAAGCATTGGTCTGTCTGCCCCAACCCTTGGTCCATGAAGCAAATCTGAATATCCTAAACATAACTGTAGCTAATATTCATGTCACTTGTATCTCTGGTGCTTATCTCAGCTATGTCCACCTGCTTCCTCCTTATAGTTGCCATTGCAGGTGTAGGGAGGCAGCAGCATTCAGCAGCCTCACTTGCATGAGAGGCAAAATTCCTGAGGTCATTATACTCTGAGTGTGACAACTTTTTTCTAGATGTGCAGGACTCTGAGCTGCTTTGTGGCTAGAAGTGGCTGACTGGGGAGATGTGCACCTGTTTCACATGGATTTATTTAACTGTGCTTGCCACTTCCATCAGTAAGTTCCCTCAGACAGGATGAAACACACACAAGGATAGAATTTTAAACACTGATTTAGCTGTGTAAGTGTGTGATCATCTAATACTAGTGCTCTGTGATCCATTATTCATTTATATGTAGTTCATTCCTTTTCCAGCACTTTTCTTATAATAAAGAAATAAATACATTAAAAGGCTATCTTTCTGACTTCACAATGTAGTGCCAAATACTGGAGCTATTTAGAGACCTGACCACTAACTTCTCAGTTTTGCCTCCCTCCAATAAAAAAAAAAAAATCACTTACTTGATGAACGTTCTGTAAAGAGACTAGCTAAATTGTGCCAGGGAATCACTGAATCATCTTTTGTTATAAATAGGTAGAAAAGAGTTTTTCCACATTTTCTTTTAATATTTTTTTATGTTAATGATGATATTGGCTCAGAGAGTTGGTTAGTTGGGGGCTTTATCCATCTGGAGTATTAATTGGGAATATTTTCCTAAATTAGGAGATTTACAGGTCTTCTTTCGTCTCCCAGAGCTGGTTGTCACTTGAACCAGTCTATTTATTTGTCTCTTTTGGTTCTATCACTTTTACTACTAGGAAAATCAGTTGCACACTTCAGGTAAGCTGACAACATTCACACGAATATTTGAAGAAAATCAGATGTAGTGTTAGGTAGGATTCAGTGAACAATGTTGGGAGTGCAAACTATTCCTCTACACTGTTTCCAGATGGACATAATCAGTAGCGAGTCAGGCAGGTCACCATTTCTTGGAAAGGACAGTACAGTGCCTCACTCCCTGGGACTTCTTTCATTAAAACCTTTCATATGCTGAAGTAAAGAAAAAGAAAACAAAAACCAATCAACTAGTTTCCTCTGCTTCTATCTCCCCTTCCAAAGAAAAGAAAAGAATAATCAGAGCCTGAACAAATGAATAAACCTGAACACCTTAAATAGAAGCTTTATTATCTCTGGGTCATCTTCTTGTTTTAAATTCCTCTCTTTGCAGATATTTTTTTTCTTCATTGATGGCTACTTCTCAGATATTAAAGTCAAGGAAAACTGTGAGCCAGATTTTATTCCACCTCTTAAGAAATGCAAAATTCTAAAATGTGTGGTTCAGAGATCAGACCTTTTTTTAGACCAACTAAGAAATCACAAAAAAAATGATCTTTCTTTGCAAACTTTCAGGCTCAAGCACCCTTCCTCAGGCTTAGGGAAAATAAAAGATGGTACAAGTCCCCATAGATCTTAAACCAGAGTTTTGCATTTCTTTTTGTCTCAGACCAACATGGCTACCAAATACAGTCTACCTCTTAGGCAGTTAAGCAGATGTGCCGAACTCTGATTTGATTCCAAGTTCTCAATTTCTGGAAAGCAGTTATTGCAAATGGCATTTGCAGGGCCTCTCTCCTCACTGTTTTTTATAACTTCATCTTAAAAGGCAGGTAATGGTGCATTACAAAAGTAAATGCATTAATGGATTTTCAGGCCCTTGGATAGGGGGAACAGAATCCCATGTAGGTGCAGAAGTCCATTTAGACATCCAGTATCTGGAATAGAATCTAGCCTAAAGTCTTTTTATCATTGTTTCTCATCTGTATATAAGTAGATTGTATGGCATAGTGGAGAAGTGCCTTTTTTTTCCTCGGAAGAAAGTAAATCAAATCACTACATATGCAAGGCTACGCTCTATTCACTATCCAGAAATATTCGACATATGAGCCGAAATTGAGGGAAGCATTAAGCACAGGCTTAAGTGCTTTCCTGCATTGTGACCAACATTTATTTTGTATTCAAAACCTAAAACAAAAGGTGAAAAGATGCTTACTCAAGGCTCTAGGTGTGCTAATGCAATCATTCATAATATAGTCAAATCCCAGCTGCATTAAAATAGTCAGTTTGATATGTGCTCAGCCAGCCACCCATAGGAACACCTTCCTACTCTCCACTGTTATACGAAGTGCTCACTTCTTTCGAAAGAACCTATTGAACAAGTGTCTTTTTGAGCATCCAAAATTTACTAATATCAAGCTACTTTGGACCAAAGTCAGGGGAGCAAGCTCCAGAGTCCTCAAACTCCCTTCATAGTCCTCCCTTCTCCTCTCAAATTAAGGTGACCCTAGTAACATTATTTGCTGCAGTGTGTCACACGGGCAGAAGAGATCCTTAATCTAATCTGTTTAGCCAAATTATGGTTCTTGCACAAAATCTACTCCAAAGTACTTTTGGGTGTTGTACAAATAGCCCTTAAATCTGAATTTATGGATGTTTTCATCTTCTCTCAATCCCACAGTGTGTTCTATGACTGTGGCTGTTTCTTCTGTTCAGTTGTAATTGCTTGCAACTTCTATGACATCTAATCACAGCAAAAGTCATAACTTGCAAGGGCATTTTACATTTAAAGACTGGGGGCATTTGAAAGCTGCAGTGAACCATTAATTCCCTACAGTTGCTTGCTTATTTCATGTTAAAGAAATTGTGCTGCATGCGTGAGAGACTGCCTAAGGATTTAGGCATTCCCACCCTTATATTTTAGGCTCCTAACTTTTAGGTGTTCCTATGGAGTGCAATCCAGGACCCTCTGTTACTTGCCTGGCTTCCCTATAAATGTGCTTAGAAAATGGAAGATGCCTCAAAAAGGGACAGAAGCAACCAGTATGCTGAGTGGGAAGCTGCCTAGAACTAACCATTGGGAGGATAGGGATTTGTTTTCATGGGGCTTAGCGCCTTAGGAACCTCAAATAGGCAGATATTTCAAGTCCAAAACTACTGACCAAACATCCCATGAATTAAAAGCCTCCAAATCCTGGAAGTTCATCATTCACTGGACATCACTCTGTTTGACCTGAACGCTCCTTAAGTGCCTGGAGTATTGCCTTCCAGGCTTGCCCGGAGCTGCCATCTGAGTAGCTACATACCTAACAGTCCCTGCTCCCGAGATGGTTTCTGCAAGACTTTAACATAATACAGAAGAAATAAGGCACTGATGGTAACTTCAGAGTTAGTGGGTCACTCTGCAGATTTTCAGGACTCATGATTAGATCCATCCCTAAACAATGTTTATAGTTTTCTCTTCTCTCCTCCCTTCATGGTAACGGAAGACCGCGGGAAAGAACTCCCAGTGAGCCTTTCACTCCCCAAATAAATCTGAACTATCCCACTCTGAGGTTCCTTTCTCTTATCCATAGCACATAGGGTGAGGATAAGGCAATCCTATGACCAAAACAGGACGGAGAGGAGGAGATCTGCATAGAACCACTACTAGTGAGTCTCCTTCAGCCTTATTCAGCTCTGTGATAGTCACAGGGAAACATGGGTAGGTCTTTCAGTCATTCAGCTTAGTGTACACTTCTTCGTGGGAGTTCCTCACACCTGGAGACCCTGTGCACTGTGCCTGAGATCTGTCTATGGCAGATTTTGCCCATGATCAGAGCAAGAAACCCCTGTTTGTGCCAGTAGGAATTCTGAGTGGAATCTGGATGCAGAGAGTAGGATCCACAGCAAAGCTCCAAGAGCAAGTTTATGCCAGTTGTTTTCACAAGTTCATATTACTCCCAATCTCCATGTAACATCCCTGTGTTTGTGAAAATCTAAAGCAACTGTATCTATCCAAAATAATAGCAAGATAACAGATCTAAAGAATACCACAGGCCACACTGCTGAGGTTCACTACTGGATCACATTCTGCCAGATTATGTATCAAACAATATCATATCACAGGATCATTTTTCATTGTGATGTGACACGTTTTCATTCAGCATGATATAATCCTAATTAACCTGATGCATTTTAACATGGTGGAAATCTTTATAATAAAACAAAGCTTCCCACATCTACCCCCCACTCCCACTCCCACCCTGGATTCTCATTTGTGTGGAAAATGACTGAGAGATGTAGATGATATTCACATTGCTTAATTGGTCCCATTAACAATTCTTTTGTTAAGCCTGCAGGTCAGGCAGTAACACTTCAGGGAGAGTACAATGCATGAGGCTGTTAGAAGAGAAAGCAGCAGTCACTGAGAACACAGCACTGCAGATCTGGCTGGGACCCATCAGAGCTCCAGCCAAGCGTTAAATCAGGTTATGCTGAAAGAATGACTAAACTGTTCCTCTAGGGGTCCTGCCATAACAGGAATGAAGCAGAGCACCTGGAAGAAGAGCAAAACCTTCTGGTGATATAGAAAGTGCTACAATAAGACCAGAACCAACTGAGTACAAGCAGGACGCATTTAGAAATAGTTACAAAGGCTGAGGGAATGGATATGTATGAGGCAGATATCGTCAAATAATAGATTTGATGGCTTGTGTAATATTTTTAGAGTAAACTATTCAACATCTATTTTTTTCCTACCATTCTCCCTCCTCAGGAAGCTGATTGTATGTTTTGTGATTATATCTATCTGGTAATTTATTTGACAAATATAATGGATTTTACCCAATAATGTATTCAACAAATTGCTGTTTCCTTTATTTGCTGAGTTCTAGTGAAAACTAAGAGCTCACATGCTGTAAGGGGGGAATCTTTGCTTTGAGACAAATTCACTGTGTTCTTATGATTTTGCAAGCATCTATTCCTTCAGTTCTTCTCTCATACATTTAAAAGTGAAAAATATTGTTATGTTAGATGATGGACAGTTTGTAATAAGCATATTTCTGATCTCTGGGGAGTTACAGACTAATGCTGTTGAATATATAAGCTGAAATCCATTCAAGCTAAATGTGGGAACAATTATATGTCCCTTTGTTTAGTGCTGCCCAAAACAATGGAAACCACTGCTCAAACACCAGAATCCAAACATAGGAGCTGGGGATTCATTTGACTGCAGGTGTGTAGCTGCATAAAAACAGAAACAGGCAAAAAGAAGGAAAGTAAAAAAAAAAATTTAAAAAGAAAAGAAAAGAGCTAGCTAGTCCTCCAGCTGTAAAAGAACCTTTGAGACAGGGTGCTGGGAAGGCAGGCTGGGACTTGTGACCCAGGAAAAGGCTTCCTTTCATTTTATCCCACTGTATTTGGAAAAGCATAAGTCAGTGTACTTTTTTTGTCAGTAAGTAGGGCTGTCGTAAAGAAACATCCAGTTCCATCATCAACTGACTGCCTTCTTCTGGGCACTGGTCTTATATGCCCCAGAGTCTTGGGTCAGGTGGCTCCCTAGTCTTGCACAGAGGTTCCTCCTTATGTCTAGTGGGCAGCCTGCTCCTCCCTGTTGCAGCTTAGCTCTGTTGCTTCCAGCCTTTGTCCTATGGCTGCCTGGGAGTCTGCCCTATTTCTCCAGTCTATGGTTGTGCAGCTAACCTTATCTCAGCTGCCTGCCTACCTATACAGCCAGGCTAGCTTGCTGTACCTTCCCCCTTTTTAGTAACAGGAGTCTTTGGCTCCCTGTAACAGGGAGTTTCATAGGAAAACCATAAACTTAATACAAGCTTGTAACTGGTTGAGCTGCTTGCAACTACTCACCGAATTTAAGAGTTCCATTCCCTCTTCCCACATTGAACGCTGACCTCCTGGGTCTGTATTCTGCCTATTTTATAGTCAGACATGAGAGTTACCTTGGAGTAATGATAAAACCAAGATGCGTTAAAAAAACCCAAGATGAAAAAGTGGGTTGTCAGAGTTCAGCAGCACTGAACTTTTTAACCAGCTGCTCAAAAAGCCTATGAAATCAGCCACATGTTTCAGTGCAAGGAACTATTTCAACAGTGTACTGTTATAAACGTATTGTGCACAAATGTTTATGCAGATAGGAATCTGATAGATAAGAGCCCGCTTTAAAATTGTGGATGCAATCATTGGGAGTTTTTGATATACAAACCTGAGTCTAGATCTGAATTTTTTAAGTTATCTCTCTTTCTACAATGAACTGTCTCAGGTCCCAGAAACTGAATATGCTCAGACACTGGGTTGTTTGAAATCCAGATGTGAACTGAATAACTTGAGCCCATCTCTGATAATAATGAAAAAAAGGGAGTCTAACTGTAATAAACTCTGGGATACGATTGGAATTATTGCTCTCTGCTACAGAATATCATGCTCAGGAGAGATACAACTGGCTGATTCAAGCAGTAGTCAGGGAAGAACTCAAGGGGTTCACAGATGTGGAAGAGCCTCAAAAGTGACCAAGTGCATGGAAAAGACACCAGTTTCAGGCTTGATAGCAATGGGAGCTCATGCAGTTGCTTGCATACATCAAGTATAAGTAGCACACCTAAACAGCAAGAAATTCAGGCCCTTTATTTTTAAAGTACCCCTGTGGTTCAATGAGGAGAAACCATCATTTTATTATAAGTGTGCAAAGTTCTTAATGCAACAAGACCCAGCACCTGCACTGGCCCACCAGGCTCCTTCTCAATATAGATAACAATACATAACAAAACAGTACCTGTTCTTGACAGTCTAGTGTGGCTGTGACTGCTATAGCTCCATGCCCCATGAAAGATTGTCAAAATAATCCTGTCAAGTGCAGGTATTAATGAAACACCCTTAAGAACATCCTGAGTGCTCCATACCTGCAAAAGGAGAGACATCTGAGAGAGTTTGACATATGTAGCAGGGTTAAGAAACCAGCCATTATAGGTTGCCAGTGAGGAAAATACACACATATTTTCTGTGTTGCTTAAGTATGATGTAGCCTGCTTCTGTCTCCCCTGCATGTTTCCATGACATTTATCACAATAATTAGTCAGAGTGGAGAAGGAAGGTGGGAGGGAGCGGGCAAGGAAGCCCACAGCTATATGTTGTTTAGCCCCATTTCATATTTCCATGCAGAACAATTTAAACGAGATATCAGCTTCCACTGAGCAAAGCTTCACTCAGCCTGGGCAGCTGGAAATACATCATCCTGCTGCTCTTTGCTTTGATAAGTATTAACATAAATGATTTACGTCACCAGTTCTCTCTGATGTGGGTGTCCTTGTGTTGACATAGAGTGATAATTAAAATGACCTTCAGTAAGCCTGTTAGCAGTACATTCTTTTTTTTCCCTCTTCACCTTAAAAAGTCATGATCACAGACATACCATGTGCTACTGAATTATACAGCTTCTATGTGATGGATCCTTCTTGCATGTTCTTGTAGATTTCATAGATTTCATAGGCATTAGGGCTAGAAGGGACCCCGGAGGATCATCAAGTCCAGCCCCCTGCCCCATGGGCAGGAAGTCAGCAGGGGTCATAGGATCCCAGCATCCAAATGTGTCTTGAAGGCATTCAAAGTGGGTGCTTGAACCACCTCCGGCGGCAGACTATTCCAACCTTGGGGGCTCGGACACTAAAGTTCTTCCTTATGTCCAGCCTGAATCGGTCACGGTGGAGTTTGTGACCATTCGATCTTGTCATCCCTTGGGTGCTCTGGTGAACAGACATTCCCCCAGATCCTGATGAGCACTCCTGATAAACTTATAGGTGGCCACCTATAGATGTTGCCATTGAAAGCAAACTTGGGTGTTCATTGTGCATTAACCAACATGCATGGTCTCCATAGAAACCTTGTAGGAACAGTTCTTTATTTCACAGTGGCTTTTCCTTTGCAAAACTAAAGGACAGATGCAACGAAGGATGAAGAGACCCCCAAATTGGGTGCCATAATGGCTAGCTTGCCAATGTCTAGGACCCTTGTACAGGCTATGGAGGAGAGTTGGATGCCTCTGAGGGTGATCCAAGAGAACCACGCACAGAGCTGTGAACCAACCAGAGCTGACCTTGAGGAAATGCTGGGATGTGTGTGAGCTCTTGTCTCTTGCTTAAGCATTTCCACCCACTCAGGATTGAGAGCCTAGGACCCATTCCTAAGAGTAGGCAGCCAAAGGTATTTTATGAATAGGGATCTCCACAAAGTGCCATAGCCACTGAGCAACAAGCTTCCACTTGCTTGCTTGCTTCCTAGCCCAAAGGATCTTGCATTCTTCGCTGCATAGTGTCCCAGCTTCAACAGGAGATGCATGGAGTACCCCCCTCGCTTATCCCTGGTCGCTAAGACAGTTTCCTGGGAGGTAGAGGATGTGGGTTTGAACTCCCTCAGGCTGAGGAGGGAATTGAACATAGGTCTAACCATTTAATACAAAGTGGGCACTGGCATTACCACCACCTTCTCTTTGAAACTAAGTTTCTAGTTCCTAGTGGGGTGTAGGCAGGAGTTTAGAGACCTTAGAGACCTACCTGCTCAGGGAACATACAGAAGACAAAACTACAGGCCCTTGGGAAACCTCCAGTCTGAAGATGGAGGCACCTAGTTGTCATAACCCAATGATTTTTAGTGCCTCGGCACATTGGAATTTTCCCGCCACGTGGAGCTTTCTTTGCACGGTGGATTTCTCAGCTGCAGAGAGAAAACCCCGGTGCAAAAGAGTTCCCGCCACACGTATGCAAATTTGTGTCCCACTATTGGTCAATTCTAAATTATTCCTACCTGGCGGCTAGCGATTGGTTTGCTAGCCATATAAAAGGTTACAGCAGTTTCCGCCCAAGTTGGAGGACTCCACAACCATCTCGTGGGGAACTCTAAGCGCGCTGTGGAGCCTAGCAAACTCCACGTGTGTCTGTGTGTTGGTGCCGGCTATTATTTGATTCGATCCTTAGAGGACGAACTTATTTTGTTGTCTAAATTTGTGTTTAACCGTTTAGCTTATGAACCAGCTGAGAGAGCTTGTAACGACCCAAACGACGCACATGTGGTTTAAATTCCAGCTGTGCCATCGGCAAGGGGGCATGTCATAACCCAATGATTTTTAGTGCCTTGGCACATTGGAATTTTCCCGCCACGTGGAGCTTTCTTTGCACGGTGGATTTCTCAGCTGCAGAGAGAAAACCCCGGTGCAAAAGAGTTCCTGCCACACGTATGCAAATTTGTGTCCCACTATTGGTCAATTCTAAATTATTCCTACCTGGCGGCTAGCGATTGGTTTGCTAGCCATATAAAAGGTTAGAGCAGTTTCCGCCCAAGTTGGAGGACTCCACAACCATCTTGTGGGGAACTCTAAGCGTGCTGTGGAGCCTAGCAATCTCCGCGTGTGTCTTGGAGGAGAACTTAGGGGCCTGATCAGCCTCTAAACACTCCCCGTCATCGTGGAAATATTGACGTACCCCCGTGTTGAGCGCTTGTGGAGTCGTACACCGACGACTCATCTCGGTTCGGTTCGAAGAGAGATCTCACCCCTGTGTGTTTGTGTGCAACTGTAATTCAAGCAAGTTTTCTTCCTGCACTGCAACCATCGGCAGTGTAAGTAAAGCTTTCTTTATACAACCAATACGCTTCCATGCCTAACTCTATTCCATCGTGGAAAATACCCACCTGATGGTCCGGGCTACTGGCCATAGCCTTAGACCGCCCTCGGCTGCCACACTAGTGAGCCTAGCCACTTGCAGATGCAGGAGGCCACTAAATGTGTGGTTTTAGGATCTCAGTTTTGTACTCAGACTTGGAAGGCCAGCTTCTACTCTATCTATTAGGACCTTGGTGGACTTACATACCTAAGCATGATTCTATTCCAACCCCTTTAGGTCCCTGAAAATCCATTAATTCACTTGTGTAACATACAGTCATCTGACCCTTAAGAGCCACTGAGGAATGGATTTTCAAGAGGCTGGAAGAAAGAGCATTCCTGACATACACAGTAACCACATCCCAAGTCCCTGCTCCAAAGCAGATGGCAACTAGATCATTTCTAAAAGTTCTATCTCTGTTTTTTCATTTCTACCCAGGAGAACGTTTACAATCTTTTCTCCAATGCCTGATGAAGGGTGTTTGTGCCCAAAAGCTTGCAATTAAAGAATTTTTTTTGCAAAAATCTCGTTGGTCTAATAAAAGATATAATCTCCACTATGAGTCCTGATTGCCTTTTCCTCTAGACCAATACGGCTACAACCTGGATACCTGACTCTCTGTTTTTTAGCACTGGCAAAACAACTTACCTGTAGCCATGTTAGTCTTAGCCTCATTCTTTAACATGGGTAAGCCATTTTGACTGAAATTTAATAAATAATAACAAGTTTAGACAAAAAGCCATCATGAAAAAAAATCAGCCTAAATGATTTAACAGTTGTCAAAATTATAGGCCACTGAAAACAGGGTTGTGTGGGGAGTGCCAGGCATTTTTAATACATGACAAACTGCTACCAAGCACGTTTGTACTATAGTAAGAATTCCCAGGAGAAATACTGGCCAAAGCAATGTGAGAGCCCACACTCATGTCACAGGTATTTAAAGCCATTTCTACAACATCAGGATTTTTTTTAAGTTTACCACTAAATCCTTAATGAAATATGAAAGGTTTTATGGCAGAGAGAGCTCAGTCTACATAGACAACAAAGTGTGCAGCTCTTCATTACACTGCTCTATTCTGAAATCCATGGCACACTGTTTTGTATCAAGCATGCAGCCATATTCTGACAAGAAGCTGACAGGAAAATCTGTTTCACACCAAAGAGCACAGTTTTGGCGCACAGACTACTAATGCCTATTGCCAATCATTTCTTCTTTGACAGTCTGCAGTTTGACTGAGAACTGGAGGTTGTATAAACATCTTTGAGCTAACATAGCCAATAAGATTGTAAAAGCACCTAATTTAACAAAACCCTTTTGTATCATTAACAGTCTTATCCCTGATCTTCCTCTATAATAGAAGAGCAAGTATAACACACGCATGCGTATTACCTGTTAGACCTGACTGAAACATTTTCAATTAAATTTTCTTCAAAACTAACATGGTTATATAGAATTTTTCCTTGGATGGGACTCTTTACAGCAGGGGTGCTCAACCCCTACCCCAGGGACCAGACGTGACCCACAGAGTTCCCCTTTGGCCCAAGAATTTGGCGGCAGAAAAGTGGTGGCAACTAACAGCTCTTCCCCTATGGTTACATTTCCAGACCTGATGGGGAGCCCTGCAGGCTGAATAGCATGACCCTGTATGCAGACTGAATGCCAAATGGGGTGGTGTGAGGTTGAGCAGGGTGGTGTGGGGTAGCAGACAGCAGAGTCGGGTGGCAGGGAGCAAAGCTGGGTAGCAAAGAGAGGCATGGAGCAGCAGGGAGCTGAGCTAGGCAATGTGGGGCCCAATCCTGGGGCTCAGGACCCAATCTGACCCAGGGACCAGCCCTGTACCATTTATCTAGCCTGTGCAGCCAAAAGATTGAACACTGCCTGAAACCATGGCAGTTAAAATAATCATGGACTTTGGGAGACCAGGGGCCAGATTTTATTCCACCAAAGAGGCATAAAAGTAGAATTAAGTGTGTAAACTCGATTCTATTCCACCCTTTTCAAGTCCCTGAAAATGCATACTGCACATACTTTTGCAAGACACTATCACTGGACTCTTTAGATTGACGTCGTTTACTTAGACTTCAGGAAGGCCTTCGATACGGTATCCCACCCCATACTGGTGAACAAGTTAAGAGGCTGTGACTTGGATGACTACACAGTCCGGTGGGTGGCGAATTGGCTAGAGGGGAGTACCCAGAGGGTTGTAGTGGATGGGTCAGTATTGACCTGGAAGGGTGTGGGCAGTGGGGTCCCGCAGGGCTCAGTCCTTGGACCGATACTCTTCAATGTCTTCATCAGCGACTTGGACGAGGGAGTGAAGTGTACTCTGTTCAAATTTGCAGATGATACAAAACTGTGGGGAGAAGTGGACATGCCGGAGGGCAGGGAACAACTACAAGCAGACCTGGACAGGTTGGACATATGGGCACAAAACAACAGAATGCAATTCAACAAGGAGAAATATGAAGTGCTGCATCTAGGGAGGAAAAATTTCCTAGGCAGTAGGTATGCTGGACATGACCTGCTTAGTGGCATGGAAGCGGAAAAGGATCTTGGAGTCCTAGTGGACTCCAAGATGAACATGAGTCAGCAGTGTGATGAAGTCATCAGAAAAGCTAATGGCACTTTATCGTGCATCAGCAGATGCATGACGAATAGGTCCAAGGAGGTGATACTTCCCCTCTATCAGGCGCTGGTCAGACCGCAGTTGGAGTACTGTGTGCAATTTTGGGCGCCGCACTTCAAGGGGGATGTGGATAACCTGGAGAGGGTCCAGAGAAGGGCCACTCATATGGTTAAAGGCTTGCAGGCCAAGCCCTATGAGGAGAGACTAGGGCACCTGGACCTCTTCAGCCTCCCCAAGAGAAGGTTGAGAGGCGACCTTGTGGCTGCCTATAAGGTCATCATGGGGGCACAGAAGGGAACTGGTGAGGCGTTACTCACCAAGGCGCCCCTGGGGGTTACAAGAAATAATGGCCATAAGCTAGCAGAGAGCAGATTTAGACTAGACATTAGGAAGAACTTATTCACAATTAGAGTGGCCAAGGTCTGGAATGGGCTCCCAAGGGAGGTGGTGCTCTCCCCTTCCCTGGGGGTCTTCAAGAGGAGGTTGGATATGCATCTGGCTGGGGTCATCTAGACCCAGCAATCTTTCCTGCCTATGCAGGGGGTCGGACTTGATGATCTATTGAGGTCCCTTCTGACCCTAACATCTATGAATCTATGAAGTCAGAAGAAAGTACTAAGGAGGTAGAAGAGCCACTGTTTGCATTAACTGTTTTCCAGGGACTCAAGCAGGGTGGAAGAAAATTGCACTTAGGCACATGCCACTTTATGTGCCTAATAAGTGGAATAGAAGTTGGCCCCTAGCAAATGCTGTGGCAAGCAGAGAAGGGAACTTGTGCCATGAGCTACTGTGCAGTCAGTGACACCGAGAAGCCATGTGGGAACACTACTACACAGTAACGCCTGTTACTGTGCAGTCATTTAGTAGTTATGTATGCAAGTACTAAATGCCTATGCTGTAACAACTGCAGTCAGTGTCTTGTGTAGATGTGGCCAGTGTGTACCTGCTGGATTATACATTCAACTGTTGCATCCCCATGAGCACAGGTGTGCAGTGCTGCAGGGAAAAAAAGCAGCAGCACAAATTCGTGCTGCTGCTTTTTGCCCCACTTCATGCCCCTGCACATGGGGTTAGTGTAGGG
>NW_005842130.1:1600070-1604072 GCF_000455745.1 Alligator sinensis | reverse complement strand
AGGTAAGGTATGGGAGGCGGGGGCCAGCCCCTGGACTGGCCCCAGCAGCCTTACCTGAGGTTTTGGGGGCTGCCCTGGGCTCCAGCAGCAGCGATCTAGGTGTTTGGGGCCTAGGTGGCAGCTGGAGCATGGCTCTGGTTGGCCAGGCTCCATTTTCAGGTGCCATACACTACTGCCATATGTACTTTCCTACTTTTTGTCTGGCATGGGTTTTTTTGGACCCTGAGATCTGGTGTAAAAAAAACCTACCATGTTGCAAATTAGCATTGTGGCAAACACCTGCATGTGCTGTGCACAAAGTCTGCGGCACTGCAGATAGGTCTGTGGCACCTCAAACTGCACATGTGTGCCCATCTGGACATGTCCAACATGTCTTTAGTCAAAAAGCCTCTGGCTTCATTGGGCATTTTTGACATAATTCTGTTCTTAAGAAAGGTTTGAGTTTTTGGTTCAATGCATAATGAAAACAAAGTTGGAAACCTCCAAACTTGCCATGAAATGAAACTGTCATCCTTCAGTGAGCTCTATTACATACATACCTATGCAAACAATAGGAGGTGTATCCCACAGACTCTGCTTTTCGACACAATTCATTTATATTTCTATGAAAGAAACTAGAAAATATTTTCTTTTTGGCTTTCCTCTGTGAAAGAAGCCACTGAATGAATCTATTCTTTTGTGTCTCTCTAAGAGCCATGTGATAGATTACCTTTAAACTGCCATAAAGGCACTTAAAATGGTTGCATTGAAGGTTAACCCATTAAAAGTTCCCTCTAAACATTTTAAAGATAAGCCACTCAGAACCAGGGTTATCTTTAAAAGGTTTTACCTGTGCTATTCCAGAGTACTGATTGAATGTTTAGGGGAGGTAAAACACATAACTTTTATTCCTCCAGCATCCCAGGATACACAACTCCCAGCCGCTTTACCCCTTCCACCCTAGTGGTCTCCACCCCACACTCCCGCTCTAATGCTGAAAGCAGCCACTCTGAACACCTTAACTGCAGAGAGGCCATGGATCCAGAGGCGTGTATCCCCCAGCTACGTGGTCTTTCTGACTGGAGGCTCTGCTGAACATGAAGCCGCTGAGGGAACTGTATGAAGAGCATACAGTTGAGGGAAGTGTGCTTTCCCCAGCTGCATTGTCTCACTTGAACTAATTGCAGAGAGTGGAGCCACTAGAGATTAAAACCCAGCAGCTCCAGGAGCTGCCAGAACTCAGCAAGACCCAGGGAAATGCAGAGCTTCCTGGGGTTAACTGTTATGTTTATAAATGTGACACAAGATAATCCCACAGATTTCAAATAAGAGCCCATAGTTTTAAAAGCAGGCTGAGTTCTTTGCAACAGGAGAATTGCTCTATTCTTTTCCTGCAGTTTAAAAAATGAGTGAAAAGTAAGAATTGTCCTTTACCAAAGGGTGCCTGAAATCTATCAACATGTGCCTTGAATCTATTGAGGGGTGCCTCAAGTAGCACCTTGTCGAGGGTATTTAAATGTATGGAACTAGATGCATGGAGACAAACAGATGCTGGGAAGGCAGGGCTCAGACAGACAGCAAGGACAGCACAGCGCCTACCAAAGTCATGCTTAGCTCTTATGTGGAACCTGTCCTCCATGTATGTCAAACCACTTTGCAAAGGAAGCTGAAAATCATCTCACACATTGGGAAACAGGCAGAGAGGCTTCCCAAAACCACATGACAAGATAGCAGCAGAACCAAAACTGGGCTGTCATGATTGATGGACCAGAGTATGAGCTAGACAACACTGTTTCTTGTCTCTTTGGGCCCTGCCACTACGTGAGCAATATCAAGGATGGGATGATGGCATGGAGACCTCTTTCATTCCCTTCAAGTTGTAGGTGAGGTGTGAGTGATAGTTTATCCTGTTTCTGCCAACGCTATACCTATTGTGTGGAATTCACGACTTAATTCATTAGGGCACCTTTAATCAGCACTAAATCAACCAGAGAAAAAGCAGGCTCCTTGATGAGTCTCCTTGCTCCCTTCATCTCCCTCTGCTCTGCCTTCAAGCTATATGCCACCCCTGCTAAGCCCATGGGAGCACCCACATGCCTGCTCACCAACCCAGGCCTGGGAAGTCACAGTTATACAGGTCTGAGATGGCATTAAGCCTTAACATGTGACAATTTTTTAACTACTCTAACATTAAGATGGCATAACATTGCACAGATTTAAAATGTTATAAAGGTAACCTGTAACAACACCCTAAGAAACAACTTCATACGGCTTGAAAATTTCATGGAAATTAAAATAACTTTTTATGTAACTATCTGGAAGGATAGTTTTAGATATCTTCCAGATAGTTTTCTTGCCTACAGGAGGGGCCTCAGGAGGTAAATACTCAAGGTAAATTTGTCTGATGGTGTTCTCTCTTTTCTGGTTTTCTACAAGAAGGAATTAGAGGAGATACTCTATTGCTCTATTGCATCCAGCAGAGTGAATGAGAGGAGGATGTCCTAAAATGACATTCTTAGTATTCTGGCCAGTCAATCTTATTCGGTTTCTCTTATCTTGGCAAATTGCAATGATTCAAGCAGATAAAGAAAGCAGAAGGCCAGTATTTATGGGTAACAGCTTCAAGCTCCTAGCTGCACCTGAGGGGATTGCAATTAGTGGTTGTTGGAAACTAGAGAAAGTACATCAATATTTGGCACTTGGGGAACAACACAGATGTCTCTGGACAGCATACAGAAACCACAGATTACCAGATTTTTTTTAATATTGCCAGGGAGGCTGGCATTTACTTAGATGGCTTAAGTGACAGTGATCATTTTAATACTGGTCTCCAGAAGGAGGCTTTCAAATAATGCACCAGATTTTTTGGCTATCTATCTCTTGGTCTATAAATTAAAATTATTGGTAGTGTCTAAAAAAAAATTGATTAATACTTGCATAGACCCCCTGAATAAAACCTCCAAACGAGTGATCATGACACATGCACCTACAGAAAGACACCTATAAACTCAAGGAATCAGTTGACAAACATTCAACTTTTCAATTGTTGGATTTCAATTATTTAAGATCTGAAAATATTTAATTGTAGATTATCCTTTTTTTAATTATTCAATCGATAGTTAAACATTATTGTATTGTTCTCCCTTTGCCCAGTGATAGTAGTTTTTGTTCAAAATAAAAATAAAAATCAGGCTTTGTTTCCATCACAAAATGTTTATTTGCTACTTTAAAATATTCATTTTGACGATATTTTTGGGAAAAGAAGTGAAAAACACATTGCTAGGGCTTTCTCCCATGTACTCTCTCTCTCACTTATTTTGCATCCTTTATTCTTCACCTGGAAAAGGAAGGAACTGGAAAAATGAGAGAGAAAATGTAAAAAATCCCCATATTTTCCCATTTTTCCTTCTACTTTTCCCCTGAAAGAAAATAATGAGAAGGGGGAGGAGAAACCCATGTTTCTCCTGTGTGTTTATTTCATTTTATTAAGGTTGGGTCTAGAACTCTGTGGGTATAAAACTTTCTGCTTAAAAAAAAAATAGTAACACATTTGTCTATTTTCCCCCTAATTCTTTTCATTATGAAAAAATAAATGAACAAAAAAGGCTTTTTCCTCACTTTCTATCATGACTGTCGTCTTTTTTGCCAGTGGAGGAAGGGGTGAGTAGGGTCAGGGACTAGGAAAAGGTGAATAGTTTACAACAGGGCTGTCCAGCTTTTAAGTGGCTGGATGGGCTGGCCTCCATCCTCCATCCCCTGCAGAGAACATGAGTGGGGCCACGTACCCCACAGGCTGCACAGCACATGGGTACCCACCCTACTGCACTGCATGCCTAGATCCCAGCATCCTTGCTGCAGTACATGACTACATGGGTTACCTCCATCATTGCTGCAACAACCCCATGTGGACGCTCCCCCCCACACCACTGCACCACACTCCACCTCACCCTGAGTGCCTTGCACAGTGCTGTCCTGTGCCACCCTGTCCCCTGGGGTGGGTGCAGAATGAGGAAGCTGGAAGGA
>NW_005842130.1:1579068-1600060 GCF_000455745.1 Alligator sinensis | reverse complement strand
CTGTTGCAACCAGAGCAATATGGGGAGCTGAGGCCAGGCAGGAGCCCGCAGGCTACATTTAACCCCTTATAGACTGCATAAGGCCCAGAAGCCACCACTTGAACAGCCATGGTTTACCACAAGCTTCCCCTGGTGGCTCCAAATAAAACACACAGGTGGTTATGCAGCAATACCCCTAAGGATAAAGGGTGGCTGAAATGACTCAGCAAGAGAATATGAAGTTACACATTTCCAATTCGGCAGAACTGTGGTTCCAGCTGAACCACAGGGTACATTGTTGTGAGTAAAAGCAATTAATGTAACTGAGTAGGGGGTTCTGCTGCCTTACTCATTAGCTTGTCTATGTATTTTAAGCACTGTATTTGGTTGTGGATAAGGAACCTTCTTCTCTGTTGAAAATAAGCTTATCCCTTGAAGAAGCATCACAAATTATTCTCTCTGGGCATGTCTACATGAGACGCTTTACTGCACAGTAGACAAATTTAGGAGACATTAAGGTGTCACCTTGTACCTGTGCGCAGCAGCTACTGTGCAGTAAATTAGACTAACACATGATTTCTTTACTATGTGTAAATACAGATAGTAAATTAATTGCACATTAGCTACTGCGCAGTAGTGCTTGTGTAGATGCTGACTGGGAGCAAATTTGCTTCCGATCAGCCACAGCAGTCAGGGGTCACAGGGAATGGGAAAGCTCCCAGCTCCATCCCAGGACCTAGCAGCTGATCAGCCCCAGGAAGGGGTCACTTTCTGCCCCTCCTCCCCCCTCCCACCCCCGGCCTATCCCAGCACCATGCAGCTTCCCACAGGAACTGGGAGCCAAGCAGTGTCAGGACTGGGAGAGCTCTCTGCTTCCCTCCTCAGCAGGGAGCTGGCTGGCGCTGTCTTGATTGTGGAGTAGCTGCCAGTGAGCCTCCGGCTGGGTGTGGATTTAGCTGCCCCAGAAATGGGACAGCTCTGGGCAACTCTTTTCTGGCTGGGGAAGCCCCACTGGGCACCAGGCTTGCTGGCAGCTGTGTGTCCTAATGTGCATGGGTCCAGGAGAGTTATGGCAGCTGTCTCCCATCCCTGTGCATGTCAGGATTCCACCTAATGTGCATGGGGCCAGGAACTTTCCTGACCCCATGCACATTGGGACAGGCCCCTGTATCCCCTGCCAGCCCCCATGCTAGTGCCCAGAGGGAGCCTGGAGCTCTCCCTGGCTGGTGGGGGTGGGGAGCAGAGCAAGGCAGGAGCAGCCCTGTACCAGGCTGCTCTCATTAGGAGCAGATCTATTCTCTATGGGGTGCACGTGTAGCCATACTCCCAGGAAGGCTTACTGCACAGTATTTTACTGTGCAGTAAGCCTATATCACATTAATAGCACATGTAGACATGCCCTCTGGCACCAGTGAAAGGCTTCAGGGAATACTGTTATGGATACAATGGCTCTTGATGTTTCCTCTGAAATGAAGCTGGTTCAACTCCTCACCTCAAAGCAGGGCTGAGGATTATGTTCTAGACCTTGCATATTCACCAGACCTTGGACAATATAAAAATATCTTCTATCTTCTCAAGTGTTACATGGTCTTAATTATCCTAATGCATCTCAGGAATAATACAGGTAGAAAACAAAATGCACCCTAGCTATTATAAATTGCAAAATAAATGCCCTGAATGTTACTTAAAGTGTTTAAGAGATACTCTTTGTCAATCAAAGGGATCAAAGTGAGAGGAAAATGAAGACAGGTACTGAAAAACATCTTAAACTATTGAAGGAGAGAATTAGTATGCAAATACTGTCACATCATTCTATTGCATTATTGATAACTTGACCTTCTATATAACCTTAGTGCTGTACAGATTCAGGATCCTGGCAGATGTTATACGTATCTCATGATTAATTACGTGCTAAATTGTAACATGCCACACATTTAAATAATTTATTACCCAATAATGAGCCACAAAAATGGTGATCCAGACTCAAAAATGTAACTTTCAAAATGTCTTTACAGCTCATTTGTATTGCACTTTAATTTGGAAACCCAGTCTTGATGAAAACAGCATCTGCCAAGAGTCTCAGGTGGCTCCAGATACTGAGTCCCATTTTAACAGTAATGCAGCTAAATAACAGAAAGACCCAGTAACCAGAGGATTTTTCCTGCCTAGGGAGACCCTTTCATTTGCTGTGGTACTACCAGAGTGACTCCCATGTTAACCCCCAGTTGAAATGGCTTGCCAAGGCAAAGAGTTTATCACCAGGATGTTCCTACATGAGGGCTGAATACTAATGCAACAGCTGATGTACTATGGAGCAGGAATCAAAACAGCATGCTTGTATTCCTGCCATAAAATCAGTTTCCCTGTTTAATTCATGTACCCTGTTTTGGGGGGTGGAAGGTGTATGTTGTATGTGAGAAAATATGGCACAATTTACAGGGAGTTATTTAATACTGTACACTGACCCTTTTTCACCCATTCATACATAGGGTTCAATAGCTGTAAATGAAGAAAATTAGAGCTGCAGGAGTCAGTCAGGTCCTCATCTCAGCTTAATTTAGTGAACATTTAAATCAATGAAAAAATGCCACCTGACTAGAATGAAGCCTTCATCAGGCTCTAATATGTGGTAATTGCCATTGAATTCAACCCATATAGTTACCCATATAACTAAGAGTAGACAAAATATAATAGCTCCAAATTCTTCCCCCAGTTTTACTCATAGTGTCCCCAGGCTTTGGGTGGGAGGTGTAACTTCAGTGGAGAATGTTATCCTTGATATTTATATTGCTTATAATAACCAATTATATAATTTTATATTTTTTTTTAATTATATAATTATATTATACATATATATCATTATACTTCATCATAAGGTATCTATTGAAGATATTTTTTGTTCAAATTCATGGCAAAATAAATGATTAATTAATTAAAAAGTCAAATATGGTCAAAATTAATTGAATCTACAAAATTAACTTTAAAAGAGCAATGTTAAAACACCTATGAGCCCTCACAAAGTCAACAATTTTCATTTTAAAAAGTGGCTGGAAGAATAAATATCAAATGCCAAATTGCTGCTAGAATTATTCAGTGTGTTTTCTTTTTAATAAATTTTAAAATCCAGAATAGCTAATTTACAAGGAGGACTGCAGTGCATGACCAGTGAACTAGTCATTCATCGCTGGGAAGCTCTTAGAATATTTTAAGACTGTGTTAACCTTTTCTGTACATTATGATGGAATCATTTCAAGACTGGAGCTGTACCAACTCAGAAAATAATAGGTCCTCTACCTCCAAAATGTAGTCTTGCAGCTCTTTATTTATGAATAGTTCCTTTTAGGTCAATAAAGTTACCTATATGAATGAGGAGAACATACCAGACAAAGGGTTTGCAGAACTGGTCCCTTAAGTAGTTGACTTTTTAGGGCAGGGAGTGTACCTCCATGACTGAATGTTTCAGAATATGCATGTATTTGTGGCCCTATACAAATGATTAATAACAACAATCTGGAGCCCTACAGGAAGTTTGAGTAAACTGCTATCTGTGGCCAGGTACAGACATTACACTTTTACTGGTATAATTGATCAGAAACCAGTCTAAACCCATAACAGAACAGGAGTTTAGTACACATAGACTAGTTAAAAATGGCAGAACTTGGTCTAAGATAGGCCGCCTGCATAACCCTCTCCCCCTCACCAAAGGGCAAATGGGTGCTCTGTTTGCTACTGATCTAAACTATGCCACTTATAGAAAACCCCCGTAACTTAGATTGATTCCACCTTGGGCTGTTTGAATATCTGTACCTAGCCTTTAATGCCATCTGTGGCCTGTACATCATGGATTATGAGAGTACCATGCTGAATCTTTCTACTGTCCTGAATGAGGTGGCTGGAGCAATGAGCATTAATTGCATGACATCATTATAGCAGGAGCAAGAGACAGTGCTTGTGGGAATGGCACAGCTATTTCCTGTCTCTTTAGGGATTTTGGGGAGGGAGAGGTCTAAAACACCCCTGTAATCTTTTTGCCTGGTAGCAGTTCAGTCTCTGCTGGTTTGAATCCATGCACAGATACATGGGAAAACACAATGACAGTTTTTGGGTGTTCAGAATGCCTTGAATTTTCCCATTTACAAGCACTGTGCTAACCAAACAGAGCTTTATCATGTCTACAATGATAATGTTAACAGTACAATTTGGAGAACCTGGAAGTGAGACCAACAGCAGCTCTTTGGAAATAGCCTTAGCCCAGTTCTCTTTGGGCAGCTGTGAGCAGCTGTTGTGATAACAGAAACTTCCCTCCTCTCTTGGTGTGCTCTGTTCATGGTTCATAGTCCAAGCTCAGAGAAGCCTAGATTTCAGAGTAGGTTGTTCCCCTGCATATACAGGGCGCATCTATACAAGATGCTTAATATGCATTGGACTAATTCTACTGCACAATAGCACAGCTGGCAAAAACCATGCTAATGCACTCATGTGCTGTAGCTTTAATGCAATGCGCATTAAGTGTCACACAAAAAGTGTTCATCTGTGCTAATGCACAATAGGACTAATTATGGCGCATTAAGTTAGTACTTGTTATTACAGGTACTAAACTTAATGCACTGTAATTATGGTGAACTAGTGAACATGTAGACATGCCACCGAGTTGCAAAGTTCTGAGGACTCTATAACCTATGCACCTGCTGCATAGGGAAACCTCTCACCAGAGATTCAGCCAGGCTGTGGTTTTCCCTTAACATCTCAAGTCAACTGTCACCTCTGTCACTGTTGAGCGTTTCCGAAGTCATGAATGTTCTTATATTCTAAGTCACTGGTCCTCCATCTGTCAATCTGCCTTGCTGTTCCCAGTCACACTGATATTGGTCTTCTCACTGGTCTTTCTACCTCTCTTTGTTTCCTCAGGCCACCTAAAAGCAGCTTTAGCACCATAATAGAGACCTAGGCCAACATGAAGAAGCTTTTGAAGAACCATAGTTCTATAAAGAGGGAGTCACTGGCAAATACAGACTCAATCTGGAGTTTATTACCACAAATAGAAACTCCCAGGTGCAACTTCCTTTTCTTTTCCAGAAGAGGTATCAGTACTTTACTAACTTCTTACCACTGTAAAAACAAACAAACAAAACCTTTCCTTGAAAATAATCTCCTTGTCCTAGCTAACTGTCCTGAGCTCCTTCACCCCTACACTACAGGGTGCAGCAAAAGTTAGGATGACTTCTGACCTACTTGTACAGTAGGCAGACTTTATGCACCTACCCTCAAATAAGCCTAATACTGTTTTAGCCGTCCCAAATGCCAAATCCTAAGGAGATTGTAACATAATTGTCCCAAACAATCACAAATAGCCATGAGACTTACAGGCACATTAACTAATGGATATACAAGCTACATGCAAATGAGGCGTATGTCGCCCTCTAGGCAAGTGGCACACCAGTGAGGCCAAGTTACATCCTCCTGAAAGACTGAAACCAAATCCAGGGGTTTATACATATTCTCCGGAGTGGGAGGGGCATATTTGAATTAGAGTGACTCCTGGGCAGCCACTCTAATTAAAATGTTGCAGTGTCACATGTATTAAGCATCCCACATTTCAAAATGGCCCTGGCGGTGCTTTAACTAAAGTACATTTGACAGGTTTTCGTTAAAGCGCCCTTGCAGCTATTTTGAAATGCTGGACACTTAATGCACATGATGGTGAGGCTAGCTGGAGTATTCTAATTAGGATGAGTCTGCTCCCATGCATTCTGATTAAAACGCGTAAAAGCATGTGTATAGGCACCCCAAGAGACTAAGACTAAGAAGGAGAAGAAGAAATGGCAAGCTAGAGGCACTGACCACTGGAATTGATTCAGACTTCAATGTTTCAGACTCTTGCTGTAGGATGATGTAATAAGTTTTTTTTTTAATTAATGGAAAGTTCCAAGGTTGATGTGACACAAGTTACTAGATCCAAAACTATAGGCTGTGCATTGCATTAGTCATCCTGTATTTTTTGTCCTACTTTAATCTTGCTATTTATGACTTTCATAAAAAAAGTCCTGCATGATGTAGGGTAGAGTAAAGAAATATTGTCTGACAAGTACAGCAAAATGAAAATTATATGTAAAAAACAAATAAAAAAAATGATTCAGAAATCACCTACTGTCATACAGTAAAACTATTTGAGAATAGATCATGGGACATTTGGTATAGTGTTTCATTTTCTAGCTTGGGTTATAAAAGGTAATATTATCAGGAATGATCAACTGTTATGAATACTTGGGACCACAATGGAGCTGGCATAGTTGAAATAACTTGGTAAAATTCGTTTAAAGGAGCAAAAGAGTAAAGAACATTTATCACTGAGCTCTGAGAAATTTGAATAAAAAGTGAACTGACAAAAAATTGTAACTTGGCATTGTCCAAACAGAGGGAAAGAACAATGTATGGAGATTATGGACCATAATTCCAGAAACATAATAAACTAAGGATAATAATATATATTAAGACCTTGTGAATTTTAAATGTCTCTCTTGGGAAATCACTGAGACTAAGAATTGTTATCTGAAAAGTATCTTTGCTGTTTCTTTTGTATTGAGGAAAAAGATCCGAATGTAGTGTGGGGTAAATAAAAAGCTTGCTGAGACTCTTGGGTGGCTGTTCTGTGTTAAACTGCAGCTTTTTTACAGGGCATTATTCTCCATGACTATTTCCTCCAGGCAAGGACTTAACAAAGCCCAGTGCAGTTGAAGAAAGCAGTACCAGCTGTATTCATTTGATCTGGGGTAAAAAGAGCCAAGGGGTCTTTCTTGATTTAGTGCATCAAATATATGCCCTGCAGATGGGGTCCAGCCTGTGAAGCCTGTTCCTTCAGCCCACAGGGTTCCCAGGGACCAGGTGTTTCAAAGCAAGGTCTGCCACCAAATTCCCAGTCACAAAGCCTCAATCTGCATGCATATTGAAACACTATTACAAATAACATCTGTATTAACCCCCACATTGCTGTTTGCTCCACTGCCACTGGATCTGATCCATCCTGGGGAGCAACTTGCAGTCTAGGACCAGCCTGCATGGAGCCCTCCAGACCAGATCTGGCATAGGGGTGCTGGTGTGTTTGACACCGTTGATCTAATGGTGTAAGGAAACCATATCCTTCCCATTGTGCCTCTTTAATTGAACAGTTAACCAGTATTGAGGATTGTAAGCATGTTGGTGTGTTTGTTCCTACACGCATGGGCTTTATCTTTGGAGACACTCAGCCAATCCAAACAACAGTCCATAATACAAAGATCCTTGCCCAAACAACAAACAAATAAACAAGTAAAGCAAAATCTTTGGTGTATCTCCAGGCAGCAGGAGAGGACTTTTTATCCCTGGCCCATCCAAGAAGCTAGCTCTTTTAGGTTGCAGTCTGCCTGCTGACCTCAAACTGGTCCTTCCCCAACTCAGGTTCTTTGATCTCTCTGGCTTTACCTTCCCAGTAATCACTCCCCAAGGCTGGTTTCCCCACTTAAAGGGCCAGAATGCCCTGCTACACAGATGTTGTGGGTTGTTTTTGTTACAATGGTCCCACAACATCTGTGGGATACCTGCTGGCAACACATGTATCAATTCAGCCCAGTAGGTACATCAATCCTCTCTCCATTAACCACTGGCATTTGAATGACAATGGATAGTTTCTCTGCTTTACAATACTAAGCCTCTTCCTGAGGGCTTGTCTTAAGCCTGTGTTTCCAGGACTTTTACAGCTCTCTTTCTGTTTCTGGGCATCTGTTCACAAGCACACCTCTGTCAAACAGGACTCAGCAAAATATATGAAGACAATGTTTTGGGCAGTGTCTAGAGATTAACTGCTTTCTATATTCTGCATGAAGGACATCTGTAACAGCTGACAGGTCCAGTGAGGAAGTGGAGATCTGGTTGTGAGTTTTCTTCCCATGATGCTAGGATGATTGGGTTGGTCTATGAGCTGCATGGAGTGAAGAGGGGGTTTCCAAGAAGTGAGAAGGTGATTGGGAGCATTCACAGAGAAAGCACTTTAAGAAAAGCCTATTTTCTTCTTTTACAATTCCTTTCCTCTTTCAGTAGGTTGTTTTTCTTCCTGTTCCCATGGTGGCCATTTCATTGCCATATCTACCTCTACATTTCTGTCTTCCAAGCAGAGAAAACTCCCAATTCCCATCATGCCCTTTATATGACACCATAATAGAAACATTCTTGTTGCCCACATATCCACATTTTGAACTGAGTATTTGTAACCAGCTAAGCCAGGAGTGTATTTTCATCTGTGCCTATCTGACTTTAATTAATGTACTGGAGGGCCTGATGAATAAACCTGACAGAGTAGAATGAGAGAGTAGACTAATATTTGTGCAATTAAGCTCTGTAAGATGCTACAGCATGTTCACCGAAGAGACCTGTATGCCTACACTGCACAAATGAGTTTAATTTATGTTAAAGGGTTCCCAAATTAAGTCTCTCTTATCCCCCAAACAGGTTAAAATTACAGAGGAAATATGGGGGATTTATATAGAAGAAGTAAATGAAATCCTTCTGGTAGTGAAAACCTGTTTGCCCAGAAATGACATTACTACAATACAGCATATATTCTGAATCTCAGGTATGCAGGGATGAAGTCAGAAAGGGCAAAGCACAACTGGAGTTGCAGCTAGCAAGGGACATGAAGGGTAACAAGAAGGGTTTCTACAAGTACATTGATAGCAAGAGGAGGATCAGGGAAAGTGTGGGTCCCTTACTGAATGGGGGAGGCAACCTAATAACAGAGAATGCAGAAAAGGCTAAAGTGCTCAATGCCTTCTTCACCTCAGTCTTCACAGTAAAGGTCAGCTTCCAGACTACTGCACCAGGCAGCACAGTTTGAGGAGGAGGTGATCGGTCAATAGTAGCAAAAGAACAGGTTAGGGACTATTTACAGAAGCTGGATATATACAAGTCCATGGAGCCACATGGGATGCACCCAAGGTTGCTGAGGGAGTTGGCTGATGAGATTGCAGAGCCACTGGCCATCATTTTGAAAACTCATGGTGATCAGGAGAGGTCCTAGATGACTGGAAAATGGCAAGCAGAGTGCCCATATTTAAGAAAGGGGAAAAGAAGGATCCAGGGAACTACAGACCAGTCAGCCTCGCCTCAGTTCCTGGAAAAATCATGGAGCAGATCCTCCAGGAATCCATTTCTAAGTACTTGGAGGAGAAAAAGGTGATTAGGAACAGTCAGCGTGGATTCACCAAGTCACACCTGATCAACCTTCTCTGATGAGATGACTGGCTCTGTGGACATGGGGAGACCAGCGGATATGGTATACCTTGATTTTATCAAGGCTTTGATGCAGTCTCCCACAACATTCTCACAAGCAAGCGGAAGAAGTATGGGCTGGATGAATGGACTGTAAGGTGGATAGAAAACTGGCTGAAGCATTGTGTTCAGAGGTAGTAATCAATGGTTCAATGTCTAGTTGGCAGCTGGTATCAAGTGGAGTCTCCCAGGGCTTGGTCCCGGGTCTGGCTTTGTTCAATGTCTTCAACGACCTTGAAGATGGCATAGAGTGCACCCTCAGCAAGTTTGGAGATGACACCAAGATGGGGAGAGTAGTAGATATGCTGGAGGGTAGGACTAGGATTCAGAGTGACCTAGACAAAGTGGAGGATTGAACCAAAAGAAATCTCATGAGGTTCAACAAGGACAAGTGCAAAGTCCTGCATTTAGGATGGAACAATCCCATGTGCTGGTACAGGCTGGGGACTGCCTGGCTGGGCAGCAGCTCTGCATAAAAGGACCTGGGGGTTACAATGGACAATAAGGCTGCTAGCCTTGTTGGCATGAGCCAACAGCATGCCCTTGATGCCAATAAGGCTAACAACATACTGGGCTGAATTGATACATGTGTTGCCAGCAGGTCAAGGGAAGAGATTATTCCCCTCTATTCAACACTGGTGAAGTACTGTAGTACTCTGTTCAGTTTTTGAGGCCCCCCACTACAGAAGGGATTTGAACAAATTGGAGAGAGTCCAGGGGAAGGCAACAAAAATGGTGAGGGGGCTGGAGGACATGTCTTATGAGGCAAGACTGAGGGAACTGAGTTCATTTAATCTAGAGAAGAGAAGACTTAGGGTGGATTTAATAGCAGCCTTCAACTACCTGAAGCAGTTTTCAAAAGAGGATGGAGCTAGACTGTCATCAGTTGTGGCAGATGAAAGAACAAGGAGCAGTGGTCTGGAAGTTTAGATTAGACATTAGGAAGAGTTTTCTCACTAGGGTAGTAGTAAAACACTGGAACAGGGTACACAGAGAGGTTGTGGACTCTCCATCCTTGGAGGTTTTTAAGACCCAGCTAGACAAAGGCTTGGCTGGGATAATTTAGTTGGGACTGGTCCTTCTTTGAATAGGGGACTGGACTAAATGACCTCCTGAGGTCCCTTCCAACCCTAATTTTCTATGATTCTATAATTCTATGAATCTATTCTCAGATGCCCACAAGTCATTCATGACTTCAAAAAGTCTTGTGCAGCCATTCAAGGGAAGGATTGAATTCTGTCTCTCTGTATCCTGTCTCCCAGTTCCTGATGTTTGCCTCAGTTTAGTGAGTGGGAAAAACACAACAGATGTGTGTCCCTTAAATAAAGAACATGCTGGAGATATTCATTAAAGTTCTTACTATAATATCTTGTTTTGGTTTTTGGGGGGTTTTTTGTTTTGTTTTTGTTTTTTATGATACAACTGTGAATTAGGTTCCCTTTCCATTTGTAATTAGAGAGCACAACAGATGGTGAAGGCTTAGTTTAAAGTGTTCATTAAAATAACCTACACTTCCATGTTATCATTCCCTATTAATTTTTGCTCACACGAAATGCACTATAAGAAAAGAGGACTTTCGGAAAAGTTCATGACAGTGGGGATTTTCCTATATTAAAGCTCTTTTTAAGTGAGCTTGCATACTGTTGCTTATTAAACAACACTCTCATATATGTAGGTAACTTAGCCTTAGGGCCAGATATTAGTCTATTAGATGCATGAAGTAGATTTAAGAGCTCAAGTGTTGTTCTCTTCCACTCTTCTCAACTCCCTGAAAAACTGTTATTACAAAAGGTGACTTCTTCACTACTCTCTTGTAACTCAATCTTAAGGGTCAGATGAGGGTGTGTAACAAAAGTAGATGTATTCATGCATTTTCAGGGTCTTGAACAGGGTGGAATAGAATTGCATTTAAGTACCTGAGTTCCATCCAACCATACTATTCAGCAAAAAAATTGTTAATATAAATATTCCAACTAGCTTTATTAAATACAAGCATCCCCGCCCTGTGTTCTTATTCAAGCCCCATACATCAATCTTTCTTTGTACTTCTCTTCTCTCACTGTTTGTGTATGTGTGTGTGTGTATGTGTAACACTGACACCAGTAACACTATTTTCTCACATACAACATCACCCCAAATAAGACATGCACCTTATTTTGGGAAAAGCAGAATCAAGACTGGGCTCTGTGAATGGATTTGAGAAGAGCTAAAAAAAAGTCTGCAGGCTGTAAAATAGGAGAAGGGAGACTGGAGTAGTTAACAGTCAGCAAAATTGCTAAAGCAAGACTAGCTTGATTAGTGGACAATCAAGACTATTAGAAAGAAAAGAGCATCATTATCACCTGTGAAATGAAGAGCTATTAACTAGAATCAAATACCTTATAATGAGTCATTAAGTCAACTGATTCCATCCTTGCTGCCTAAATGCAAATGCCACTGTTGCTGTGGGGCAGTTGGTTTTAAATTTTGGGAGCAAGAATCAAAGTGGGGTGCAACTGTACCCCTGCAACCCCATTGGATCTGTCCCTGCTGGACTCTGCCTCTCCCTCCATGCAGCTGCTGGAGAGAAACAAAAGAAAAGCAGCAGTAGCCATTTTACCCCATGCTTCTATGATGGGCAGAAAAATCAGCTTCCAGGCTTGAGACATCCACCTCAATTTTGGAAGGCTAATTTTTGGGGAAAAGGTGAGCAGGTATGTGAATAAATACGCTATGTTTTCCCTTGAGCAGGCTTTGAAGAAACAAAGTTATTGTTTCAGACATGTTCAGTGCTTCTTGGCCAATGGCATATAACAGCTCTTAACATCTCATAACTGTCTTTCTCCTCTTCCTTTCATTTTTTTTAAATTTCCTAGTCAAACTACCATATTTACCACCCCATCTTTTCCTCCCTATTCTCTTCCTGCTCTCCTTGCCTTGTATCACTACAGGCACTCTGTGTGAATATCCAGAAGGGTGGCATTGTGACTTCAGAAGTAATTCAGGGCATGATTAATCTTCTCCCTCAGTTCATGTATATGCTACAGACAGTGAATGCTGTGATTCACAGAATGGGAGATAGCCAGAGAAACAGTATTACAAACAGGTTCAAACCCCTCAGGATACCAGTTTCAAATACTCTCACACATACACAAGAACTTTCTGTCTGCATATGTATTTTGAATAACATCAGCTGGCATTCATAGAAAACAAGAAAGAAACAAAACATCTCTCAGGAAATTCTTTAATTCAGACACACCTGTGAAATACTCTTGTAAGCACATTGTCTTTGAAGATTTATTTAAGGTAAAAAGTGAAAAACTACAGCTGATTGGATTGCTTGCAAAGGTGTAGGTGGATTTTCTAGATTTCACTTTAAAAGATTCTGCCAGTCCCATTGAGAAACAAAAGGAAAAAAATGAAGAATCTTAATATATGTCTCGTTTATTTTTTCCCAGCTCAACTTAAAAAATAAGAAAAGGTGCTGTAGCAAGGATTTTTTACACAAAAAAAATTAACAAGTTTCTGGCAAACATGAAGTATGGGAGTTCAAGTAGGGTAATATTTTCCAATGTGTTTTATTGTTACTTAAGTCAGACAATTACCTGTACTACAGGCAAAATGCAAAGTTAATGAATACCAACACACTTAGTCTTGAGCATTTACCTGAAGGGCACATATTAGTCTCTGTACATGTGTTACTTATTTGAGGTAATATCACTGAGCAAGACTGTAGTTAATATTCTATATTCTGTATCTTTTTTCCCCAAGACAAATCACTTGTCAACCTGAACTGAACAATGCAGATTTCAGAAATGATACGTATGTGCCTGCACATACAGAGTCCTAGGACAAAGCATTAATTGATGAAGAAAAGCTGTCCTTATAATTGCTATTGTAACACTGTTCCAGCCACCTTACCAGGAGACAGTTTGTGGGCTCTTTGATTATAAGTGTCAAGAAAAAGTTGACTGAATTCCAAAGCCTTGACCGCATGCACTGTAGTAGGTTAGACTGTCTGCTGGAGGACTCTTGTACCTGTGTAACATTCAACACTTGATGGAACTGTGCTGTCAGAGGAGGCTGCTACCTGCCCATCCTAAAGCCTGGATGTGGCAAATTAATGCTGGTGTAACTCACAGTGGTTTTGCACCCTATGTAAATTATACCAGCGTCCAGAGTGAAGCAGCGGGGTTTACTACTTGAGGGCACCAGACAGAGGTAAAATGTTGAGCTCCTGTTTTTTTACCAGACAATTTATGAAATACATAATGGGAGCATCTACATGTGCAATTAATGCAAAGTGATAAATTCCAGAGTTTATAGCTCTGGAGTTTATTGCTTCCAGGTGCACTGTTTGAACATGCACCCGACTGCAGAATACTGAGCTGAGTCAGAGCAGTTCAGCTGGCAAGGGCCCCCGGATCAGCCTGCCATCCTGAGGCTGCTCCTCCCCTGGCTCAACATGCTGCGGAGGGGCTGGCTGGGGCACGAGGGTGCTGTACCGTGAGGCTAGGTGGCAGGCAGCCCCCTGCACTGAAGCACCCTTGTGCCCCAGCTAGCCCCTCCAGCATCTACATGTATACTGCTGTGGAGTAAAAAACTTTGCAGCAGGATAGTACTTGAATTTATAAGTATTTACAAGTACTATCCTGATGCAGAGTTAATTAATTTACTCCAGCTTAATAGGGGTGCACATACAAACAAGCAACGTTTGCTGTGGAGCTAATTAGTCTACTCTGCAGTAAATGTCTTGTGTAGACACACACAACTTATGCAATGAGGCACCCTGACCAGTTCATGACCCTATGCAATTGCAAGATGTACACTACCCTACCTGGCCCTGCTGGGTAAGACAGATGACCTGCATTCCTGAAGTAGCTGCTGCAGTGGATACTATTATAGTCTTATGAATAGGTGGCAGGGGAGCCAGTAATAGTTTGTTTATATTCAGCAAATAGATACCCTGCAATAGAAGTGGACATTTGTGCAGCTTCCAGGTGTCAAAAAAACGGTGCTCTTCTTTAAGCTCAGCACATCCCCACACCAAGTGCAGTGCATGCCTAGAAGAGGCATCACATTAGTTGGACCTGGCTCGCCCAACATTTATATAGATTGGGTGCTTCAGTGGGGCTTTTTGGTGCTTTTATCTAATAGCTGATTGAATCAGCTTGAGATAAAAGCACCAAAAAAAGCCCTACTGAAGCACCCAATCTATGTGGACGCTGAGGAGCCTGGTCCAACTAATGCACTCCCTGTTCTGGTAAATCATAATTTTTTTTCTTTTTCATATCTGTCAGTGTAGATGCCTACACTATTGTAATTTTATCCCTGATTTTTTTCATGGGGCAACTCTACACAGGATTCTAGTACAATAAAGTAGCACAGAGATATAGACTTTGTATTTCCTTCTTGTTTACACCAATCACTAAAGCACCAGTCATACTGGTGCTATACGTACAGTACAGAATTAAAAACAATCCTGAACATCCTGAAGTTTGAATATGGATCCAAATGTGGTTCCCCAGGTCTTCTCAATTTGATACTCTGCATTTTTGCTTTTTCTCTCATAGTTATTTTCATAATTCTATTTTTGGAATTACATTTATGCCATGATTAATTATTCTATATTTCTTTCCAGGAAATGCCTTTTAGCTCTGTGGCAGTGATTTTTTGCTGTTGTTGAAAGAAGTTAAAGCATCCAATTCAATGTTTTGATTAATTAGTGGTGGTCTGAGATCAGGTAATTTTTGCTACCCCTCCAAATAACAGCAAAAATGAAATAAAATAAAATATACTCCACTTTATTTTATCACCTAAGGAAAAAAAGAAAGAAGGATAATTTGTTTTGCAAAAGGGAATAGTAAAATATACAAATAAAACTCCTCTCTCCTTTTCAAGCATCTCTAATGAGACATTTCAACTTATGAATCCTTAATGTATAAGACAGTTTAAAATACAAAGATCAACTTACCGTTAACAATAAATAGGACATAAGCAGAGTGATGAATGTAATACACTATGTCAAGTTTTCATGTGTTGATGAACACAGCTAAGTGTAGCTGATGTGTCCTTTTTAGCAGAACACCCAACACGAAAACTGGAAGCTTCTAATAACGAATGTTTGACCTTCAATTCTGCTTAGCAGAACAATACATTTAAGACTCCCTTTCAGCATGTATTACTTTAACAGGACTAGATAAACTGAAGCTGACAGTGATCTTAATTTACTATTTGTAATAAAGCAGCAGTACCAGCTGGGATTATGAGCTCTGTGTGTAATACACCATCAAGAGTGTAGTCTTGAGTCTTAACATGAGTCTTAACTCAGTCTTTCCCCAAGGAGTTTATGGGCCGGTTTTCTCAGCTCCCTCCAACTTTGCTGGGAATTGTGGGTTCTGTCATCTTTGCAAGACAGGCTCTTCCAGGGTAATACCTTTAGAACACTAATGGAAATGACAATCAGGGGAAGGTTCAAAGACTCCTGGAGATGTCACAGGTGAAGTTTGTTTTATTTATTAGTGGTTCTGCACTGACTGATAATGAAGAGGCGATTGTAGCCCTGCTCATGAAAACAATAATCTAGTTAGGACAGGAAGTGTAGCAAGACTGCACCCCAGGGGTGGCCATGATACTCCCTGGTGGCCATATGATGGTTCCTTTCCTGCTCTGTCTCTCAGGTACTCTCACTTTGCTTTCTCTTGCCATGTCTTGATATTCTTAATAGGTATAGAAAGGGAGGTTGCCCACGAGTCTTGGTTCATCCTGCCAATGGATCCCCTCTCTTGGCCCCACTGATCCCAAGAAACTATTCCTATTAGGTGGGCTTTCCTGGCCTGCACATGCCCCAGAGCCTTAGGGGCTACTCATGGCCTCCAACCTCACCTGTAACCATGTCCATGCCTTGAAGATGCTGCCAATCAATCAATCTGGTGGGCACTCAGCCCCCAGTATCATTTTGTGCTTCACTGGGCCTCTATGCCCTGGTCAGTCTCTGCCCCTCTTGGGCTGGCAGGCCCCTGGCCCCAGTCCCTGCCCCCCTTGGGGTATTCTGCTACTTGCACCCTGCCCCCAACAGGATCAAGCTTCACGTGTCTCTGTGGCACTGTGGGATCTCCTGTCCACCCCTCTTTATCTCACCCAATTCTCTGGTCTCTGCTCATCTTGGGCTACAGGCCCCAGGCCCCACCTTCCATGGGATGAAAGCCCCTGGTCCTGCTTCTCACCTCTCTAGGCTGTGGGCAGGCCCTGGTCTCACCCCTCTAGCCCTATTCGTTATCCTTCTCAGGCCCCTTGCCCACTTGGGCTGCAGGCCCCTGGCCCTGGTTCTCATCCTGCTCTGGATGCTCTCTTCACCCTGCTCAGGGTCCTACCTACACCCTACCCTGGGTGTTCTTTCCACCTTGCTCAGGGTACTGGGTCCACTGACCCTGTCTGGCTTCAGCCTGGACTAAGGTTCAGCCTTGCTCTCAGCTGCCAGCCTGTTTAACCCCAGCTGCTTCTGTTCCTTGAGCCCCAGCACCTGGCAAAGCTTACAACAAACACGCATCTGGCTCTCTTCTGGTCAGGTGACTCTCTGGGCTGGCTGCAGGTGCTTCCTGATTTAGCTTACTGGCCAGACTCCAGGGTAGCTTACTGCTGTTGATCGCTGCTTGCAGTAGTATCTTGTCTGCAGTGCAGGACGCTAGCCTATCGTACTGCTGCAGAGCAGCTAGAAGATCTGCTCTCGGGTTGCTCACAATGAGCAACCTTTCCCTCTTGAGGTTTACCCTGCTGCTCTTTCACCCTTAAACTAACAGGAGCCCTAGGCTCTCTGTTACACAAAGCAATAGAAATAAAGGTGTGAAGGCAGCGCAGGTTTCAGCACGGGCTACTGACACATGTCTGTATTCAGGTTATAGTATAGGCTTGCACTGAAACTCGGTAAATTAAAGCTAGCAGAGGTGTGTGTACCTGTCCTACAATCCCATATTCATCTGATTGTGTAGCTACCTGCTGGATCTGTGACCTTTGGAAATAACTGTGGGTTGAATATGCTAACACCTCAGGAAAAGCTGAGTATTCCCAGGGGATTGTTTCAGGTCTCCTTTCCAACTGCTGACCCTGGTTATCAGATAAGTATGTGCCATGCAGTAGAATGGCTGCAAATCATCTCAGAAACTGCAAACGCTGGTTGACTATAACAGCAGAGCTCTACCTTTTGGCAGGCATGCCACAAATTAGCTTTGCCTCTTACTCAAGTGCCACCCTGATCCCTTTCCCCTGCCCAAACTGCTGCTGTGCTTTCTGCTTCCTGCCCTATGCACTGCTGCTTCCACTCTGTGACCTGCTGCATGCATACCACATGCAGAGAGGCTGCCCATGGCACTTGTGATAGGTATGTCACTGGTTGGCCACCCCAAGGTTAGTAATACCCATGTAACTCTGTCATAGAGAAAGTCATCTATTAGACATTTTTGATTTAATGATAATGTGCATCATTTCCTATTCCCTATCTTTCATTGATATCTATAAGGATTCTCAAAGCTGAAGCATTTTGATGACTTTCCTCATGTTGTGACAGTGAGATAAAGTTCCTAGGCAAGAACTTGGGAGGATATCCTAAAATAAACAGAAACATGCCATGTCCAGTAGTACCCCATCCTCTTTAGTGCTTTGATAGAGTCTCTTAAACATGTGGAGATATGTTGATCCCCATAGTCTCTTTCTCCTGTTTCACACAGCCATCTCTGTTGTACTTTGGAAAGTACACTCTGTTCAGCATGTCTAGCATTTGGGACCTTATCCTCACATCAACAGCACTTGAAAGTCACATAGCCAGTAGTGTTTTCAAATGGTTGGGATCAGCCAGCCAACCAGCCCATGCCTGCTCTCCAAACTGATGTACTTGTTCCATTCCAAAAGGCACAGACAATTGCTAATTGCTCCTTTTCTCTTTTGTCTCTTAGCAAGTGTCTGGGGCTGCTGACTTCAATGCTCCAAGGTTTCTTTCTCAGACATTCCTCAGTAACTCTGTCTGCTCTACAGGATTGTGGTACTTGGGAATTGGTATCAAACTTTTGCTTCTCTATTTACTTTTTTCACTGCTTACTCTGACAATTCCAGTTCAGCATTATTGTCTGCCAATGGTCTCAATGGCTCATAGGCTTTTAATTTAAACATCTTTTGTATTAAACATTTCCTTTAATGACTCTTGGTTTCTCCCAGTCCAGCTAGAGCATCCAAAAAAGTTAAAAAACAAACAAACCCAGCTGCCTGGCACTGGGGTGGAACAGCACTGTAGAACAGCATGATGGTGACAGTCAGGAAATGAATAGGGAGCTCCAAGTCTATGGGCAGTGGATAGAAGAAGCCTTGAGCAGCTAGATGGATTTGACTGGGTTGGAAGTAAGGCACCAGAAAAGTTACTGCCATTCAACAAAGTTACAGTTAAGGGAAAAGGAGGAGGAGGAGGAAGAGGAGGAAATTAAACAGCTATTTCTGCCTACTGTTTTCCTGAACTGCTTCACTGGGTAGCACACCACTTCTGTGCTTGGCCAAGTAGCACTGATTGGTGGCACAGGGTATTGCTGCAAAACTAAGAAGACAAGCAGCAGCAGAACTCCAGGATGTGGCAAGCTGCTTTTCTTGGGATCTAGCAGGAGCTAGTCTTGAAGCTTCTAAACAGAGGTCATGAACAAGAGATATCAGGATAGGATTCTGTCTGATCCACCTGTTGGGCATGTAAGTGGACTTAGATGCCTAACTGCAATTCTATTCTACCCTGCTCAAGTCCTGAAAATCCATTATTGTAACTTTTTTTGTAAAATGCCATCATCTTGTCCTTATGATTGGGTGACCAAAAATCAGCGAGGAGGACCCAACTACCTTTTGTATTAACAGTTTTTCAGGGACTCAGGCAGGGTGGAATAGAATCGTGCTTAGGCACCTACATCTGCTTGCACAGCTAATAGATGAAAGAGAATCTGGTCCCTGGTTTCTAATACCCACATAGCCCACAAGACTCTTGAAGTGAGTGACTAGCCTTCTTTTACAAACAGGCCATTCAACCACTAATTTTGTAGTTTATTAAATCAACAAGAAAAGATGGTGGGATAAAGCCATCGGAGATTGCCAGGATACACTACAGACTTGTTGAAATCAAGAGTCGGCTTAAACTAATTCCAGAACGATTATGCTCTCTGAAGGAGCACACGTGAGAACACAGGAAAGTCCTGCATATAATGCACTAAAACAGGAGTGGCCAACCTGCAGAACACATGCCACAAGTGGCATGGGCAGCCTCTGTGTGTGGTTTGGAGCAAGTCAGGGGGGAGACAGGCAGGACAGGAGCAGATAGGTCAGTAAGCAAAAACCAGAGCAGTAAATCAGACAGCAGAAGGGGAATGGAGTAGCACTCAGGGAGAGTACAAGGCTAATTTGTAGCATGCCTGCCAAAAATGTTGGCGGCCACTGCACTAAAACATTTTGGAGAGTTTGCTTCCTGGCCTAATGCCTGGAGAGGGACTACTTGCTGAACGAATTGACTTTTCACAGAGACTACTGAATAGCATTCCAACGCATATGAAAGCACTCTTTAACCAAGAGAAGGTAAGGCATAAACAAAAAGGCGTGTTGGCAAATATTGTGAACAAAACAACTCCTCTTCTATGTTCTTTGGGAGGGCTAAAACTTTACTCTTGCTAACTCTGCTCGACTGAGAACTTTGGGGAGAGATGTTTCATTTTGCTTCCACACTGATTGTACAGGAAAGGGTAAAATGTTTTGTTTTAATTTATAATGAAAAAATCCCGTATTGCAAAGAGACCGTATCAGATGTGCAATAGCAGTCCATTGGCTAATACATTAATCTGTGTTGACTCAGAAGCTTTTCAAATAATGATATATATTAATTTGAAGCTATTCATTCAGAAGAATCAACTTAAGACCTTAATATATTAATTTACCATGCTTATTCCCTTCAGATTGCTATCTAGGAGGCAATATAATGCTCTTTGACCAGCCTGCCCTGGCAGTCTCAAGCAGTGGAAATCAAGACTTGATTGATAGTTGGTGGTTTATATGTTGATTTAATGTATGCATTGACTGAAATGGTCATACTAGACAAGCTCATAATAAAGCTGTTATAGACTACTATGGCTAACTGTGTTAACAGCTATGGATTATTGTTTGATAAGTGCCAAAGGCAATTTCAAACAAGTAAATCAAGATATGCTAAATACTAGGTCTGTGCAAAGCTTTGGGTGCTGATTCAATTTGGAAGAGATTCAGCCCCATTCGGTAGCTGAATCGCTAAATCTGAATCAAATCAGAAGACCAAAGAAAAGGTCTGAATCAATTCGAAGCTCTCCAAATTGATTTGGAAAAGATTCAACAAGCTTTGGAGATTCGGGCAGTCCCCAGTTGCTGCCTCAGGGAGCTGGACTGGACTTTGTGCTGGTAAATAAGGGGTGGGGGAGGGAGGGCTGGAGGATCAGGGAGGGGACCAGGGGGAACTCCGGCAGGCCCCATCCCCCGCCTGCTCCCCCAGCTCCCCTGAGCATCCTCGACCCCTGCCCACTCTCCCAGCCACCCCCAATTGCTGCCCTGCCTGGCCCCAGCTCTTCTGGGGGCTTGTGGCAGTGCCCCACCAGACAGTGCAGGGCAGTGGGGAGGCAGTGAGGATTGCCCCCTCCTGCCTGGCAGCAGCCGGTGAATGTGGGGCTTTTTTTCTTTTCTTAAAGAACCGGGGAGC
>NW_005842130.1:1510755-1579044 GCF_000455745.1 Alligator sinensis | reverse complement strand
GAGACCGAGCAGGCGATGCGGCTTGTCCGATTCAGAGATTTGGCTGATTCGACAGCTGCCAAATCTCCAAATCAGTTTTGGCCAAATCTATTCAGGACAGCGATTCAAATCACCAATAGAATTGCTGTCCCCCTAATCGGATGAATCTGAATCCGAAGCAAACACCAGCTGCTTTGCACAAGCCTACTAAATACTAGGCAGTGCCTCACTCATAAAGCATAAAATTGTTCACAGAAGTACATCACACAGATTTAAACATGGTATATAATTAGGAACTTAGTACACTTCTGAAGGGGGCAATAAGAATTTTGTCTAACAGTGTATCTGGTACTCCACAGATTGCTGAATTATCACAATTCAAAAGCATCAGGTCATAAGAAAGCAATGAGCTTTCAGCTTTCATCTTGCATGAAGATCAAAATGTCTCCAGACTGAATCTCTTTTCCCTCATGAAGACAAAAGGGCAGGGCTGGAATTGGCAATATTTAGAAATAAAGAGAGCTGGTTGGCATTCTTTTTTTTAGAAGAATCCCCAATTCAGCAACATATAATTTTTCCCTGAAAAAAGGCTATTTTAAATTTCCCATTTTAACACATCACTGACACAACGTTTTGGCATCATTTTTAGTTTGACACAACTTTTCATTTCACAACTGAAGTTAATTTATAGTATCTATATGTAAACAATAAATACAATCAAGATATAAATGAACAAAAATTGCAAAGCAAGTTGTTTGTATTGACACTACTTGATCTTTATATTTCCTTTTTGTATTTTAAATTCAAAGACATTGCTGAGCTTTTGACTTTTCATTTCAAATCAGGATAGAATATTTTTTGAAATCTTAAAAACTCTTCCAGGACATTCCCCTCCAGAACTAAAAATAAACTTTATCTTCTTTTGAGGGTGTCTAGCACAGGATGTTAAAATACACAACTGCAATAAGGCTACAGAGTCATTTATCTCACTGGTATAGGGTTTTTATTTAATAATGATCATTTTCTTATTTTACCTACCCAGATAAGTCTGACCTGCACAACCATGAATGGTCCCCTCTATACCAAAAGGATGCCTTCTCAGGAGATCCCTGCAGGACCTGGTTTTAGGGTCTTACCAGACTTAGAGCTGAAGGCAGGAGTGGCATGTCAGTGGCATATCATGCTTTGCAGCCAATAAGCAAACAGCCTGCTGAGACTTAAGATATGTCTGCATGGTAACCCACTTTTCCTGGCAGTGATGCTCCCAGGAACACTGCAGTGATTGAATCATAGAAAATTCAGGTTGGAAGGGACCTCAGGAGGCCATCTAGTCCAACACCCTGCTCAAAGTAGAACCAGCCCCAACTAGATCACCCCAGCCAAGTCTTTGTCTAGCCAGTAGGGCTGTGACACCATCGTTTCATTTTGACGTCTGTTTTGAAGGGACAGTGTTTCATTTCATCATTTCATTTTGTTTTGAAGCACTGTCCTGTTTTGTTTCATCGAAAAGGTTTTGCTGCGTTTCGACATTTCGCCCATAGGCTATAATGACGAATAATGAAAATTCGTAAAACGTTGTCATTTCTTGCCTGATTTAGATGAAAATTGCAGGGATGGTATCCCCTTCTGAGGGCATGAAGCCTGCCAAGTTTCAAGGAGATAGGGGGAGAGGTTTCTGATTCTGGGAAACTGCACCACAAACTGTTCCTGGTCCTCCTGCTTAACACAAATAATTATGATGTCATAGGGATAACAGAGACCTGGCGGGACTCCACCCATGACTGGGCCACAGGTATAGACAGCTATACCCTGTACAGGAGAGATCAAGTGGACAAAAGGTGTGGGGGTGTAGCTCTCTACATCAAGGAAAGCTATGTGTCCCTGCAAGCTGACACTGGAGCCTAGGGAGGGAGATTGGAGACCCTCTGGGTTAAAATCCATGGGGAACACAGCACAGGGGACACAATGGTGGGAGTCTACTACAGACCCCCTACCCAGGTTCAGGAGCTGGACCAGGAGTTCACCAGGGAATTGGCTGAGGCTACATGATCCCGGTGCATGGTTGTCATAGGGGACTTCAATTACCCAGACATCTCATGGGAAGAGCGCTCAGTGAAATCCAAGCGGTTACAAAGTTTCTCTCATGTGTGGATGAGCTCTATCCGATGCAAGAAGTCTACAGGCCAACAAGAGGTAAAGCACTGCTCGACCTAGTACTGGCAATGGGGGATGACCTATTCAGTGACCTAATGATTGAAGGGAAGCTGGGTGACAGTGACCATGAGCTGATCACCTTCACCATCCACTGTAAAGCTAGCAAGTCAGTCAGCAATACAGAAGTCCTCGACTTCAGGAAAGTTGACTTTGACAAGCTCAGGAGGCTTGTCAATGAGGCCTTAAGGGACCATGACCCAAAGGGGAGGGGAGTTCAGCATGAGTGGTTGCTCCTCAAGGGAGCGATCCTGGACGCGCAAGCAAAGTCTATCCTATCTTGGAGGAAAGGCAGCAAAAGGGCACAGCAGCTCCCTTGGCTCTGCAGGGAACTAGAGGACCTCCTTCATTTAAAAAGAAAGACCTACAAAGGATGGAGGATGGGATCCACCTCTAAGGAGGAATACTCTGCAGTGGTCTGGACCTGCAGGGAGTGTACGAGGAAAGCCAAGGCTGCGACTGAACTCCAACTAGCTACAAGTATCAAGGACAATAAAAAATCCTTTTTTAGATATGTGGGGAGACAGAGGAAAAGCAAGGGCAACATTGGACCCCTGCTAAACCAGATGGGACAACTGACAACTGACGCCCAGGAAAAAGCCAAGCTTGTAAATCAGTACTTTGCATCAGTTTTTCACCAGTCCCATGGGACACCCCTGCCCTTTATGGGATGGGAAGGCCTGGGTGAGGGAAATTCCTTGCCATCCACTGAAGCTGACCTCATGAAGGAACACCTTGACAGGCTGCATACCTTCAAGTCAGCCAGCCCTGACACTTTACACCCCAGGGTACTCAAGGAGCTGGCAAGCATCAGAGCCCAGCCCCTGGCATGGATCTTTGAGAACTCCTGGCTCTCTGGTGTAGTGCCTGAAGACTGGAAGAAGGCCAATGTGGTGCCTATCTTCATGAAAGGGAGGAAAGTGGATCCAGAAAACTATAGGCCCATCAGCCTGATCTCTATCCCAGCGAAGGTCTTGGAAAAGATTATTAAGGATGCCATTCTTAACAGACTGGCAGATGGCAATATCCTGAAGGATAGCCAGCATGGGTTTGTTGAGGGTAGGTCTTGTTTGACCAATCTTATTTCCTTTTACGACCAGGTGAACTATCACCTAGACAAAGGTGAAGAGATTGATGTCATATATCTTGACTTTAAAAAAGCCTTCAATCTGGTATCCCATGATCACCTCTTAGGAAAACTGGCTAACTGTGGCCTCGGCCTCACCACGATCTGCTGGCTGGGGAATTGGCTTCATGGTCGGACCCAGAGGGTGGTGGATGATGGAAGTCAATTGTCATCATGCGCTGTGACCAGTGGGGTTCCTCAAGGCTCTGTCCTTGGGCCAACACTATTCAACATCTTCATTAATGATGTGGACATTGGAGTCAGAAGCTGACTGGCCAAGTTCACCAATGACACTAAACTTTGGAGTAAAGCATCCACACCTGAGGACAGGAGGGTGATCCAGGCTGACCTTGACAGGCTCAGGAAATGGGCAGGCAAGAACCTGATGATGTTTAACACCAAAAAGTGCAAGGTTCTCCACCTTGGGAAGAAAAACCAGCAGCATGTGTATAGGCTTGGCAATGCTATGCTGGCTAGCGCTACGGACAAAAGGGACTTGGGGTCATGTTTGACCACAAGATGAACACGAGCCTTCAATGTGATGCTGCGCTAGTAAAGTGAGCAAAACGCTGGCTTGCATCCATAGATGCTTCTCAAGCAAATCCCGGGATGTCATTCTCCCATTGTACTCGGCCTTGGTGAGGCCGCAGCTAGAGTACTGTATCCAGTTTTGGACTCCACAATTCAAAAAGGATGTGGATAAGATTGAGAGAGTCCAGAGAGCCATGTGCATGATCAGAGGTCAGGAAAACAGACCTTCTGATGAAAAGCTGAGAGCCATGGGACTCTTCAGCCTGGAAAAGCGCAGGCTCAGGGGTGATCTGGTGGCCACCTATAAGTTTATCAGGGGTGCTCACCAGGTTCTGGGGAAACGTCTGTTCACCAGAGTGCCCCAAGGGATGACAAGATCGAACGGTCACAAACTCCTCTGTGACCATTTCAGGCTGGACATAAGGAAGAACTTTTTTACTGTCCGAGCCTTGAAGGTTTGGAATAGACTCCTGGCGGAGGTGGTTCAAGCACCTTTGAATGCCTTCAAGAAACATTTGGATGTTTGTCTTGCTGGGATCCTATGATCTCTGCTTACTTCCTGCCCCTGGGGTTGGGGACTGGACTCAATGATCTTCCGAGGTCCCTTCCAGCCCTAATGTCCATGAAATCTATTAAATCTATATCAGGGGAGTACATCAAAAACTCAGTGACCAGCTGTTCACCGGGGCACCCCTGGGGAAGACCAGGAGCAATGGATACAAACTCCTGGAAGGCCACTTCAGGCTCAAGTCCAGGAAAAAATCCTTCACAGCCATGGTGTCCCAACCGTAGAATAAACTCCTTCCAGTGGTTGTGCAATCACCTACCCTGGAAATCTTAAAAAGGAGACTGGACATTCACCTCACTGGGCTCACTTGACCCCAGTTGTCTTTTCCTGCTTAGTGCAGGGGGACAGGACCCAATGATTTACAAGGTCCCTTCCAGCCCCTAACAATCTATGAATCTATAAATCTATGACAGTGTCAGTTAGATTATGGTCCAGGCCACCTTCCATTTCCTAAGCTTCAGGTGGCCAAAGTGGAGTCAAAACATGCAATGACCTGGAATCCCACAGAGATATAAAGCTGACAGTCTGAATCCAGAGAGTATACTGGCTTAGGTACAGGACAACCACAGACATGTGCTACAAAGAGCCTCTGCACCAAAATCTTTTTAATGAGGCCCTGGGATTAGACAGAGATGGTTAACAAAGAAAACTGACAAAGTGTGGCAGATGGGAGGTAAGTGTGGGGAGGGAGGGCAAATCCTATAGGAAATATCAAGAAACATAAAACTAAATTAACTTTAAGCTCATTTTAATGACAGCAGGAGCAACTGTTCTTGGGAATTCCTCTTTTGGCCAGTCATGAAAAGGAACTGGCAATTGGAAATGCTATGGGCTCTTGCACCCATTCAGCAAAAGCAAAAGAGCACCTGTAAGGCTGGGAGGAAAGCAGCAGCCTATCATGCTGAAGTATTCCTGGCTGACCTCATACTGTGGGCACAGATTTGAATGTGAGGATTAATTGCCATAGGTGGCTGTGGGAAATTTTCCTTAGAGCCCATATAGCAACAGCTTTAAAGAAATTATATGACATTATGCTAATGTATCTCAATTTATAGTGCATTAATATTCCTAATTTTATACTTAATTATGTTAATTTTTATGTATAAAGCTCCCCTTTTGCCATTGCAGCAGTGATCTGCATCTAAGCAGCTCTTGGCTCCCTTCCCACTTTGTTCCTCAAGGATTCATAATTTTTGCAACTATTGAAAAGGACTGTTGACCAAGAGACATAGAAGCCAAGCAATAGCTATGTAGATCACTTAGAATCCAAGTCCTGCTTACAAGTGGTATGAAATATTCAAAGCCATGATAATTTCTCTATGCAGTTACTCTAGACAACTTTTCACTGACAGCAAATTAGGTGAGGGAAAGTGTTTTGGCACATTTATGTGAATTCGAAATCACAGTCTTGTCAGTGGGTTTCATGGTTATTTGCCAACAACAGAGGAATAGTGCAACTGGAAACTGGGGTTCCATTTTAATGGGCACAACTTCTCTTGTGTGTTCCCAAGCTTGACCACTTCTGTTCTCTCATATAACTTGTCCCCTTACTAGTCCTAATTCTTTCTCTCTCCTGGTTCCTCATCCCAGACTTGTGGCCCTCACTTCATCGGTCCTATCTTGGTACATCTACATTGCAGGCTACCAGTTAGCATAAGGAAACTCGAAGAGTTTTGAACAAGCTAGCTCAAGTATGTGAAGTGCACAAGCCACAGAAACACAGCGCTCAGCACAGACTAATTTATCCTGCAAACGGTTTAAGTTAAATTTTTCCAGAAACTTTAAGCCTGAGGGACATGGCCATCATAGAAACTTTCAGCACAAGTGGTTAAAGTTTGGCAAAGTTAAAAACAACAGAAAGCCAGGCCTTATAAAGGGAAGTGTCAGGAAATCTTAATAATCGGCTACCAAACCACTTATAACACTGACTTGTTAATTATCTTAATTGTTGGTATCGCCCTGAAACAGCTCACTACTTTTAAAGTTGCAATAATACATTACCCTGAAATCCATTCTTAAGATGAGTTCTACTTAGTATCAGTTAGGGATTATGGATAAAATAAAAACCTGTAGCAACACTGAAATAGCAAGACAAGCAGGTACCATCTCTGCAGATGAGAAGCCCACAAGCATAGACCTTAATGTACAGCTGGTAAAAACAAAAATCTGGAACAAAATCTTGGTGCTAAAATTCAGCAAAAGAAAGTTGTCTCTTTGTTAATATAACCCCCCCTTTAAAATATTAATATTTTAAAATCCCACTAAGCACTCTACTTCCAGCTGACAGGGCAAGACCTTAATCAACATATTTGATATCTAAGTGTGTTTCTATTTCACCTTGCACAAATACCTGATAAAACGCTAAGCAACCTACCTTAGTAACACACCATCAAACTGAGCCACAGAAAAGCTGGGTGGAGGAGAACGATCCACCAACTTTTTGCATTAACTTTTTTCCAGGGGCTCAAGCAGGGTGGAACAGGATTGCATTTAGGCTCCTAAATCCATTTAGACACCTAACAGGATGACACGATCACCCCTCCCACCACCCCTTCTCTAACTAGCCAAACTAAACAGATTGTCACAATGTAACATAGACTATGAGCATGTTTCCATCAGCATGTGAAAGGCACCAATCTCCAAATCACCACACATGTTAAACTGAAGAACTGACAAGATGGAACCCTGGAGGATCCCACAAGAAAGTTCCTGAGGGAATAATGAACACTTGCCCATCACTGCCCTCTGGGACCTCAAGCAACTAGATCCCTGCTAAGAAAGAGCAGAACCAGTTAAGAGCAGTCCCATGAATACCCACCCACTTGCATACATTTATTATCAACACCTCATTGTCAAATGTATCAAAGTCATTTGAAAGATCAGCAGGGTAGTATTTCACCTGTTGGTGTCTAGACGAAGATCAGCAACCAAGTCCACAACCACTGTTCTTGTACAATACCCATCCTGAAAACTTAACTGACAAGTGTCCAGGAAGCTGATAGCATTCAGATGTGTCTGGAGCCAGTGACCACCCATTCAATCATTCAGTGACTTTTCCCCAAAAAGAAGAGGTTGGAAACACTGATTGGGAGTCAGCATCAAGACATGATTTTCTGAATAGGGCAGAAGGCAGGGTAGATTTGCAACTTATATACTAATAAAGTCAGAGATGTATAGCATGAGTTTTCACAAGCATGAGCTCACTTCATCAGATGCTGTTAGAGGGCAAACATAGAGCAGTGCTATCAAATAGAGTGATCTGTATACAAAAAGGATTTCTTAGAGTGATATCTTTTATTGAACCAACTGCATAGTTGAGATAGAGTTCAATAAGCTTTCAAATACAAGACATTCTTCTTCAGCCCTGAACACAAAAGACAGGAAAGGAATGGAGTGAAGGTAGAGGGAGAAAAGGGAGCAGTGCTGGGAGAGACAAACAAGTAATAAACCCATACAAAGGGGTCACAAGAACTAATCCAGGTTATGGGATAAGACTACATAGTCTTCGTTTAAAGCACACTTAACATAATCCATACTGTGAGTGATTTCTTGTTCTGCAATTTTTCTTTCAAAATTTTTTCATTAAAACCATTTATAAAGGTTTAATGTTCAAGAACAGCCACACTGAGGTCAGTGATAAAGGGTCCAGGGAGGTTAAAGTATTCTGCCATATGCTTGTGTGTCTTTCTGCATCTGATATCAGATCAGTGTCCATTCATTCTTACACATGGATATTGTCCCATCTGTCTAATGTAGCTAGAGAAGGGCACTGTAAGCCAGTGATGGCATATATGATTTTGACAGAGGTGCAGTTGAATGAAGCACAGATGTTATACTCCATGTTACTTGGTCTAGTTATGATGTGGTCTATATTGATGAGGAGGCAAAATTTGTATCTCAGTCTATTGCAAGGCCTGGTGCCTCAATGAGAATAGGAGTTAGGTAGCCTGTTGCTTCAGAGATGCCAGGAAATCTTTGTTTCCCCATGGCTAACTTGACTCAGTCATTTTTTTCCAGGTGGGTTTTGAAGTCATCAATGGTTATGTCCAACATATTAAAGCTGGAGGTGACAACCAGAGGGTTTATGTTGTCCTTGTCTTGGGGTTGGTGTTGGAGTAGGTCAGAATGAAGTCTGTGTCTAGCTTTGTTGATTTGAGTGGCTACTGTTTTGGGATTGTAATGTAATTGAAGGAACCCCTGCTCCAGATTAAGGTGTGCATCCCTGGTTGTTGGGATCAAAGCTGATTCAGTTGTAACATAGATCTTGGCTGTAGATGATAGATCTAGAAGTATGCTTAGGATGGAAGCTGATGGCTTGTAGGTAACTGTGGCATTTGGTGAGTTTCCCATACAATTTCATGGCAATGTGCCCATTGCAAACCTTCACTGTGGTATCTAAAAAATGAATTTGCTGGCTGGACTATTCCAGATCATACAACTGCACACTTAAGGGGTCTGACCTGGTCCAGTATTTTTCAACATCTTCCTTAATGATTTGGATGATGGGACTGAGTGCACACTTAGCTAATTTGTGGATGACACCAAGCTGGATGGAACTACAGATACTCCAAAGGGAAGGGTTAGGATCCAGAATGACCTAGATAGACTGGAGAAAGGGTCCACAATCAGCCAGATAAGATTCAACAGAGACAAATGCAAAGTCCTGCGCATGGAGTGGAATGAACAAATGCACAAATACAGACTTGGCAATGACTGGCTAGGCTGCAGTATTTCTTCCAGAGAAAGACCTGGGAGTTACAGTGGACCATAAGCTAAATATGAGCCAACAGTATGCTCTTGTTGCCATAAAAAAAAAGAAAGCCAACAGCATCCTGGGTTGTGTTAACAGGAGTGTCACTTGCGAATTAAGGGAAGTGATTCTTCCACTCTGTTCAATGTTAGTGAAGCCTCACCTGGAGTATTGTGTCCAGTTCTGGGCACCACACTTTAAACAAGATGTGGACAGTTTGAAAAAAGTCCAGCACAGGGCAAGAAAAATCATTAGGGGCCTCAGAGGCAAGACTTATGAGGAAAGGCTGAAAGACCTAGGGTTTTTAACCTGAACAAGAGAAGACTGAAGGGGGTAATCACAAGACTTTGACCCAGAAAGCATAGAGTCAAAAGCCTGAGTAAGTAAAATCACCGTGCAGAACACATGCAAAGTAGCAAGTGGACAAAACACCTTATCTTCCCTCCTCTGTGCCAGGGAGAATGAAGGAGCTGGTATGCATTAATTGGGAGGTTTAATACATAGCAGTTGCTATGGTAAGAAACATGAAGGTAAATGCTCTCCTAGTTTTGCCCATCCTGTGTTTATTATTAATTAAAAAGCTAAATCCAAGGGAGTTTAATTTTGAAAAACGCTGGCTGAGGCCCGGCTGCAGGAGATTTGAAAGAGTCAGCTGTTTGTATTTTGAAAAGGTGTGACTATGTTCCTTTGTAATTTCAGCTCTCAAAAATGATAATTTCCGTATATCATCTTGCTGATAAAAAGCAATTCATGCATTGCCCTGGGTGCATCATGATGCAGGTTATTTGTTTCTACACTGAAAAATGTACTGCATTTCCTGAAGTATCAGATGTTATACAGTAAATACGGATTTTGCTTTCTTTCTGTCTTCAGAAAAAAATACTTCAGGGAGACTTTTTAGATTTACAATTCAGTACTCTAAAACATAAAACTATATTACTTGGGGGAAATAAGTGCTTTTAAAAGGCTGTGAAGTCCATTTTAAGCTAAATAAACTCAATTTTGCTTGTAAGTTCATTTCAACATTTCACTTCATCAGGATCTGGATTTTCATTTCAACATTCCCATTTAACTTTTTATTTAAAGTAAATAGAGGCCATAAAACAATTTTCACCTTCTAATAAAAATGGTGAGGGCAATTAACTTAAAAACACAACATTGTTATGGATTATATGGACCAGATTTTTAAATGTGGATATTGCATTTACACCTGAAAAAATTGATATGCACTCCAAATGCATACCCAGAATTTGCTTGCAGATACTCATCCTCAGTCACTCAATATACTTTTACAGATGCTTGTTTACTAATATTTATTTGGTTTCTTGGTTATAACATGCAACTTGTGTGGCTGCATTTGAAAATTTAGTTCTGACAGTCAAGTTTTGCCTTCAGGTCCTACTGTATTCTGAGGGTGAATAGGGCCCTGTTTTTCTATGCTGAAATAGATTATAGTCCAATATGACTAGGAACAAGTCTTGTTGTCATACTCCATCAGGAGCATAGGTGAAATGAAAAATTTCAAAAGGTGATCTGGTAAGAAACTGCTTTGCCATACAAGGTCTGACTTTCCTTGTGGACTGAAATTCTCTATTCCATTTTCCTGCTTGAAGATAATTGAATTGTTTCTTTATTAATAGCCTAGAGATTTCATTTCCAATTAGATAGAATCAATGACTCCTATGCACTGGCTTGGGTAAAAATGTAATTGGACACAATTAATCTTGAAAAATGGCCAGCAAACTATTTTAGAAGTCTAGACTTAAAACTCGTTAATGAGTATGGAATTCAGCAATTAATTGCCTTATAAGAAAAGGTCTGACATTCTCCTTTCTTTCTAAAGCATGTGAAGGAGTTCAGCATGACAGCTTAGAAAGGCCTTAATAATCAGCTGCATTTATTTTTGCTGCTAAGAGTTACTACAGCAAACAATTAGCTGTGGAATAGCTGGCAAAGTGGCAGAGAGGGTACTGCGCGGCTTTAGAGAACGTAGGTATCTCAGTCATGATAGGTCTCGAGGTGTGAGTTTGAGCATTGCCCCATTCTTATGACAAAATCTGCCCATCACTTGCTCTAGGTGTAAACAGGTACCTTGTAGGGCTGTGCGAAATGGCTATGTTTCGTTTCGGTTTTAGCCGTTTTGGAGGACAGGGATTCATTTCGGTGTTTCGGATCACTGTTTCGTTTCAATTCAGCTGAATCTGTTTCAGAGTTTCAGTGCTGTTTTGGTGCTGATTTGGAGGTTTGAATTGGCCTGGGAGAGGCAGGCACAGCTGGGCAGCTCCAGGTTCTCCTGCGGCTCCTCCGGCTATGCCTGCCTCTGCCCTGGTGGGGGGAACCGTGGGAGAAGCCCCCATAGCTGCTCTGCCCGGCCCCATCCCCGACCCAGCTCCAGCCTCCTGGCACTTTAAAAGGAGGGCTGCAGGGCTGTGCTGGACTATTCCTGGAGAGTCCCTCCAAAACATTTCCAAAATATTTCGGACAGTTTCATTTAGTTTTGGAGAAGTTTCGGAGCCTTCCTTTTCATTTTGGATTCAGTGTTTCGGATGCCAAAACGGGCCAAAACACCCCCAAAATGAAATGGCTGCTGAAATTTCACACAGCCCTAGTACCTGGTGATTTAGATGGGGAGTCAAAGGCAGTCAAAGGAGATGCTAGCTAGGTCACTCCTTTGTGGGTTATTGGTTACAGGAACTGGTGTGCCTTAACCATACCACCCTAAAGAGCTGCTAGACTAAGATGGGCCTTCAGCCTTTTGTTCATGAAAGATACTGATAAAAAAAGAAATATTTCATTTCTCTCCCTAGAGCCTTTGTAGATGACACCAAATTGGATGGTGCTGTAGACACTCTGGAGGATAGGGTTATGATCAATAATGACCTGGATAAATTGTAGAAATGGTCCAAAATAAATTAAATAAAATTAATTAAGGATAGGTGCAAAGTCCTGCACTCGGGATGGAGTAACTTCATGCACAAATATAGACTGGGGAATGACTGGATAGGCCTCAGTACTGCAGAAAAGGACTTGGAAGTTACAATGCCCATAAACTGAATATGAATCAAAGTGCTCTCTTGTTGAAAAAAAGAAAAAGCCAATAACATACTGGGCTGTTTTAATGGGACTTTCACTTGCAAGTCAAGGGAAATGATCATTCTCCTCCATTTGGCACTGGTAAGGCCTCTCTTGGAGTACTGTGTCCAATTTTAGGCACCAAATTTCATGAAGCACGAATAGATTATGAGTCCAGTGCAGAGCAACATAAATGGTTAGAGTCCTGGGAAACATCACTTATGAGAAAAGACTGAAAGTGCTGGGATTATCTGGTCTGGAGAAATGAAGACTAAGTAGGGATTTGATAACTGTCTTCAAATACCTGAAAATGATTATACAGAGGATGATGATAAACTGTTTTTGTGGCTTCAGGGGACAGGACAAGGAGCAATTATCTTAAATTGCAGCAAGGAAAATTTAGGTTGGATATCAGGAAGAAATGTCCTAGTAATATGAGAGTAGTTAAGCATTGGAGTGGGCTATCTAAAAAGCTTGTATACTTTCTAGCCATGGACATTTTCAAAAGCAGGTTACACCAATACTTGTCTGGAATGGTTTAGATAGGGATAAGCAGGGGGTTGGACTAGATGACCTCCCAAGGTCATTTCCAGTTCTACTTTTCTATGATTCAATGGCTTGTCTTTCAAAGTGAAATGAAGGAGTTCCTGAGTGCTCTGCTTTCAGTCAAATATTTTGCAGCTCATTTTCAGGAACTTCCACAGAAACAGAATTAAGTTATATGAAGGTAAGGCTCCATTTCCCCTTCTTCAGTAAGAATGGTGTCAGTCTTTTGCTCAGTTTCCACTAGATTAATTTTCAGCTTACCCAATGGCAGGCCTTTGAGAAAGGTCCTTCTAACTGGAGCTACTGCAGCCTCACTTGACTCTCCGTTTTAGAAAAGTATGAAAGGCCCAGATCATCCTGGGATGAAACTGGCTGCTCCCACTAATAAATTCTGGTGCAGAAGGAAAGCTGGGGCCTAATAAATGCCAGAGCATGAGGTACGTTTACAGCATCAACTCACCTGAGTCTTCTATAATTGTGAGATGAGGTGGCAGTTGCTCCAGACCATATTCTGTAGTGGAGAGGGCAGCAAAAATGCCTTTGGTAAACTTTGAAACACTTATCAGCAATTCAGTTAGTAGAAGTTGCAGTTCAAATTCATGACAGTGAGCCCATCTACACATGCTCCACATGACACAGTTGTTACTACACCATCATTTAGTACTTGCTTTAGGAAATACTAAATGATAGAGCAGTAATCATTTAGTACTTGCTTTAGGAAATACTAAATTATAGAGCAGTACCAGCCATTACTGTGCCATCCCAAAACCACATGATTATTTTTAGCAGCTATATTGCCATAGCAACACGCTATAGAGAGGTAGCTCATCATTACTGTGACATAGTGTCGGCATCACAGTTTGTACCCACCTATGCTACCTATGTAGCATCTCATATAGACACACCCAGTGTCTATAAAGGTTCAAAGTGTGCACATGTAAGAGGAACATCCTCCCCTCCACCTTTCAGACTAAACTGGTTTACCATTCCCTCCTCACTTTCCATAATAAACAACTGTTTGCAGCCCATTTTTGTTCTAGTAATGATGTGCGCACAGCCAAAACAAGCCACAGACTTGTGTAACTTGAGAGGAAAAATAATTACTTTTATATTCATCAAGTATTCCTTGACCCCTTCCTTCAGGCTATGTAACTATTGACAAAAGTAGCCTAGTTCGCAGTTACAAAAGGCTGTTATATGACCAAGTACAAATTGAGAGCTATCTGTTCCTATTTTACAATATCATTATAACCTAGTTATCCCACGTTTAGAATTCTCCAATACAGTCCTTTGTTAATGAGAGCAGGCCCCCACAAAGAATAGTACAACTTACATTTTAATAATTAGAAAAGCTAGGTGAGAAGGAAAGAGAAATATATAATGCTTGACACATTGTATTATATCTACATATTCATTGGGCCAGAGTTAGTGAGAATGACTTATAGCCCTTTGGTTAGGGCACTCTTCAGGGAGACGGAGTTCAGTTTCGGTTGTAATGGATACTGAACTATTTCATACAAAATACAAAAGCTTCTGCAAAAGAGGCTGAGGGAGTACTGCCCCATTCCTATAGCTGGGCAGCAATATTGTAGCAATGGTGGTGGCAGCAGTGCACCAGCATCAGGAGCCTTTACAATAGTCTACAGTAGCTCCATCACCTAGCCCTGCTCCCCACTGCCCAGCCCTTCATCTGGCCTCCCCTGTGGTCCTCAAATGCTGCTGGCACCCTGCCACACTAAACTGTGCCAGGCAGCCACCCTGACTCACCCTGTGTAGATAGAGGTGGTGCACAGGACCACCTGGGAGAGGACCTGCCCCAAACTTGCCATCACAAGGGGCCACCTACTGTTCAGCCCCCTGGAGTGTCCCAGCCAGACTGTGTGGTGACACACTTGCCCTCCACAAGGAGCACCCATGCTGTACACTAGGGCTGTGCAAATTTCCCTGACTATTTTGTTTCGACACTATTTCAACTAATTTCAAGGTCAAAACAGCAAAATCGAAATGAAACAAACGGCCTCAAAACAAAATGAGGCTAGTCGAAATGTTTCTACCATAGCGCTGGTGATGGAAGTCAGTCCAGCTGGGCTGACTTCCCATTCCCAGTACTAGATTGGGTCGGGGGGCAGGAAGTCAGCCCAGCTGGGCTGAGTTCCCATCCCCAGCCTGATCTAGGGCTGGGGAGGGAAACTGAGCAATTGGGTTCTGTTCCCTTCCCCAGTCCCAGGTGGCAGCACCAGCTTCCCTCCCTCATCTGGCAGGCAGATCGGGGCCCGCAGCCCGATCCAGTGCTGTTGATGGGAAGTCACGCCAGTTGGGCTGACTCCCCGTCCCCCGCCCGACCTAGCGAAACATCGAAACAGAGTTGAAACAGCCTCACTGTTTTGATGAAGCAAAGCAGAACAGCTGTTTTGAATCAACATGAAATTCAATACAAAACACTGTTCTGTCGAAACCTTGAAACTCAAGGCGAAATGGAACGGTGCCATTTCGCACAGTCCTGCTGCACACCAGCCAGTGCAGCAGCTACCACCTCCCATGCAAGGCTGCCCCACCTATGAACTTGCTCCAAGACCCCCTGGTGTGCTCTAATGAAAAGCTACTTGGGGTCCTGTGCAGACTAAAGCAGAGGGCCATCAACCTCCTCCTATAGCCATGGTTCAGAAGGGAAGAAGTGCTTGCAAAGTCCTGTCCCTGCCCTGCTGTGGTTACATTTTAAAGCAAGTACTGTATGTACTTAAGTTATTCCCATATTATATCATAAAAGTATCTTCTTTTAACAAAAAAAGGTAAACTATAATACATAATAAATTTTATTATGTAGCAACACATAGGCGGGAGTTCTGCACATGACCTGCACTGGGCACCAAGATGCCTGGCTATGGCTCTGAGCTTGGGAATTGTTACCCTCCCTTTGTAGACCCAAGGCCAAGTCCAATACCCTTATTAGAGTTGAACCTATGTTTTCCACAGTGCAGAGTTTAATTCTAACCTCTAGGATACTGGGTGTAAGGCAGGGGAGGGACGCACCTGCTTTTTGAGAGTTTTGCAGAAAATGACTTGACCTCTAAGAGAAGGCTTCTTGCTGCAAACCCTGAATGGTGGGAGGTACCTCCCTCTAGTGAGAGGTCCCACCCCTCTATTTTGCATTTCCTACTTCTTCCTAGTTTAGGCAGCTGCCCCCTCAAAGTATGTGTATTTGTCAATCCTGGTTTTAGGTCTCTAGATATCCAATTATCTTGGATATGGTACCTAGGAGTCTAACTCATTAGGCAGCAGGGAGCCTAAGAGTTTAGAGTTCTAATGAAATGCTCAGCCTAATTCACCTTTGTGCTATGGGTTCCTGATGCTTGTTCTCACCCTACTCGTGCACTGGGCCCCTGGCACTGCCTCTGCTTTTCTCACAACTTGAGCCCACCCCTGGCTGGGCTCAAGACAGTCGCATGCCCCTTAGGCACAGCTGGGACCTCCACCTTCTCAATAGTCCAAAACCCAAACCATTGGTTAAGCAGTAAAACAAAATGTAAGCTCCCTGGCTGTAACTCAAACTATCCCCACACTGGATCTGAATCTAAAACCCCAGCTCCATGGCTGTATATCACAAAGCTTCCCTTCTCTGAGTTATATCATCAGTTCCCTGGCTGAACCCCCAAACTTTCCTCTTATACAGGGTCCTACTTCCCCGTAGGCATCTTGTTTGCAGATCTTCAGACATCTCTAGTCAGTTCCCTTCAGTGTCCCTGCTTAGGAGCTCCTTCCTTTTCAGCCTGCAGAGCCAAACTGACTATCTGCTTGCAGGCGCTGGCTTCATGAGCCTCTCTAGCCCTCCCCGCTCCAGTAATGTAACTCTGAAGCCACTCACAGGTTTCCCTTTCAGTGTCTAGTGAGCTGCCTGCTTTCCCAACTAGGGCTTAGGCTCAACAGTCTGCAGCCCCTTGCTTCTGGGCAGTGCCATGGCAAGGAAGTTTAGTGCCTGGGGCAAAGCCCACAGTGGCAGCCTGCCCATTACCTGCTCGCAGACCCAGGGGGCACATGCCCCCATGCTTGCCCAAGAGTGCACACAGAGTGGGAGCTGCCCTCCCCCTTTCCCCATGTCCTCCCTCAAACAAGCCACTCGCAGCCCTGTCCTGCGCCCCACACCAGCTGGGCAGCACCTCTTGGTGCCCCTTCACTTTGGTACTCGGGACTGTCACCCCACTCAACCCCCACTTGCTACAGCACTGCTTTTGGGCTGCCTGCCTGCCTGTCTGCTGCAGCAATCCCCTGCTCTGCTTCTGTTCCCTGGATGAGTCACTGTCCCAGAGTTAGTCCTTGCCTGCAGCTAGACATCTGTCCACTTGCTGGCAGCCAGCTCATTAATAGCTAGCTGGTCTCCTGGTTGCCAGGTCTCCTGCAGCCAGTCTGTTCTATGCAGTGGTCCCCTGACTGGCCACAGTTGTTCCCCTTTTCCCTAACAAGCCACTCCCTGCCTAGGCACAGTGATTTGTGGCTGCCTGCTCTCTCCCAGCTGGCCTTTTCTTCAGCTGCCCTGGGTCCCAACTGCAGAGTTCTTTCCCCTTCAAGTGAGAGGAACCCCAGGCTTCCTGCGACACCCATTTCCACTGAAAATAGCACTGGACAAGGAAAATGATGCAAAAACATAATCCATATAAAATCATGTGCATGTTATTATTTATCATGTTCAAAACACTTTTGAAAATATAGTTTAGTTTCCTAATTTACTCAGGTATTTTTGAACATTTCACCTGATCTCTCTCTGCTCTCCTCTGAAACTACATTTTCAGGTAGACTTTTTGTGTCCAGATTAACTGTTTCTTCAGTTCCCCTTGTAGTTTACTTGTCACTATCTACTCCCAAATGGTGGAAGAGAAGTTGGAGAGGAAAATATGCAACTTCATTTCAGTAAAACACAGGGCCTTAGCATATTTTATACCTAAGGCTTTTTACCTTAGTGACACTAGGGCTACTAGAAGCAATCATGATTTCCAAAAGGTCGCGGTTATCTGGAATGATAAGCTTACTTAATAAAGAGATTTATAAAGCCAAATATAATATACCAAATATACACATTGGAGCTCTGTTAATTCAAATTTCTTCTAAAATCTCATTTTTTGAAGGTGCCCACAAGTAATAAACAGATATCAGCACATAGTAATAATCACTATAATTAAATGCAAAACATTATCTTCTTTGGATTTCCACTGCATCCTGTATACTTCATGTTTGCCTCTTAGATTGTAAGCTATCTGTGGCAGGGACTTATCTAGTTCAGTACTGAGGATTTTTGAACATTATACAAGTAATAACCTGCTGATAATTAGCTCTGATGTAGTGGAGAACCTGTTATCAGTGAAGTGCAGCAAAATAAAATCCTGCACTGTTGCAAAACATCCTACTGTTCAACTTACACTTTCAGAAGCTGTTGTGCCAATGTTTCATGTGGAAAAAGGAGCACTGCATGAAGTTTATTCCAACTTGCTGCATGATACCACAAAATATATTATTTCATCACAGGACCAATGGACATGTCCAAACATTCATCACAGGACACATGTCCAAACCATTGTTAGTAGTGAAATTAGATGCATGAGCAGTCAGAGGTAAAGCAAACAAAAAAGAGTCTGTATTTAATTTTATTACCAACCTCTCAATTACTACAAAAAGCAGACTCTTAATTCCCCATCTGCTGCCTGCATTTTGTCTTCTGGTTGAAGACAGTCCATAAGTAGCTCTTCAGAGATTCCCCATTCATTACTGGGTTCACTGAAGAATCTGGCTTAATCATACTGTTTAGTGCCCATTAATCAATTACTAAAAATTATATAGCCTCTTCCACTAAAATACCCCATCAGAAAAAGGCCCCTACTCTTATCTCCATAATGAAATGGAAAATGCTTTCAATGTTTATACCATTTTATTCCTTTTACACCAATGTCACCTTCAAGCATGGGAGAACAGTGTAAACAAACATCAGCTTTCCTCTACATCTCTTTCCTTTCAACTTTTCCCACCAGAAAGATTAAGAACAAGAATCTTATTCTGATACATGAAACTGATATATAAGGAAAATCAGTGAGTGTTTAAAACTTGCTTTAAATATGTACTGCATGCACATGTGTACATGGAAAGTGATTCTATCACCTCCCTTTGAAATAAATTAAATCCCACTTTGGAAAGAATTAGTCCTGTCAAACAATTACAAAGAGAATACACTCAAATGGCAGATTGCACTGTTTAATCTTTATTTTATATATATATATATATATGTTATATATAAAAAAGAGTGTTTACTCACATATCATAAATTCTTTTCTTCTCAACCTTTTTTTCCTATTCTAACTGACAAATTTAAAATAAGGGTACCATAATCACTACAGGGTGCAAACTGCAACTATTATTTAAAATACTGCAGAGAAAGATTAGGTAGAAGATTCTCCCTTGCTAGGTAAAAGTAATTTTTAAAGGCACATAAAACCCACAGTCTGATTGTATAAAAAAATTACAAGCCCATTATTTTTAGGTAGATTCCACTTTTGCACAATTTTGCACTTTTGTTTGTTTCCTATTTACCTGTTTTGCACAATATACCAAAAACAAATCTCCTTGTCTGCTGTTGATTGGTAGTGTTGAATTACTGCAAAACATTCCAGTCAATATTTAAAGAACATGTCTATAGAGGAAAAAATTAGAGCATAATAATTGTTCCATTTTTCAGAAATATATAGCAAAGTGTTAAGAGAAACTGCAGGGGCTGATTCTCTTTCTTACACTTCAGCACAAGATGGGCAAACATTATAGAAAAGGGACTGACTAAATTTGAGATAGAATAAAGCCTCAAAGAGTGCATCCCCACTTGCATGGGTGTGCACTTGCAGCAGCACAAAAAGTAGCAACACAAATTTGTGGCATTACTTTTTGCCGCTGCACATGCCCCTGCATGTGTGCTTTGGTGTGGAGCAAAATGCCTCGCTTCAGGGAAATTGTCATTTCCCCACTTCTCCTGGCTCCTGGCATGCTGGAGGAGCCCAGGCAGAACTAGAGGAGGGGAAACACTGTAGCTAGCAGCCACAGCATCTCCCAGGAGGACTCTCCTATGGCACGTGCCACACCGCTTTTTTTTTTGCAGCATTTTTTTTTTTTTGCTGCTGGGATTTCCAGGAAGATGTGGTTTAGTGCAAAAACTATGAATGGATAAGGAACTGAATTATGTATTGAAAAGGGAACCATTAGGGTGCAGAGGCCTTACTACTAGAGTTCCCTGAGGATGAGTCTTGAAATCAGTCTTAATTTAATTAATACTTTGACATTAAAAGGTGTGTGAGAATGAGGTCGGATGATTATACAAATTTGGGAGCATCTCTGCTACAAAGGTAAATTAGAATATCACACATCAGGAACAGTATGATCTGGAAGACTTGAGTAACAGTAATAGGATTAAATTTAACAGTTCAAAGTGAGAGGTCATGTTTTGAGGAATCAGTAAGAATTTGTTTTATAAAATGGCGAGTAATCCAGAAGAGAATGACCTGAGCATACTAGTTGGATACAGAAGACCACTAATTTTATGTGGCCATGTTAAAAAAAAGGCAAATGTAATCCTAGGATGTCACAAGTGAGACAATGCCTTTGTTTATGGCACTATTAAGACCTCATCTGGAATACTGAGTACAATTCTGTTTGTCCATAATCAAGAACAATAAATTGAAGCTGGACCAGGTGAAGAGAAGGGTCACTAGGATGATCAGGGGAAAGAGATTATTTTGTATGAAAAAACTAAAAAAGCTTGGATCAAAGACTGAGAATGGACATGCCTACTTTCTATAAACATGTAGCATGGTAAGCATCAAGGAAGGAGTATAACCCATCAAAGTAAAAGACAATGCTGGCCTATGCTGTACAGGCTGACCATGGAAAAATGTAAGAGGACATTAGTAAAGGGTTTCTATCAGAACAACAAAAATGTAAATCATCTTCCAGTAGGAGCAGTTGAGCCAAAAAATCTGACTGGTTTCAAGATACAACTTGACAATGTTATAGTAAGGATTGTACAACATGCTTGTTTGCAACACCAAGGGACTAGATGTAGAGGGTACCCCTCAGTCCTGTTTCCTAAATGCATTTGATTTTCAGGTTGCCATTGGGCATGTATTCACCAGGCTTTTTTGCAACAGAGTAGTAGAACTAGTGAAAGTCATTATAGAAACTTTAGATGAGAGGTTTGGACAGGTACAGCAGGATAGTGACAGTGGGGCAAAACACTCCAGTTTCACAAGTCCCACACTGATGGAGGATTTTTATGCCATCTTAAAAAGGACTGACAGCCTGATATATAATTATAAAGGAAGGTCTTTCAGAAAACCAGAGCTTTCTGATTACTTGCACTCATTTTAGTTCTCACCAATTTATTTTTATTTTCTTGCCCTCCTGAATAAACTGGCTGAGCTGGCTTTTCCATGCTACTCTGTCCCCATTACAACTTTCTGGCAGCACAAAGGAGAGCTAGTTGGAAGACCCTGGACTAGATTCCTTTTGCAAAGGGAAATCCCTTCATGGTATAAAGCTAGAGTGATTAGGATGTCAGGGCAGCCTTTGAGGTGGATCTAACCTTTTTGAGGAACCAGAGTAATCACCAGGACCATGAACTTCCCTTCAGGTTAGTGAAGATCGAGGCCCAGGAAACCAACAATACATATAGCCATATTAGTAGTCCTTGAATTAAGAGTAACTCATTTGCATAAGAGATTTTAGTGCAGCCTTGAAAAGAAAATGTGAAAGGGCTAGGTCTTTAAAGGGGAGAAAGACACGGAAGTGCTGGCTGGTATTGCAGCACCTAACTTTTGGGTGCCTGAGCTCTTAGTGGAATTCACAGTGTCCAAGCAATGCACTTTAGCTCCCCATACAGTGCCTGGGGAGAGTTGGGCACTTCCAAACAGAGTCTTCAAAAGACAGCACATAAAGATTAGGGAACCTCCTAGGCCAGCCGATATCAAATAGTGGAAACAGAGGGGTAATTTAAGTACCTTCAGAGACATTGGCATCCAACAATGTGCTGCAGGAAAACACTGCTCTGCACTTTAGGATTCACAGCTCTAATCCCACATAAGTGTCACAACCCAAAGTTGTGGATTTTTTAATTGTGTGTGCTTCGGCACCGCTATATTATGTTCCCGCCTAATTGTAGCTCTTTTGCACGTCGGAGTGTTCTGTTGTTATGGAGAACCCGCGTGCAGAAAAGTGTTTCCCGCCGTTATGTAGCCTTCTTTGCATTGTGCATTACTCTTGCATTTAGTGATGCCCGCTGCAAAGGATTTTTCCCGCCATTTGTATTGAGATTTGAGCCACATTATTGGCCGGTCTTAATTTAGGCACACGTGGCGGCTAGCTATTGGCTTGCTAGCCGTATAAAAGGCTTGGGTGGTTTCCGGCCAAGTTGGAGAGAAAGACGGAGAGAGACGGATCTCTAAGTGCTGTGGGTCCTTTCGAACCCAGCACGTCTTTCTTAAGAAGGCAATAGAGGCTCCAATTGCCGAACCCCCGGAGCCTAGCAAACTCCGGGGCACCACTTACCGACGGCCTCTAGCCTCTCCCCGTCACCGATAGCAGCCCAGACAAATCCCTACCCTAGAACCCAGTTATCGACACCACGGAGTCTTAACCGCTCCGAGGATCCTGGGAACAGAACCCAGTTATCGACACCACGGAGTCTGAACCACTCCGAGGATCCTGGGAACCGAGTTTTAGAGTCCTCCAACGAGGATTGAAGCGGAGCTGCACCTGGAAACTGTCCAGCCTGCAACGCGACCATCTCCGGTGTAAGTAAATAATCTTTTCAATCAACCATTACGCCTCCATGACTGATTCTAGCTCGAGCGTACTACTCCACCCCGTGACTTTTCTCCAGACCCGCGTGCCCAGGCCGCCAGCCACAGCCCGCGTGCACACAGACGGGCCCGGCTTGAGCCCGGCGAGGACGGGACCGGGAGCCGGCCCGCACAATAAGCACCTAAATCCTGTCTTTTAATACCCTGCTAATAGTGTTGCCTTGCAGGGACAGTTCCAGAGGGGAGCAAGGGGTGTGGTTGTACTCCTGCTTTGGCAGTGCTGTACATGCACCATAAGCTTTCTCAGCTCACCAACTCATCACCCTGGCTTTTTGCTGGAGCTGCTGTTTTGCGTCAGCTCCAAGACCCTGGGGGGTGAATACTGCTGCTGGTTACACCCCCACACTTTTTCCCAGCCACCAAATTCATTTGTGGGCAAAATGTCTCTGGTTAGCAGCATTTACATTCACCACTGGGGTTCTGGAGCCACACCACAGTAGCGGGTCCAACAAGAAGTCATGCTGATGAGCTGGTGAGCTCAAAAAGCTCACTGAACATGGACAGCATAGCAAAAGGGGGAGGGGGTTGACCACACATTTTGCACCCCCTAGATCTGTCCATGTCACCTTTACCCAATAGAGCTAGGGTAAAAGCACTCACCCAGGCTGTGGGAGACATGGGTCCATGTCCCCTCTCCTTCCTGAAGGATTTTGAACAAATGGTTCTCAGAAGAGGGTCATATTATAAATGAATCTGGGGTGGTAGTGGGAGGGGTATACTCATTATCTCTTCCTGACACTGTTCTACTGTGTATGAAGCAACTGGTCTGAAGAACAAGAGAATAAGTCTGACTATTGTGTATTCATTATAATACTTACCTAGGAAGAGGGAATCCTGGGGTTCAGGCCCTGCTGCAAAAAATACTTAGTATTACATAGTGAGATATCCACTGGGTAGGGGCTGGAGCCCAGGACCTTTCCCTACCAGAAAATCACATTATTCTCCCTCTCTCTTTCTTCCTCTTTCTTGGCTTCGGTGACTGTCTAATAGTTATATTCAGAATGGAGCCCTTCAAGTAAAGGAAGAGAGAGGACTCTTCCAACCCATAATACTCAATATTCAATGCATTGATCTTATGAAGGATGTGAGTTCACATTCATTCATACATAAGAATGGCTTGAAATTTCCTACATCTAAGGAGTTGTGTGACCATAAGGCTGTTTGATAAAAGGTGTAGCGGGCACCAACACCTCTAGTAGTGTTGTACGTAGATGTTTCTGGGCTTCAGCTCTCTCCAGGATTAACTGGCAATTGAGTAGGGATTTCTGAGTTTAAAATGGTAGTTACACATGTAAATAAATGCCTCCAACATCCTATGGTATGATTGTGCATTTACACCAAAGTGACTAGCCCTTTCTGTAAATAGCCACATTTAGGAATGCCACCATCAGAAAGGATGAAGGCACAGGGGAGGAAATGTATGCAGCTCTAATATAAGCTAATTAATTGCCCTTAATTTATATACTTGAAAGAACACCATGCAATGCAACCACCTGGAGTCTCCTTTTATTTTGTAAAAGGAAAATGTACAGTCCTAAGGCATGGGGAAAAGAACAGGGAAGACGTAAGTTGTAAATAGCCCAGATGGAGGTATTTTACTATAAAAACACCTATAACCATGTTTTAAAGCAACAGCAACCACAACCTTATCTGACACTGGAGTGGATAGTTTCTTCCGCTACAGGCACATACAATACTATTTCTTCACCTTTTACTGTCATACCATGCCTCTCTGTGACAATCTGGAGTTGGTTATTAGATTGTGTTTATTATCATTCAGTGATGCTTCTGGATTAAGCAGGATATGAAAGGATACACATGTCAATGCAGTGAGATGAAAACAGCCTATGGTTTGCAATTTTTTTAATACTGCAATATTGTAAGTGAATTCAATTACAATATTTTTTGCATTCCTACCTAATATTGGCATTGCCATTTAATAAGTTTACTTTCCTGTTAAAGAAGCTTGAAAAAGAGAAGGGTTCCAAGTTCTACCTGATCACAACTTGCAAGTTTGTTAGAAAGGTATTCAAACCAATCAAAAGGGACAGAATAGAACAGCACAAGTTGTGTGATTATAGTTCTGGTTAGAGGCACTGGACTGAAAATGTCAGAGAATGAGAAACCCGATTGGCACAGCCTTTCATAATCTTTTACAGCTGTGTAGAGTAAATATAATGAGAATAGTAACAGTTGAGAATAGTAACATTTTACACCCAGCTTCTGAATCTGGTGCACACAGTGGGAACATCTACACATGGCACTATGGTGCCATTAGTTTAGTACTTTTGGAAGTACTAAAAGACAGCACAGTAACACCCTGTACTGCGCTGTGCATGCCATGCAGAGTTATTTTTAGGCACTGTGTTGCTGTAGCAACATACTATAATGGGAGAGCACATCACTGTGGCGATGTAGCTGTGGCATCACGATTCTTGCCCGCTGATGCTATGTCGCCATAGCATGTTGCTACAGTGGCACTGGAGAACCAGACCAGTCAGATACAGAGGTTGCATCCCCATGAGTGGGAATGTGCATTCCCCAGGGACAACTAGCATATTTGTGCCGCTGCTAGTTGTCCCCAGGGAATGCCCCTGTATGTGCTCTCGCACTGCAAGTTGCCCTAGGAAGGGAAGGCTGGGGCCAGCACCTGGGCTGGGTCCAGCAGCCTTACCTGGGGTCCCATGGGCCTCCCAGGACACCAGCAGTGGCGATGAGCATGCGGAGCCTGGCCAGTAGCTGGAGCATGGCTCTGGCTGTCCAGGTTCTGTTTTGGGGGCCCAAGCTACTGCCACATGTGCCACCCCACTTTTTTTCTGGCATGGGTATTTTGACACCAGAATCTCCTGGTGTAAAAAACAAAAAAATCCACCATGCTGCATGTTAGCAGCACAGTGAATGCCTGCATGTGCAATTTGCATGGGTCTGTGGCACCGCAAACTGCACGTATGTGCTCATGGGGACACGCCCAGAGAGAGCACCAGACCTTTTCTTAGTGAACATCATTCAATGAAAAACTCATGTAATTTTTCACATAAACAGACCAAGCTTTGTTACAAAAATGTGTACACTTAACTTGCAGCTCTGGGCTTCATTTGCATGTTTTATGCATATCTGTTATTTGCATGGTTCTTATGCAACAGTTTAAGAAAACTGTGTAAAAATATCCATAACATTGGGGGTTTGAGGCTGGCAAAACACTGTTTGGCATGTGTGCAGAGATGGATAATTGAATTACGCTTATTGTACCCAGGGTCAGGAGTCACTGTAGCTGCTTCTTCAGTCTGCAATAATATAGTGAAGAAACCAGGGGTAGTATCAGATGAGGAGTACTTCCCTGTGATCTTAAGGATCAATCTGGGACCTTGTATACCACTGATTTCTTCTTGGAGAATTAGAAAGGAAAGAGATTCCATGTAAATAACGTGTACCGGTGCTGGGGTCAGCTGAGGTTGTTTGCCGCTGATTCTCCTGTAAATAACTTAAAAAGCCGTTTTGTCCACAGTGCAGTGGCAGGATTGATCTGTTTTGTGATCTGGATTCCTTCAAGCTAGCACTACAAATGGTGAGTGGGGTATAATGAAGGAAGGAGTCATCATCACTCGCTTATAACTTGATTAGAAGGAACCCCTAGAAATTTTATTCAGTTCTTCTCATTGCCAAACAGTTACTTTGATTGCTTGCCTTCATGGTGCCTAATCCAAGGGTCTTCCAGAACTTCACTCCTCTTATGGCATGAAACCTCCTTCTAATTTACAGCTGCAGCTTCTCGTGGCTGCTTTACACCCATTTGTTCTTATGCCAACAATGTCTTTATCTTAAACATACCTTTTTTCTTCCTAATACCCCCATGATGTATTTATAGAGAGCAATTGCTCCCATTCTCAGTCTTCATTTTGCTAGGCTAAACAAGCTCATCATTTTGTGGTGTGCTTACACCATGTCCATGCTGAGGCTGAGAGCACTATGGAAGAGCATGCCCTGCTTACTCACTCCTGTTGTGGAAATGAAGCAGTTGATTTGCTTTAGGGGGGCCCTGAGCATATGCCAAGACACACTAGAGACAAGAGGGCTTGAGACAGGCAAGCTGTGTGCTTGCTCATCAGTCTTGTACAATGGCTACATTGCCTCATTCCCAGCTCTTGACATGCCTGGAGCAGGAATGAGTGGGTGAGGCCTATTTCTTGATGATGTTCCTATGCTCAGCGTGGAAGCAATGTACACAAGCCTTTAGTTTCAGCTCAAAATGCCGGTTCTCCGTTCCCCTGATCATTCTAGAAGCCCTTTTCCATGACTATTCCTCTTTGAATGAACCATTCTTGAATACTGGTAACAAGAACTGTGTACGGTTCTCCAGACAAGGTTTTACCAGTGCCCTGTACAACTCTGTTAACAATTCCCTGCTTCTAATGGAAATATCTTACCCAAAACCTTGAATGGAGGCAGTTTGGTCTCAAATTTCCAAGTGCAATTCAAGTAGAAAGCCTAGAATACATACTAAAAAGTGCATTCTGTTTTAATTCTTTAAATAATCAAAGATGCCACAAGAAAAACAAATATTTTTTTAAGAGGCAAAACTGAAACCCTTTTTAGGAAAAAATGGTGGAATTGTAATTAATTTAAAACAGAGCATGCAGCAGCTGTTTGTTTTAAATTCTCTTCTGGACTAAAAAGCACTGTGTAGCATCATGTGTAGCTTTTACATGTCCTATGAGCCCTTTTCAGAGGTTCTCTGATTTTCCTCCCACAGCCCTAATTTCTGTGTCAGAGTTCAAAGCACAGCACTATTGTCTCTTCTCCCAGCTCTTATACAAAAGGGAAGTGCGAGTTGCGGATTTGCCACGGCAAGTGCAGACACCCATCAGACAGCTCTCTGCAATGCGTGCTTTGCATGCTATGTATAGAATAGAGGGAGAAGCAGAAATATGGCAGGCCAGTAGGATAGAAGCCAGTTTTTACGCTTTAGCATCATGACCCAGTACAGAAAAAATTGCTTATTGTTGCTGGTTGTCATGCAAGAATGCTTCAGCTGTGCAGGTCCCGGTTCTGAAATAAAAGAGAACACAGCAGGGGAGCATATTAGATTAATCTAATGGATAGCTAGCTAAAAGAAATTGGCAGCCAGATGAATCTGATAAACAATGACATTTTCTCTACTGCCTGTTACATAACAGTTCTCAAAGAGCTGGTTCATGGCTATAAATGGAATAATGGAGAACTACTACAGTTACTTACATTAATCATTTAAAAATAATGCGGCATTCACCAAGGTATATAAAAAATGAATAATTAGCAAATATGCAGGGCATTATTGTAAGATTGAGAGACAAAGGTTCTCAGGACACAAATGAATGGATATGGAAAAAATGAACATGAACATGCTGCTCATTATTTTCAACAAGATTTTTGCAAAACACAAAATTATTTACTTGCAAGCTTTTGGGCACAAATACCCTTCATCTGGCATTCAAGAAAAGATTGTAAAACTTTTCCTGGGTAGAAAGTTCATATTTCATAGGATTTCACAGAGGAGTCAAGAAATTTTTTTGGCAAAAATCTTGTTGGTCTAATAAAAGATATCATCTCTACTAGGAGTCCTGATTGCGTTTTCCTCTAGACCAATACGACTCCAACCTGGATACCTGGTCATTATTTTGTTTTGTTTTGTTTTGTTTTGTTTTGTTTTGTTTTAAGGAGACGACAAAGCCATTCTACTGCAGTTCACTGAGTCTTTGGGAGTAGGAGACCCAGTTTATGGAGTAATTTCTGTTCCTATTCTTTGAATGGGGAAAGTTGGAACCCCAGATGTGAGCAGAGTCTGTCTCATTCATGCCTCAGAGCAAAGAGACTAAAGGCTGAATCTAGCAGGACTTTAGCTCCTGGGTTTTGCCTAATTCCCATATTCAGTACCTAAGTCCGAAATTTAGATCTTCAAAACTTTGGCTTTTCTGTCACCCTATTCAGAAGCACCCTCTTAGCACCTCAGGTTTTGACACTGAAGTTCTTGACACTGACATTCTCCTTGAAATGCAAGCTGACTCAGTAAATGCTTATTCTCCATGATATCCAAGTGATTTAAGCAATAATGTATCAAATATATGTCTGGCTCACTATATAATTCCCTAATGCCCTTCAATACACATCAGCTAAACACCATGTTTTATATTATATGTCCAACTTCCTTATCTGCTCTAATCAAGAACTACATGTTCAAAGTTTTTCCTGCTTCAGAATTGTCCACATTTTTATTTATGTAAGATATTTTCAACCAGATTGATGGCTTAGTAATTCAATTCCATTTCTTTCATGAAGCTCATAACCAGAACTATGTAAAAGAGCCCACATGGAATTAAGGGCACTCAAAATCTGTCTGTCTTCATTTTGACAAATCTGTTCTCTCTCTTATGGCATTTTTTTCTGATTGTTTATGAACATTTGAACAGTTTTCCATAGTGCTGCTCAAAGTTTAGGTTTTGGAGATGGGACTGGTTAGGCTACAGCTGGAAGAAATTTGATGTTATCTTTGCCTTTCCCACCTGCACCAAAGAGCCAGCAAGAAGCCATTTGTACTTGATCCCTTCAAACTGAGAAGACCAAAAGAGATAGATTTTTAATTGTGTTTGGAGTTAAATACAAAAAAGGTCTTAAGCGTATTGTTGTAGTTCCCACTTTCCAAGTGAATCCACAGCTCTGAGTTAGGTCTCCAAGCCTAACTCCGAAAAGGGACTGCCACTTTAAGACTGGTGTACAGTTCTTTCCTGGCTGGCTAAGTGACCATTCTTTGTATGTACATGTCCAGGGAAATTCTGTTTCTGGATGTGTGGATGAGTAGACATGACTACGTAATCATGCAGACTGGGCATACTCAGTAGTGACCATGATCATTATGCATGCCCTTGGTGGATGAGTAGAAGCTTTAGACATTTGAAAATGGAGTCTTTCAGAGCCTGTGATGACTGGGCTTTGACTCAAGAACAAAAATGGGTCACTGGGCACATCTACATGAGATGCTACGTCACAGTATTGATGAGCTATGGTGACGTAGCTCATCACTATGGCAAAGTAGCATCATCAGGCACGAACTGTGATGCTGATGCTGCTACGCGGGAGGCTCGAAAATGACCCATGCACCGCTGGGACTGTGCAGTAGTGGTGATTATTGCACACTCATTTAGTACTTGCTAAATGAAAGTACTAAATGACTGTGTAGTAATAACTGTACAGTCAGGGGCATGTATACACACGCCCTATGTGTCCTTCTTTTCCCTCCATCTCTCTACGGCTGTGTTATTCAACATGGGAAGCTGAAAGTCCTGGGTTCTGGGCTCACCTCACCTAGAAGGAGGTTGCTAAAGACATTTTCTCAGTGCTCATCAGCTGCCCAAAAGGCAATAAATGTTAGGAATTACACAAAAAAAAAAAAAGAAAATGAAATGAAATGAAATGAAAAGTAGCATTATGTCCCTTTATAAATCTATGGTACATCCACACCTTGCCTACTATTTGCAGGACTTGAACCTCCTAGCCCAAAAAGTATATAAGAACTAGCAAAGGTACCAAAAGGGAGCAACCAGGACTATCAGAGGTATGCAGGGGATTCCATATTAAAAGGACTAAACAGGGTAAGACTGACTTTGTAGCTTAGAAAAAAAAAAAAAGATGATTGGAGGGGGACATGATAGTTGTTTACAAAGTGAGGAAGAGAAAGTATATAGAAATATACTATCACAATACTAGAACTGAAGAATATAAAAATCTAATTTTTAGTTAGCATGTTTAAAACTAACAAAAATAAATGTTTTGTTTTTTTTTTTAAACACAGCATGTCATTAACTTGTGGGATTCATTACCACAAGATATTGTGGAGGTCGACAGTGTAATCCAGTTCAAAAGGAGATTGAACAAACTCAATAAGAAGTAGTCTGCCAGTAAGCATTAATGTGGTATGGTAGGGATGCAGCTCATGAATCAAAATAACTAAACCTCTGGATTCTGGAAGCTACAGTGGGAGAGAAGCAGAGTGTGGAAAATCTTGGACATTCCCGGTATAGCTTTCCCCTCGGTATCCACTCTCTGCCACTGTGTGAGATAGGATCTTGGACCAGTCTGACTCAGTAAACGGCAGTTCTTACGTTTGCACTTTTCAGTCCAATGAGTTATTTCAGGCAGTATGAAACAGCCTGGAGAAGTTGGAGCCTTTCCATTTTGGAGTGACAACCAGAATCCCTCTCCTGGGGTGAGGTACCAAACCCAGCCAATTCTCACAAAACAGTGTGTGGAGGAGGTGGTTGATGCTTTCTGCTTCCATTGCTTAGAGAACTTTAGAATATTTAAATGCTCCTTGGCCATGTCTACACAAGGCACTGACTGTGTAGACATTACTGTGCAGTCATTTAGAACTTATTTATACAAGTACTAAATGACTGTGCAGTAACCGGAGTTACTGCACAGTAGTGTCGCGTCATGCTTCCTGCCATGCAGCACTACTACTCAGTAGTCATAGGCTACTGTGCAGTCAATGTCTCATGTAGATGCAGCCTTTGGGACAGAAAATGAGAAAGACTAGATAACTAAATGGGTTTATTACTGACCTGGAGAAAGGGGAATATGGGTTCTTATATAGCTGAATATTTAATTGTTTTGCACAAAGTATAACAGATTCATGAGGAAAGCTCACAAGAAACCAAGAAAAGTCAATAGTACTGAGTGCTCAATGGTTATGTACTAAGTCATGATGGGATTCTCAAACTAGGCAGTCCCCTGCCTATTTGGGTGCAGGGCTTGATCCTCATGAAACATGCGTATCATATATGACTTTTGCAAAATGTAGCCAGGAAGAGGAGGTATGGCATTTTCCTTATTCCTAACAGCCCAGTGATATAGGAGACATGGTTTCAAACCCTTCTTCCTGATTTGGATGGAAGACCTGACCCCCAACTTCCCAGTAGAGTTGACTAACAAATGAGCTATTGTATAAAATATTTAGACATCCATTTGACCGGAAAAAGGGGGAGAATGACTCCATAACCAGATAATTCATGGAATCACCAGGGTGCCCAGCTTCTTGTCCCTGCTAGTCCAATTTTAAGGTTTTTATATAAAAGTGGAAAAGCATTAGCAGGAGATCCTTAGCACCAAATATTTTCAATCCTAGTGGCAAAAGCCCCCTCCTAGGAGGTGGGAACCTTGGTTCAAATCCCTGAACCAAGTCAGCCAGAATAAGGACTTGGATCTCATTTTCCCACATCCCAGATAAGTGTGCTACCCACTAAGTTATTTGGAAATAAGGCAGTTATACTGGCATTTCTTAATTGCTGGCACTTCTTACTTGTGAAAGAAAGGGTTTACTTGTCCAAGGCTTGTAGCCTCCAGGGTTAGGAGGCTTAAGGTTTACCGCACTCTTCCTGTCACTCCTGCTGACTGTCACAGATGACACTGCTCAGTGCTACGGTCTGTGTAGCACTGAGCAGTGTGCTACAAAGTGTGATTCCCAGCCTGAGGAACCTAAGGGTGCATCTACATGTGATGCTTTAATGCACATTAGCCTAAGTTAATGTGCATTCAGGGCATGCGTCTATACATGTACACCCTTAATGCACCTTAAAAATGGTGAATTTAGGCTACTGGTGCCTAAATTTGATACCTGCATTTACATTTGTTAAAGCGCATTAACGAACATGTAGCTGTGTTAAAGTGCATTAACTAACTTTAATCCCAAATCAGTCCACACACGGTGTTAATGCATTTTAATGCCTGCATGTGTAGACACCTTCCTAAACCAACTTAATGTGCATTAAGCTAACGCACATTAAATTTAGGTGCACTTAAATGCACGTGTAGACACATCCTAAGTGTCCCTAAGGGTTGAATAGGAAGTCTACGAACCTAACATGGCGAACAAAATAAAACTTACACTTGACATGCATACAAGCATATTAAAGTAAGGAACTGTAGTTAAGGTCCTCAGACAACTCCAACACATGGCAACCTGAGCTGGGCTCCAGAACCCATCAGACCAGTGTCAGGGCTCCAGGGCTGAAAGCTGTAGGGCTCATCATGGTATGCTGAAACCCTTTGGGTTTTGATATACCATGCCCAGTCCCAGATTTTAGGCCTGTGCTCCAGTCACATCACTTGGAGTGCCTCTGAGGAAGGGGAACTTGGTGCAGCCAAAATGGGTTTTTTTCTTTTACAATTTTGGGGCAGCCAAGACCACTGAGCCTCGAGCAGTGAGGAAGCCAGCAGCCCTAGGGACTTGTGTTGTATCTCTAGAGCTGACCAGTAGGTATACCCCACGTGACAAAGAGCAAAAGGGAAATGTTTGGAGCTGTCTGTGGCCTCTTTTTGTTGGGCACAGGGCCCTCCCTGAGGGCATTGAGAATTTTTTGTTGTTTTTTTTTTTAATTTTTTTAGTGTGGGGTGGTGGTGTGCACATGTATGTATGTATGTGTGTATGTGTGATGCTGGTTAGGGCTGAGAAGGCCCAGGTGCTGGTCTTGTTGTGTGGGTCATGGGTTTGTATGCTGAGCTCTTTGTGGGAAGGCTGTGAGTTTAAGTCTGGGTGTGGACCTGGAGACTCAACTGATATAGCCTAAAAGCTAGGTGCATCATCATTCAATGTCCTTTTGTGCAGACTTTATGCTCTCATTCAGACACTTCCTCCCACTAAGTTGTTGACCCTTTGAATTTGTAATTACTACATTTAACCATGCAAACAAGACACCCTAGCTTCTAAATACCCTATTTAGATGCACAAAAGCAACACAAAGTCTTTAGCACAACTAGTTTTAGATGCAGGAACTTAGGAAAGCTGGACTCCTTTTAAACTTAGACGTCTTAAAATTTGTAGTAATTTTAGTGTTCCACTTAAGGCCCTCCTTAAAAACTTGGTGCAAAATGTCTTTACTTTAACTAGCACTGCTGCAAGATTACATTATCCCTTCACTACTGGTCCTTGTGTTTTCCAGTGGAAGTTGTCACAATTTGTGGTGGCTACATCAACAACTGTCTTAACTGCATCCTAAAAGCTAGAAGCTCTTTGACCCTGATCTTTCTTCCCTTTCAACATTAACTTGGCAGTGGCCCAACTTCACATGAGAGACATTTAGTTGCTTGTTCGCTGCCAAAAAATTGTGAATATTCCATTTAGCAAACCATAGTAAATGTAAATTAGACCGAAGCGAAGGACTGGCAGATGACCTTTTGTTTGCAACTTGCTGTTCTCTTTTTCTGCTTTCAACTATAGGAGCTGCAACAGCTCCTGAGTTTATCATCGCTGATTATCTCTTATTAGACCAACTACAGTAGTTGGAAAAAATCTTCTTTGCAAGCTTTTGAGTACAAAATCTTCTTTGCAATCCTTCAGGCTGACAGGTGTTTGTACCTGAAAGCTTGCAAAGAACTTTTCCAACTATTTTAGTTGGTCTAATAAAAGATATCAGATTTATCCAAAGAATCTTGTTTGCCTATGTCCTTAGACCAACACAGCTACAACCGGTACCCTTCATCACTGATTATTCACTCTAAGAAGTCAAGGGTTCTGTGAATTTGACTATCTTGGTGCTATTCTACTATAAGGGGAATATATATATTATAAGGGGGAAAAAAACATCCCAAGACCAGAGATCATTTGCCCTTGAATGAGATTAGTTGTTCCAATAATTCTTGGATGATGTTAGGCATATACTCCAATTCAGCCTTAGCAGTGCCTACATTTCAGCATTAAGACACCTAAGTGCCTTGACCAAGAGACCAATCCACATTTGACTGGGTCTAAGTATGGAGGTGCTGTACAAAGCATGGGGAGAGAGAGATGCCCCCCTAATGGAGACTTCCAAAGCTCAGAGGCACCTACTCCATCTATTCAGATCTACTCAAGTCCCAGAATCTTTTCCTACAAATAGGTGCCTTGTTCTTTGAAAGAAAGGTACTGGGATCTCCATTTTCCTTTTAAAATACAACCAATGCTGATGTTGCCTCTACCTACTAAAACCTCACCTAGCATGAGATAGACCTGGATTCTATACCACTGTTGGTCTGAAGGTTTTCAAATCTACACCTCCTTGGGAAGTGCCCCAACTAGCTTCGGCAACAGGGAGGCATTTCTGAACCCTTCTGTTGAAACCTGGAGACTGTTTAGAAAAAAATATAACTTGGGGCTAGGAGGAGTGACCGTAGGAAGGAAACTGACTCTGCAGCCCAGTGCTGAGTATAGTCTGTCCAAGGAGGGGAAAGTCCTAGATTCTAGTCCTTGCTCCCAATTCTGCCAGTGTATTTTATCCAGCGACTGTTCAATGTGCAATGCTAAACAATTCTGGAAGCAGTAACTGAACCCTTCTGGGTCAGATCTTGATATACACTGAACTGCAACTGTAGCTGCCTCAGGAACAGGGAAGTGCCTTATTAATTTTCTACACATACAGGATTAGACTGGCACTAAATCAGGGTGTAGGGGCGGGGAATCACATTTCAATTAGGGAAGTAGGTGCCTAAAGTCCACCTATGTCCTTTTCTGGGTCTGGCGCATTAATCATGCATCTCAAATGAAAAAGATTCAAGGCAGAATAATTGATATCAATGAAGTTTCTCACAGTGTTAGCAAGAGATATCTTCTGTTGATTTGTCTTTGGTGGCATAAACAAGCCAAACATTCTTTTCAAAGCATCCCAACTGCATCTTTTCATTCTTTCTAAGAAAAAAGAAATGAATGAATCAGTTCAGAATAGTAGGTATACCCCATGTGACAAAGAGGTCGCTGTAGTATGTAAATAATGCTGAAGAGAAACATAATCATTGTAAAAAAGTCACATACTTGCCAGTACACATCAATAAATATATTAATGCAGATTTTTCTCTCTTTTCCTTAGACTTACTGTACAGTGGAGCTAGGGTGATCTACAAACAATGAGTCCATTTTTATAATCACAGCCACACAAACACGTTCTGAAAGCAGTCTGAAAATACTAAGACACTCAGTTCAATGGATTACAAGTAAAGAGGAACAAATTATAAAGTGAAAGCATCAGTACTTATAAAATAATAAAACATCATGTATTATGCCTTTCTAGGAGGCTGTTCCTGTCCAAAAACTCCAAATTCCACAAAATAGAAGTGAATAAAGAAAATTGCCTGTTGTAATATATGTTAACTACCCCTACCCCCAGAACACTGTATAAACTAGCTTTGTTGAAACAGAGCAGATCCCTTTGACAGCCCTCACAAAGAAAATTGTTTTTAACCAAACTATCAAATGCTGCTGTAAGTTAGAAAGCTTTTTTTATTCCTGAGTCATAGACTTACAATTAGGACATTCACCAATTCAATTTGTGCACAGGTGCTTCTAATGCAATCAAGGCCTAATTTGTCTGTCATTTATTCCGCTGAAAACTGTGGCTCTTTCAGAAGTTCTGATAAAGACAACTCAGCCACTATGGAGTGTTGAAGCATGTCTCTATAATCAACAGTGCCTGGTTAAGCAAGCTGGGCAATTTTGCAAATAACATTGTATGGAAAAACCTTCAGGACAGACACTGACATCTAAATTGCCTTGACTCTTTTAACCTGCCTAACTGATTGAGACAAAATTGTACAGCTCGCTCTGCCTAGAGAGGATGGTCTGATGATGAGATGAGCGTTTCAGTGAATACACACAGCTCTGTATTTCCTATTTATGAGCTCACTTTGTTCAATGCTTTGAGCCATTACTGATTTTGAAAGAAAATAAATAAATAAATAAATAAATGATCGGGCTTTGGCAATGTACTCTCGCGTGAGCTTCTTTATGTGTGAAATAAATCGTGCTTTGGGAGCAGGCAGTATTGTCAACATGAGCACTGAAGAGTCAAAGGTCATGCAAATAGTTTGCTTAGCAAGTTAAGTAACACGACTTTTGTTTTTTGGCAAAATGTTTGGCTTGCCAGGTCTCCTCGTTTGAAAGAAGTTGTTAAATTGAGCAATATGTCTACTATGGGAGGTAATTTTCTCTGGCAATAGATGTTGGTCAACGTAGAAGTGAGAGTGATAGGCAGTCACAAATCCAGGACGTTGCACGGCAGCAGTGGAGAGCTCGCTGCACAGGCACCCAGCAGCCAAGGCCAGGGTTCTCTGTCCTGAATCCACAGAGAAGTGGGGTGCAAAAGTACCACTAGACCCCTCCTGAAACTGCCCCTGCTAATAGAGGAAAATATCAGTGGTGATCAAGAGAAGAATGAAGCCAAACTAGTTTCTGAAACCAGGACTCCCTTAAGCCAGAAAGCACTGAGCTCCTGTGAGCCCACATGAAAGTTTCCCATGGGTTTAAGCTTGTGAATTCCACAGAAAGCAAAACTTGGCAGGTTTTGTACAGCTGTGTTTCACAGGGCTGTCAAGTAATTGTAATGAATTTGCTACTTTTAAAATATTCCAAAGAGGTTTGGGTTGGCAGTTTTCCCAAGAGGAGGGGGGAAAGCAGAAAGGAATAATAAAAGCATTTATTTTTTAAAAGCCAAGCTTAATGTTTTCAGGTTTTTTTCCCCAGCATCTTCTAAGATAGGGGTTTTTTGGCTCTGAGCATAAATACCACAGAAATCATTGTGCAGTATTGTCTATATGCTCTGAACTGGGAATGTTTACATTTCATACATCATTTACATCTTTCTGTAGCAATTATATAATGTCAATACATATCCTTAGGACTCAGAAAAGAAGAAAGTATATGTAAATATATGGCATCATATTGCTACTGCTATGCCATAGTCAAGCCTTTAAAGGCATTCAAAGTCTTTACTTCAAATCATAATTCAATACAAATAAAATGTTACTCTTTAGGCTAAAATTTCTCATGCTTGATTTCAGCTTAGAAGTAAACAGTTATTTGGAAAGCTTAGTGAAAATCCAGTTAGTTATTTGGCCATAACAATGGAAAGAAACAAATCTCATAGATTAAGATGTTTCTGATGTGTTCTTATGGGGGTCCTTATTATAGACAGCTGCATTAAACATATCTGAATTAAATGCACTTAGAGCTGAAGGTGAGCTAGTATCAATTAGTGACATTTTATTTTAAGTGATTAGTTGTGGATGTTTAAGAGGGGAGCATTGTACATAAAGGTACACTACTGTCATTTACCTTAGAAATACACATTATGGCATGACTGTTCTAAGGTATCCAAGTGGACTTAGTAAATGTATGGCAGGATGAGTGTGTAAAGTCTTTCTGACCTGTTCAATAGATTTGCTATGTCATTATATAAAAATAGGGGGTCCCCCCCGCCCTTTTTTGGCTGACAAACTGCTTGGCATGATGGGTGTAAGAGGCAAAGGAGGTAAATCATGGACTGGGACTCTGAAAGGACCTGTGGGCACAGGAACTGTAATGGGTAGCTTATTGAATGGCTTCCTTCTCCCACATTTCCAAATACAGCTGTACTACCTGGACTGTGCCATCATGGTTCATTTCAGTCCAGCTCTTCTTTTTTCACTATATGGTCCATATTTGTGCAGCTATCCTGTTACCAAAGTGTGAGACTGTATATGTGAAGTTAGTTTCTTATCTGCATTTCTGTTGATATAGCGCTAGGTTCATACAGATGGCAAAGATATGGGCACTGGAGTTCATCATATAAAAGTTTAGTGTAACATCGGGCTTTCTCGGGGCCAGACAGTCATTGGCCCACCCACCTGTTCCTGGGCCAACCGCCCACTTCATCATCTGCCATACCTTGATGATACATAATAATGGTGTTAATTAGGTGGGAGACTGCCCATTCTTGCCCCGATGCCAGGGGGTGCTATCTGCAGTTCTGTTGCTCCCCTACACCACAGTCCATGCCTTGCAGATGGCATCCAGGTGACATAATTACTTCCAGCCTGAGACTGGAGCAAACTGAGTCCAAAGTTGAGCTCCACGCATCCACACATTCATACCACCTCCCCTCTCACAGGAGGCCTCTTCCACTCTGCCCCTCTCTCATCAGGACCTCTGGCATACTGCCAATTCCCAGGCCACTCTCCACTGCCCTGCTTCTCCTTGAGCAACCCCTCAGGGCCATCAGGCTTCACTACTCACATGCTGACCTCACCACATAGTCCCTTTGGCTCCCGTGAGGTCCCCTGCTCTGCGTGGTCTGGCCTTGTGCCAAACCCTGGGCTAGTTCTGCCCCACACCCCTCACTGGACAACTCTATACACACACTGGGCTCCCAGCCCTCTGGTTTTCCCCTCACTGGGGCTCCTCATCTCCACACCCCCCCCCCCCCGGGGCTATGGGATTTCCCTCTCCAGTGGGGCTCAGGTGGCTATAGCCATGCCTGGCCCCTTCTGGGTCTTACACCCTCCCTGGGCTCAGGTGGCCCATGTCTGGCCCCCTTGTACTCACAGTGATGTGGGGGCTAGGGGTTAAGGTACCCCAACCCACCTTTCACTGGGGTGGTAACTGGCCTGGTATTTCATGGGGGCTCCCGTGCCACTGGGAGCCCCATCAGGCCACCCACTGCCAGCAGGGTGCAGTTTTAGGTCATACCCAGGACCACAAACCTCCAAACCATCCCCTGAAGTGCCTGCCTTTACCTCTAAGATGTTGCATTCAGCCTTGCAGCCAGGCAATGTTTCTTCCTGGACTGCCAGCAGTGAACTGCTCTGTTTAGATAGGCAGCCAGAGATCTAAAATTGTCACTACAATCAAGTACCTGCTGGCTGCTTGGCTCAGCCCTTAAAGTAGCAGGCACCAACAGTGCCCTGCCACATCTAGATTGCAATAGAAAACAGACATGAACCAAGTCCTGTAAGAAGGTAGCAATATGAACAGTGTTGAGGAGAAAACACTTCAGCAGATTCATAACTTCAGAATAACCACTACACATGCTCGTCTTAAAGTGTAATGTATGTACACTCCTGAGAGAATTAATTGTGTTAGTGCATGCCTCAAACCACACGACATCCCTTTCAGGGTGCAGTGTGTGTAAAGTGGGTGTGGTGCACTTTATCAAGGTGTTTCTTAGTTTAGTTTTCTGTCATGGTAGATATGCCATTGGAGATGCCAAGATACTTCACGATAAAAGGAAGAATTGCTATGTTCTCATGAAGGAATGCCAGTTACCCTTATATTACCAATATAGATATACACCTAAATTACATGGTCATCTGATTATTTGGCAAGAACAAAGGCTTTTAATGAAGCTTTTTCTATTTCCATTTCATGCATTAAGTGAAATGACCAGTATTTGTCTTGTGTTCTCTCCCTTTTCTCCTCACTGAGCAAATGTCATAAGACTCTTTTAAAAATCTGTTTTAACTGCTGTGTGTATTTGACTGTGAAGACCCGAGGGAAAACTCTATTCCATGTACTAGGCACAGAACTGGACTTAGGCACCCAAGCACAATTCCCTTCCACCCTGCTTAAGCGCCTGAAAAACAGTTAATACAGAAGGTAGGTATGTTGTCCTGCTTGCTGTTCTTTTGTGACTTGGTATTAAGGGTCAGATGACAGTATGTAACAAAAATAGATGTGTGAATAGATTTTCAGGGACTTGAGCAGGATAGAATAGAATTACAGGGTGTCTTTACATGTGCTCCAGGGTGGTGGGGAGGGGTGTGTGTTTTAATTAGTGTGGCTCTCAGGAGTTGCTGTAATGAAAATGCCTGCAGGATCTCACGTATTCAGGTTCCGTGCTTCAAAATGGCAGCAGGGGTCATTTAGAACACTCCAGCAGACTCAATTAATCAATTGAGCAAACTCAATGAAATCGAGTCTGCTCTGATATGTTCTAATTAGGTATCTAAGTGTGGCCATGTGTATAAGTGCCCACACTTAGGTTCTTAAGTCCACTTACAGTATTAAAGGTGGGATTGAGTCTGGGCCCATGGCTTATAAAGTGTACTGCATACTTGGGATGAAGAAAGGTGATTGGGAGGTTGTTCCACAGTCTCTGACTGGCCCCCAAGAAAACTTCTTTCTGCATAGACAAGCTTTATACCTTTGTGGTAGAAAATTCCACTGTGCCTGAGGAACAGAGTTGTTGGTCACAGCATGCTTCTTGAGAGCTTTAGGCAATCTCTTGGGTATTCTGAGTCAAGAGGATAAGTACCTAGGAGATAAGGACAGAGCTTATGAAATGAACTATACATTTAGTGGGAGATGAGAGTAAAGAGTGGATGAAAGGTTTGATATAATTGTGGTACCCTCTGTGGCCAAGGTGATATGCTGCAGCATTCTGTGCTAGCTGGCATTTCTTATGGTAGAAGAACTTCAAGCCCAGGTACACTGTGTACTATATTGCTTTATCCTAGATTGGAGGTGACAAGGACATATGTAATTAAAGCCAGAGCACCATCATCCATAAGGGGATATAGATGCCTTGCCATCTGGAGATGGTAAGAAGGCATGCCTTGTGAGACCTGCTATGTGGGAGTGTAGTGTCAGTGAAAAATCCAGACAAGGTTATTTGGTTAATGTGGGCACATCTATACATACACTTTAATGCACATTAGCCTATTTTAATGCATATTAAAGTATCACAAAAAGTGTGCTTTCACTAACGCGCATTAAAATAAGCAAATGCACCTTTTTTTGAGGACTTCACAATGGAGGTACTAAATTTAATGTGCATTACCAAAAGCGCATTAGTGAACATGTAGACACACCCTATGCTATCTTTTATTAGATCAATTGAAGAGTTGGAAAAATTGTTCTTTGCAAGCTTTTGGGCACAGGTACCCTTATGCCTAAGGAATTGCACCTGTGCCCGAAAGCTTGCAAAGAACAATTTTTCCAACTATTCAGTTGGTCTAATAAAATATATCACATTTACCCAAATAACCTTGTCTACCTATGTCCTTAGACTAGCCAACACCAGTGAAAAATCCAGGAATACTACAAACTAAAATAGACTTTTGATATGTATTTTTAATCAAAGCAGAGTGTGCCATGACTGAAAAAACTCTTTCAAGTGCTTGTCTTTGCCACCCAGTGGGTGCATCTATGAGATGCTTTACTGCTCAGTATAGCTAATTACTGTGCAGTAAGCATCCGTGTCTACACACGCAGACGCTCACTGCACAGTAATTGGCTCTAATTGTGAGTAAATTTGCTACCTGCAAATGCAAGTATAAATTTACTTGAGATTACACATGCACTACTGTTGTAAGTAGATGCCTGACTGGGAGCAAATATGCTCCCAGTCAGCTAGGCAGCAGGGGGCAGGAGATGGTTCCCTGCCCCTGGGAACTGCCTGCTGCCAGGGCAGGCTCCACCACCAGAGCCCGGGCAGGGACAATGTCCCCTTGGCCCAGCAACACGGGGCTCCCAGACCCCACTTCGTGATTGTGGGGACAGGGATGGGAGTTCCTTATCTCCCAACCCAAGTCCCATGGTTGTGCAACCCAGGTGGGGAGATTCCTTTCTTTCAGCACCAGCTGTGTGGTGGGGCTGATGCTGGGAGATTCAACAAAGCATCTCCCAGCACTGGCCCTGCAACTGCGGAGCTGATGCTGGGGGATAAGGATCTCCCAGCCCAGGTCCTGCGATTGTGGAGAGGGGGCTGGGAGCTCCCTGCTGCCGGGTCAAGGGAACATTGTCCCCACCTGGGCTCCAGTGTTGCCTGTCCTGGCAGCAGGCAGCTCCCGGGGCTAGGGAGCAATATTCCAACCCCTGCAAGAGGACAGCTGTCTCGTGGCCCCTGGGCTAGCACCCAGAGGGAGTCTAGAGTTCCCCTTGGCTGTTGCAGGGGCCTGTTGCAGGGCTGCAGGAAGTGCAACAGTCTGCTGCTAGGAGAAGAAAATCTGCTCTCACATCCCTGAACATGTAGACATGAGAGTAAACTGCTTCCAGATCATTTGCATGTATAGACCTGTGCACTATAACCTCCATCTTGTATGGGTTCAGTTTCAACCATCTGCTACACAGTCAGGAGCTAATCTTAGCCAAGCACTAGCTCAGTATCATACGTGATGAAGGAAACAGAACTTGTTATCCACATGTTATTGGTACTGAGCTCATGACATCATAGTGGTTCTTCTAGTTGCTGCATGTTGATGTGAAATAGGAATAGTCCTTGTGGGGCTCCACAAACAAGGGGGCTGCAGAGAGATATGCAGTTACCCCATAAACTATTTGGATGTCTCTCCCCAGGAAGGACTCAAACCATTTCACTGCATTCCCCCAAATGCCTGCAACCACCTTCAAAAGCATAAGGAGTGTCTCATTGGATTAGGAACAAGAGATTACAATATTCTTGGACCCCTTGTTAATTAGTTTTAACAACCACAAAAAGACTAAATTAAGGCATTAGGTAGAGCCCTATTTGGTTTTTCACTGTTGCATTCCTATGCAGTACTCTTATACCCATCCCGAGTGATATGATCAAAGTTCTGCTTTTTGTAGGATTTCTTTTGGAGTTTCAACTCCTTGAAGAAATTGCTGTTTAGTAGGTCTGTGTGAAGCTTCAGTCCCTGATTCAATCTGGCTAAGATCTGGCCTGATTCAATGGCCAAATCTCCAAATCTGAATTGAATTAGGAGACCCTTTAATCTCTCCGAATTGAATTGGAACCCTCTGAACTGATTCAGAGAGATTCGGAAAGATTCAATGATTTGGATATAGACACAGCTTTAAATGCTTTTTCTACATGCCTCAAGGTACTAGGTGGCTCATGAATGCTGCGATGGTGGGGTGGATGGAACCTCCCATGGGAGCGTGAGGGGGTCCCCAGCGCACTCAGCAACAGACCTGGAAGTAGACCAGAAGCACTTCTGGTCTACTTCTGGGTCTAGTTCTGCTTAGGGGCCCCACCTGCACTCCTCCAGCTCAGTGACTGGTGCCTCCTGGGTTGGGAAGTACCCAGTCCACTTCCAGGTTCACCACTGAGCACGCGGGGGGGCTGTGCTCCTGTGGGATGCTCCATCCATCCCAGCATTGCAGCGTTCACAAGCCACACCTGCTACCTTGAGGTATGTAGAAAAAACATTTAAAGCTGTGTCTATGGCCGAATCACTGATTCTCTGAATCAGCATCAAATCTTTAGATTCAGCTGAATCAAATCAGGGACAATATTCTGAATCAATGAATGAATCACTGTCCCCAGTTTGGGCTGAATCTGAATCAAATATAACCCATTTTGCACACCCCTGCTGTCTAGATAGGTTGACCTATTGTTGCATTTCCCATTCTTCCATTGAATTAGGGATAACTTGCTCCTGTACTCTTTAAAGGACCTTTTTAAAGTATAGCCATATCTCCTAGACTCCTTTGCCACTCATACTTGCTTTCCAGGGGATTTTCTTTCTTTCTTTATTTGTTTGTGTAACCCAGGTGGTACTCCAAGATGTACCCCCTCTACAATTGAAGGGATCAGAGAAGGTGCACAAGAGCTGTGGGAGGTGTAGGGACCCTCCTTCCCCTATGGAGCAGAGCCAGATCACCAATGGGGACTTAACCATATACCTTTTAATGAGAAAAACTGTAGGGGAAACATAACCAGTATAAACCAGGGTGTATAGAGGGCAATACAATGTCCCAAGGGGGCAGGATTCAATAAAGGTTAGGCACTTACAATTGTAGACATATTCATTCAGTTGACAAAAGACAGGTTTAACAAAATATAAAACACAAACAGCAGAACAAACAATACTGGTTGGCGAGATATAAAATGTACAAAATACAAAATGTCAAATAACAAGAAATATAAGGCCTAGGTACCTAGAGGGAGGAAAGAGGTAAACACAAGGATCCCCTTCCACTGCAACAAGAATTTCTCCCTACCACTTCACTCACCCCAATTCAACCCAGCTGGGACTTGAACTCAGATTTCCCCCATGGTAGGCAAAAATGCTACCACACAGCCACCATTGCTAACATTGCTCTAAGCTACTAGGGGTTTTGACTTTCCAGGAGCCCCTGACTCATGTCAAGCTTCCTGGCCTCTTACTGGAGGGGGCTAGAAGCAGAGCTGGGAACCTCTCAAGTCACTGATCAGCTTCTTGCTGGACCTGGGGAACCTCTCCTGCTAGCTACAGCCTCTCATAGGCGGATCCTGGAGCCCAGCGGGGAGCCTCTCCTACCAGCCACACACCGCACTGCTGAGGGTTCAACTGCTGCCTGCAGGTCCCACTCCTTCAGCTTCTTCTGGGGCAACTGCTCCCACCCTGCTGGCCCAGCTCTTTGCAACTCCTTCCTCATGATCCCTTACTAGTCTCCTCTGAGTCACCTGTGCTGCCCCTTTTATCCCCCTCCAGGTGACCTGAGGGACCAATCAGGGGACATGGAGGGTGAGTCTCTGGGGCCTGATTGGGGAGGAAAGGGAATCCTAAGCCCTCCAATCATCTTTTACCCTTTCAAAACCCCTGGGCCAAATCACCACCAGCCACCCTGTCACATTTGTTTGCTTGTTTATTCAGTCATTTACTGCTCATACTACTTCTAAAATAGTATAAGCTTCTGTCAGCACGTTATTCTCACATTCATTGAAGATAGATGGCACCCCCACTGTTGCACTATAAAGCTAAAGAGAGACCTAGAGAAAGTGAGAAGGGTCCTGAAGACCTATGAAATAATTTCCCATATACTAGCAGGAAGGTGCCAGTAAAAGCTAACTGAAGATTACTCTGGGTGTTGAGAGACTGGAAAGAGAGACAATGATTGTATGCATGAATGTGTATATTTATTTCAGGTACTCCCACTGTTTGTGCAGCCCACAAATGAAAAGTCCAGTTGAGTTTAATATAAAGGCATATCTTTTTATGCTTTTTGAACTATTCTAAGTCTGCTGTGATTTTTTATGTAAGATTCCAACCTACAGGAAGGATATCTTTTGTTACTGAATTCAACTGAACCTACTCACCAGGGTCAACTCTGGTTCCTTGCGATCATTCAGTATGAGGACTTTGGACAGAGTAAATGAATGCTTTAGGAGACTGACTGATTTTTATCCTCTTGGGTGAGAATGGATCTTACATTTCGCCTCAGCTGTTTTTACTGATGTGGAGTCCAACTCTTTTAAAAGCTTTTAAAATTATATTTCAGTGTAGTCTAAAGAATAGCTGCCTACCTCAGTGAGGTGGTTAGAGGGAGAGGAGGGAAAAAAGATGAGATATAGACTATAAATAGACTAAAAGATAAATTAAAAATAATAGGATACAGTAACAGACCAAAGAAGGGAGATAAAAGAGAATCTAGTTATGGGGGAAAGAATGCACATAACTTCAGGATCAGTACATGTTACTTGCCTGTCATATTCCTTCAGTTTATAGTATTTCTCTAGAGGAACTAAGGAATAGATTAATTCTTGCACTTTTTAGGGCATTTCATCAGAAGATCTCAATATGTTTTACAAAGTGGATAGATATAACATGATAATAAGACACATAGATTCTCTTTGTAGTTTGGGGGAGAATATTCTAGTTAAATGTCAGCTGAGGGGGGTACCTCACACTCCCAATTTGAGCACTGATCAAATATTATTCAATGTGACAATGCGTTGTGGAAGGTACAACACTTTTGAAGGCTTCTCTTCCAAAAGAAAAAGAAAAAAAAATATGCCACAAAGCTCAAACTGTAACATGATTAATGTTTCAGAAGTTAACTTGTTGCAATCAGCAAAGACACCAGGCTTCTGCACAGCGGTGATACACAGTATTTGAGCAGCTGCAGGTGTTGATTAAAGAATGTTATTCCAAATCAGATGTCAACAGGGAGATGCTACATTTACAAACTCCTACAGCAGTGTTCTCATGAAAGCACTAGTACTGTTTTCATCCTACCACGGAGTAGCCCAGGTCGTCCTAGAGCTTCCACAATAATAGTCATTTTAGATGCAGCAATTCTGAGATGAAGCAGAATTAACAGAAAAGGAAAGAAATTGATGGTCACAGGCCTCACCAGTTAGAGGTGGACTGTTCATGAGTCATGGCAGGGCAGGAACTACACTGAAGCTAAGTTTCTGTTGCTTTTGTTTGTTTCTGCACTGAAGTGTTCCTAGATCAACCATTTCCCCTTTAGCGTTTCCTTCCACACATCTATTTATCCTTTTCCTTTTCTGAGTCCTATATAACTTTTGCAACCACCAGGGATCCATCTTCTGTCCTGAAATGGTCCAGCTTGCGGGTGCTCATGGTAGGTAGCCTAGGTGTGGTGGGCAGGGTTGGAAAACTGAAGTCAGGAACTGGAGTCCGGGTTGGAGAACTGGAGCCAGCAGCCAAGGTCAGCAGGCAGATTCAAGAATCAGAGGCAGGTTGGTACTAAGAGTCCCAGGTGGGTAGGACCACAGCATAGCAGTCTTTGCCCACACAGTTTGCTGCTATCAGGTTGTTCCCCAGGGCTACAGGAAGTGGGCCCAACCCACACAGGCCTTTATGAGCCCAGAGGAGTCTGGGCTCATAAAGGCCTGTGTGGGTTGGGCCCACTTCCTGTAGCCCTGGGGAACAACCTGATTATTTCCAGCTGGGGCCTGGTACAGAGTCCTGTATAGCTGGACCTAGGCTCAGACACAGTCCCACAGCTGTATGTTCTACAGTGGGTGTGTCTACACATGCATTTATGACAGCTTAAACTTACTGCACAGTAAGTTACTGTGCAATAAGTGGGAATAGGCTGACATCTGCATGTGCAGGCATTAAAGTGCATTAACCTGCACTGTATGTGGGCTGACTTGGGTCTAACTTTAGTTCCAAGTCAGTCCACACAGTGTTACTGCACAGTAAGGCATCTACATGTGCATTACTGTGCAGTAATTAATTGGGCATAAATTTGATACCTGCACCATGCAGGTATCAGATTTATGCTCAAGTCTACATAAGTCACCATATTTACTGTGCAGTATGGGCATGCACGTGTAGATGTGTGCCCATACTGGCAGTAATTTCAGTTACTGCATAGTAAATGTGCACATATAGATGTGCCTAGTGAGTATAAACCAAATAGCCTTTATGCTCTGTCAGCTGTCTGGTTAAATTAACAGACGGGGGGGATAAATGCCAGGGTACACAAATCCAAGATTGCCTTGAAAATATAGAACAAGTGGACCTACAGGGAGTGTGGTGGTGTGGTTTCTCCCTCCTTTGATTCCTGCTCCACCAAAATTTAAAACAAAATTAGCAGCAGCAGCAGCATTTCTATGAGGCAGAGCTGAAGGAGTCAATTGACTGAATGGCTCACAGTAATCTACCCAATTCCTTCTAATCTTTCTTCACTCCACAGGTGTTAACAACCCTCTCTCCTCTTAAGGGTCTTGATGTTTCAATAATCAAGGTATCCTATCTTCTGCAATTTTGCTGTCTGCTAGCTACTCTTGGTAATTTTTCTCCATTTCACAGCCCTACAGACTATGTTAGCTCTAGATAAGAACATTAACTCAGGTGTGGAAATTACTGTCAGTGAAATGTTGGATGCACTATCAAACTAGTCAAGCAGTAGCATAACTAGGGTGATGTGACCAGGGCAGCTGCTCTGGGTGCCAACTTGGTGTCCAGGGGGAAAGGGGTCCAGAAAAAATAATCAGCTGCCACTGAAGCTGCTTGATCATGTTGGCAGCATAGATGCAGCCTGAAATTGTTGCTGCCCCCCCTGCGTTCTGCTGCCCTCATGTGTTCTAGCTGTTTTATTATGTCTCTGTGCTCAAGAAGGATAGATATTGTTTTACCAATCTGCATATGACATGTACATTTAATTTACATTTAATTCTATTGACTACAGGACTCAGAGAGAAAAGAAGCTCTCTCAGTGCCATGGCAAGGCATGGCGAGAGAGGAATTGTGTTGCCCACTGCACAGGGGGGAAGCAGGGAGAAAGAGGGGAATGTTGCCTGCTGGGACTTTCCTCACTTGAGCCACAGGTGGTATTCCCAGCCATTTGTAGATGACACGGGGGTTTACTTTGCCCTAACTAGAAGCGGTGGTTTTTTAAAAACACCACTTCAATTTCAGGTGAAGTAAACCCCTGTGTTGTGAATCCCGTCAACAACCATTGGAGCCAGTTTGCCCCCTGGCATGTATCCTCTTTGTCTGCCCTCCTTTACCATCTCCTGTGGTTCTGCCCATATGCCAAGGGTCTCTGCTTTGCCTTGGCATGTTTCCCTGGGACAGTAAAGCTGGCTTCCCTATCCCTTCTCCATTTCAGGGCCTGCATAGATAGTGCTCACTGGGCTGCTTGCCAGTTCAAGTCCTTGAAATCTTTCTATAAGCCCTAGCGGAATTTTGCTTCCACACAGCCTGGCAGTCACTGCTGGAGAGGAGAAGGTCCATGATCGACAGTCTGTCTCTGGTCACCTCCTGCATCTTTCAGTGGTTGGTCATGGTCACAGGGGCTTCTTTGAGCAGGTTTTATTTGCTCTGGAACTTGTCTAGGACCTTGTAGAACCACAGCTGATCCATAGTCCACAGTCTCCCATTGGGCAGCATGTATACCCACCACTGTCTCAGCAGATACCCTGCATAATATCTGACTAAGATGGCCATTTTTCTCTCTGCTCCAGTTGCCAGCTTGAAGATCTGGCTTGTGTACTTGGCCCCAAGGAACAGGAGAATATCTGGCACTCCTCTGCCTGCAGTTTACTTGGTCTTGTATAGTGTCTTCCTTGCCACCTTCTCCCATCTGGATTCCCAGAAAGAAACACACAAGGCTCTCTCCCATGAAGTGGTGACACATGTGCCACAGTCCCAACCTCTGGTTTCACTTTGGCCTCTGTCTTTTTCCATGCCTTCCATCCACTCAAAGCAGGGTCAAACTCTACCCCAAGGATCTTGACCCACTCATGAGTCAAGTCCCTGAGTTCACCCAGTGCCAGGAAGGAGCTCTTACTTATATTGAACTTGGCCCCCACCACTGATTTGTAGACCTGCATGTGTTTCAGGGGGCCACTTCTCAACTGACCACTTCTTGCTGCACACTAAGATCATCCATGTAGGCCAGGATCCTGGTCTCTCCCCCGCTGTCAGTGGGGATTGGGACTCCACTGATCCTGGGGTCCCATCTGATCTGCTGGGCTAGGGATTCCATCACACAGATAAAGAGGTGCAGGGAGAGTGGGCAGCCCTGCTGGACCCCTGACTCTACCATGATTGGGGCACTCAGAAACCCGTTGACCAGTACCTCGCTGCAGGCATTTTCCAGGTCCAGGTTCGGCATACTGAGATTCTGCCCCCTCCCCCATTGAAACTAGAGCATCTCTCGCAGCTGCGGCAGGGCTCCATGGATCTGGTACCCCAGCTCTGCATACAACTGGTTCTCATGGATGATGGATCCTAGGACAGATTTGAATTGCTTGGCCAAGACTTTGGCCAGCAGCTTGTAGTCAAAGTTCAGGACGGTGATAGGATTCCAGTTCTTCAACTCCTCCCTTGAACCCTTCTTGGACAAGAGGGTCATGAGGCCCCAGTCCATCCCAGGCCCCAGGCAGCCCTCCTGTAGTTGCTCTTGAAATAACTCCACCTGGTCCCAGAAGGCCACGCAGAACTCCTTAGACAGGCCATCCACCCCAGAAGTCTGCTGGAAGTTGCAATATGCATTATACATGCAAAATATTATAACAGCAGTTTCTGCCAGGCCTAAGCGATAGTGAAATCTGCAAGTGACCTACAGGGGGCAGAAAAAATGAACACCATCTTGGTTCCCTAGCTACTGCTACTCAGTTACTTACTACAAGGAAAGAATTTTGTGATCATTCTGTCATTCAAAAACCAAGGTGCATATTTTGTTCTGGCACATACTGGATGTCAGAATTTTTTGAGAATATTTGAGATTTAGAATTCAGAAAAACTGCATCCCGATTAGTTGTAGATTGGCCTGTGCAGAGCAATACTTGACATAGTTTTCAGCATGATTGACAATATCTTCATAATCCAGAATGACTGTTAGCATTAACTATTACTTACTTTCTGCTGACAACATGCTCAACACCCTGGAGAATCTTTGCCTTGGAGAATTAACAGGCTAAGCAAGTGGGATACAGAACAGGCACGAGACACTGACAAGCCCCGAGGGGAGTTTCCAAAACATTTACGGGACTACAGTAAAAGTTTGGACCTAATGCATCGTGTAATCGTGTCATACTATAAGGTAATGTGCAAAGACCTATAAAAAAAAAAGGGAATGAGGTGACACTAAAAGTTGGTATGGAATCCTCAAGTAGCTCTTTTCCTTTAAATACTGACAGCAAACTACTAATTATAAGGGATATTGAAACAGTAGGATTATACATATGACATATATTTACCTTTTACAAGACATTTTGCTTCCTTTTCCTCATGTCTTCCCATCATAATATTTTTTTCCCATTATTGAACATATAACATGCGCTGGCCTGCAGCCTGGCTAGGTCTTCCACAATAAACGGCACCTTCAGGAACAGACAGGCCTTCAGATGTTTTATGGTCTGTCTCACCCTTGCCATGTTCTCCTGGGTCATTAAAATAACTACACTGATGAATGTCATCTTTTAACCTGCTGACACTTGTTTGAAGACAATTTAAACATCTGCAAGTTGATCAATTCCTCTCTGGTTCTCTAGAGAGCTGTTTGGCAACACATGCTGATCTTCTCCTCTTTATATCATGGCAAACACTGCCATGGCTTTAGATTTCTCTTTAGACTAACGCTACTGAATCATGGGCTAAGAAGACAGGTACACTTTAGAACAGATAGGCAAGCCTACCTCATCTCCCCTTTCAGTGTCCCAGTTTCAAACACTATTTTGATCATGGGGCTGGATGGGGTGCACCCAAGGGTGCTGAGGGAGTAGGCTGTTGTGATTGTACAGCCACTGGCCATCTTTAAAAACTCACAGTGATCAGGACAGGTCCTGGATGATTGTAAAAGGGTAAACATAGTGCTCACATTTAATAAAGGGAAAAAGAAGAATCCAGGGAACTGCAGACCGGTTAGCCTCACCTCACTCCCTGGAAAAAGCATGGAGCAGACCCTCAAGGAATCTATTTCTAAGTACTCAGACAAGAAGAAGGTGATTAGGAATAGCCAGCATGGATTCATCAGGGGCAAGTCATGCCTGACCAACCTGATTGCCTCCTATGATGAGATGACTGGCTCTGTGGATGCGGAAAGACCAGTGGATGTGGTGTACCTTGATTTTAGCAAGGCGGAACTGCTTTTGATTTTAGCAAGGCTTTTGATACTTCTCACACGCAAGCTAAGGAAATACAGGTTGAATGAATGGATTGTAAGGTACATAGAAAACTGATTGGATCATTGGGCTCAGAGGATAGTAATCAATAACTTGGTGGGGTGTGGGGGCCCAATTTGAGGCCCCCATGGTGAGGGGGGCAGGGGCTGGGGTGAGTGGGTCCCTGGGGCTGGGTCAGGTCATGGGATGCTCGGAGCCCGGGCAGCTCATCCGGGCGTGAGGAGGGGGCCCCCGCCACTGCACACACTCCAGCAGAGACCTGGGAGCCATGTGTCCCCCCGGATCTGTGCATGGGGCGGAGGTGGGCTGCTGCTGCAGGCTGGACTCTGCACCCCGAATGCAGCAGGCACATAGTGTCACGCTGCTCCCAGGGCAGCAGCAGTGGGGGGCATCCCACAACCTGCCCCAGCCCTGGGCCCCATTCACCCTAGCTCCTGCCCCTGCCTCTGCCCCACTCCCTCCCTCACTATGGGGGCCTCGATCTGGCCCCCCATGCCCTTTCCCCATGGCAGACTTACCTGCTGGGGAGGGGTGCATGTGCACATGCACACTCAGCCCCCCCCAATTTTTTTTTCTACCTCTGCTTATGCCTCTGCAATTACATAGTGGGCACAGGGATACTCCCTCATCAGTAAATTCAGTGACAGTTGGCAACCCTGCCAGTTAGACCCTCAGGTGATGAGAAGAAAATGTAGAAGACGGCTGTGTGCTACCTTCACATGGATGGTACAGCCAACTGTAGCATCTCATAGCTTTACCCAACTGTCAGACATTTGTGTTTAAAATGAAAACAAGCTGAAGAAGACATGTGGGTCTCCACAGGGAATAGACCTTGGTGGTAAACAGCCTCCCCTAGAAGAGAGCTTTGTGGCCTGAGGGGAATGAAGGGTCACCTCAAAGTAGCTCTTGCAGTAACTTACATTTACATCAAAGAGTCATAGGGCAGAATTCTATTTCCCCTAGCGTGGATGACCAATGGTGCAGCTCAAAACTAACTCTGAGTTACCTGGCTAAAGTGCAGAAATGATTCTGTTATCCCTTATGGATATGTCAGTGTATCCACTATAGCAATTAGGAAACATCTGTACATCTCTCCAGGGTGATTCCATTCCTGTAATGGAGACAACTTATGTACCCAGAGGGGCTATTATAATTGCTCCTACTTTTTAGTTGGGTAATTCTGAGTTAGTCTCAAGCTGCACTTTAGGCATCTACTAGTAGAAATAGAATTTTGCCCATAAAGCACAAAAAGAAGCTGGGACAAGCCCTGCACTTCCTCTCCCCACCGTAAGCTCTTTATTCCCTAGCCAGTCTCCCTCTTGCTCTATAGATGGCTAACACCAACAGGCCTCTTTTAAAAGAAAATGGCAGTCAGACCAGTATTTTGTAGGGAGCCCTGTAAGGTTGTTTTCAACATGGCCTTAGTCCTCCTCACATAATTTAGTTAAAGGAACACATGCACTGCTTTCAGACATTCAAAAAAACCCCCAAAACCATGCCTTACCAGAAGAAGCAATGGTAATGAAGCAATGTAATTAGATACAGATTATCCTGTTGGTTTCTGCACTTTTACTCTCTGAAGTTCTTTATTTTCAGAAGTATTTAGTTGCATGTTACACACCGTGGCCACATCTACATGTGCGCTTTACTGCAGAGTAGACTAAACCTGGTTCTACAGCCTCTGTAAAGATTGGGCACTTCAGTGAGGCTTTTTGTTGCTTTTAACTAAAGCAGATTCCATCAGCTATTAGATAAAAGCATCAAAAGAGCCCCACTATTTACAGACGTTGCAAAGCTGGGTTGAAGGAAAGCACCATTTCGGGGAGGGGGGGCGAGGGGGGCGGGGACTACACCTGCAGGCACCCATGGTTTCTAAATCTCAGCTGGACTTGGGTAGGGAGCTAGATGCTTAGCTGTTCTGCCTTGGAAAAACTGAGACAGTTCTGTATATGCCCAGAAGTCAAACTTGTGCCCACGCAGGGAGCTTTAAGATCAACACAATGGCACCTACAGAATTAGGCATCTGCAGGGCTAGGCAGCAGCTGAACAGAGGTGGGGTTTGGGACCACTTGGGACTCAGGCACCAAAATTCTGCCTAAGTCCCACTTTAGTTACATACCTCCCTTTTTAGGGTATAACTGTCAACCACATTGAATATATATACCTATATACTGAATACTCTTGGGCTCTTCTCAGATTTTTTACCTGTGTTCTTTAATGTTGATATCACTGTAAAGAATAGCTTACATAGAAAACCTGTGACCATTTGTTTAGGCAATATTTATCTGATCATCAGCTCCAGGATCTAATGGATAAGCAGTAGCTGATATCCATGTGGACCCAAAACAGTGCTTTTTCACATCCTACTTTCCACTAAAGTTAAATTTCTACTAGGATGTAGCACAAAAGACTGGCATGGTGACCACTGGCATCGTATGAACAGAGGCAGCTCAGGGATACAGTATTCACTAGTAATCCGCATGACTAGCTATCAAGAAATACAGGCAAACAATATAGTCACAGAGCTTCACATTATATAGAAAGATATCCAAGTCTTCACTAGGCTATCTGCCAGACCTGTTCTAATCCTATTTCTTAGGGGTTTTTTGTTTTTTTTTAAAGAAAGTCAGTAAACTTTCATTTGAAAGGCTCAGCTGGCAGAAATTAGTCTTTTTTTTTTGGATTAAACTATCTGCTTGCTGTTTTCTATCAACAAATTTGCAATGCCACCAGCTTTATTTATGAAATACCTTAATGTGTTTGTTGCCACATAAAGGAACATTGTCATTCAGCTAATGGTAATCAATAAGCAGATATTACTCTGCCACTGGATTCTACCTGAGGGCAGATTTTACCCAAGATAAATTAATGTGACCAAAATGCCTCAGCTGGCAAAGTAGAAAAATATCCCTATAAATTGGTTTTAGTAATATCCAAAGGCAAATCTGCAAAGGGCCTCAGAACAGGACAGCATTTGTTTAACACAAACACCATACATTTTCCAAGGCAACCCTAGCATATCCCTTCTTATTTGATTGAGCCCCACTGGAAATGAAATCTTCCTTGTGAGGACAGCTCTGTTGTCTTTCAGAAATATGAAAAGGCAAGAGAAGGTTAACAAAATAATCAGATACAGATTATCCTGTTGGTTTCTGCACTTTTACTCTCTGAAGTTCTTTGTTTTCAGAAGTATTTAGTTGCATGTTACACACTGTGGCCACATCTAGATATGCACTTTACTGCAGAGTAGACTAAGTAGCTGTGGAGTAAGCGTCACCGTCTACATGTGTGATGCTTTTAGGCTGCAGTAAACTAATTAACATTGGTGTAAGATAGTGCTGTCTGTGACAGTACTATCTCACACCAGGGTAAATAACTGCAATCAAATGCATGTGTAGATGCTGATCGCCCACATAAACTGCACCTGGTCACCCAGCAGGGGCCCAGACTCCTATCTACTGCCTAGCCACAGGGCTACACACTTTCAGCACCTTTATGCCCCAGCCAACCCCTTTGCTGTCTGATGCCACCACCTGGAGCCCAGGGCAGAGCAGGGCAGGAGCGCCCCTGGTGTAAACTGCTTCACCCTGGCTCAAATTTCTGCTTTCCCAGGCACTCACATAGATGCTGCACCCAGGAGTAGTTTACTCCAGCTCCAACTTCTCTGGAGTTTATTGTTTCGAGTTAATTGCACATGTCGCTACACCATGTATATAAGAAAACCCACTCTGGAAATTATTGCTTGGTCATCCTCTCCTTTTAGCTTCAGGGCACTACTTCCTAATCTTTTCCACATTCTGGTAAGAATTCTAATATAATAAAAGGCTTGTCTTTCTGTCTGTGTATCTGGCCATAACACTTCTGGCCAATTGCGCATACACCACCGAGAGAATGGGCAGAAATTGGCTGGGCAGCTCAGACTGTGCGGGCCCAAGTTTGCACCACTGCTGGGGAAGTTTGGCAGTGGGGAACACACCCCAGCCATCTAACCAACGGGGCTTCCCCATGCCTCCCTGCCTGAGGGCGAAGGGGGAGATCACAGTGGAGGCACTCCCCAGCCACCCAGCCCAGACGCCCCCCAGAACAGCCAGCAGGGAGGGGGCAGCAGTGGGCAGGAAGGGAAGTGGGGAGGCAGGCAGAGGCGGGCCAGGTGGACCTGGAGCGGCTGGAGGAGGGGGGCAGTGGGGGGAGAGGGGTGGAGCAGGGTTGGACCCAAAGCAGCGGGGGAAAGGGGAGAGTGGGGTTGGATCCGATGCAGTGGTGGGAAGGGGGGGAGTGGGGTTGGACCCAAAGCGGGGGGGAGGGGGGAGCGAGGTCAGACCCAAAGTGCTGGGCAGGGGGAGGGGGTAGAGAGGGGCCGGATGAGGAGCAGAGTGGTAGTGGGGGCGCAGGGCCAACCATGAGGCACCATCCCCGGTGGCCTCCACATCATTCTTGATGGGCAATTTGCTAATTTATACAAGAATGAGGATCTCTGCTTAGGAAGATTTTACCCAAAATCCCCCCTTCATTTCTTATTTCAATACAAAAGAGGATCTGACACTTGGACATATTTAGCAGCTCCATTTCAGTTCAGAACCTACTATGGCACTGAGTTCTCTCAACAAAGCCATATCAAATGCTGTTGCTGCAATCATTTTTCTGGCCCTCTTTCTGAGCAGGCTATCATCTGCTTTGAGACCTCCCACCAACTGTCCCTTCTTGCATCATATATGAGCCCCAGTCCTTGCTTTTAAAGCACTTTGCAGCTTAGTCTCCCCCTCCAAAATCATTTTATTCATTGTATAAAGCTACTGCATGGCTCTTTTTCAAATCCTTCCCTGAGATGCCTTTTTAGTATTGGGCCTGTAGGAAACTGCTAGCTTATTAGTTGTCAAATAGTAGGTAAAATTTTTAATATTCTTACTTTCTGCAACTGCACACACCTGGCTTGGAATTGGTGTTTTCAGCCCTACCTCTTCTCTTCTCCTTCCCATTGTTTATGGGGCCTGTTTACTGTACTTGACCTAAGTTAAATGGAAAACTCTTTGGAGAAAGGACTGTGCCCTACTTTGTGTTTGTGCACATTCTAGCACAGTGAGGTCCTGATCCCGACTAGGGCCTTGTAGCAAGGTAGAGAGGTGGCTTCTCTCCTATGTCCAATCCTCTAGGATGAATTTATAGTGTCTTATGCAGGCACTTATGCTATGCTGTTTACTTAGCTACATATTGCTTACCCTAAATTAAATCCATGCAATCCCTTGGGTGGCAGTGTGACTTTCCCATCTTACCATAGGCAGGGGCCCCAGGTCTACTCTACTCTACTTCACTGGGGACCCAGCTCTACAACCTGAACTGCGGTGAGGGTCACCCAAGCAGGCTAACATCACTTTGAACAATGACCCAGCAAAAATTGTCTAAATGTCCCCATCCCTTATCCCAGTATGCTATTTCTAGTCTCCATCTGGAGTCAGAGTTCTCTAACTTCCACAGGCCTTCATTGCAGTCTCTGCTCAGGAAGCTCTTTCTTCCACTTGCCTAAGATTTCCTACTATTTCATCTCCCCAGCCTAGACTGTCATTCCTTTCCTGGCTTGCTGGTTTTATAGCTCCAGGGGGTGGAGGCAAAGACCTCCTACTTGGTCTTAACTCATAGTTCAGTTCCTTTCAACCTGTGTGGCATTCCCAAGTTTTCTTCACAATTTTTTATGCCCTGTCATAATGCAAAGAATAATGAGAGTAATAATAAAGTCATGCCTGTCTTGATGGGTATGAGAGATATTTCCTCATCCTCTCTTTTAAAATATAATCCCACAGTCAGATTTTCACTGCTAAAATAAAGAGAGCAAACTTTACCAAGCTACGTTTTACAGACTCACCAGAAGATTGCTTTAACCCAGGAAGTGGATATAAAATCCTGTAGAATACCTGGGTTCTGCCTGCTGCTGTGAGATAGCTCCTCACAATATCTTCTGTGGGTGTACAAGGTGCCCCAGTCACTTTGTCTTCTTATCTTCATACAGAGCTTTGGTGGGTAATCTTTTCAAAATAGATATTAGTGCTCATAGACAGATTATGGTGAGGGAGTGTAATACCAGCCATATACTGGTTATAGTTTCATTTTCCTTCAGTGTGTGGGGGCACTATTAGAAATGTGTTTTTACCCTCAGGTAATTAAAATGTATGTACATGCAAGTCCAGAGTCTGTTTAAGCTGCTCCTTTCCTATTACTAGCAACACTAAAGGCGAAATGTTGCAATGATTTGGTGCTGTGCACCTACTGATCAAGCCTAATTAAATCTGAGTATGTCTACATCTGACTTTGCCTGGAGACATGGCTCAGAAACTATATTATTTCCCTCAGCTTGTTCTCTTTTTCCTTGTCAGCCTCTGGCCAAGCATCAGGGCTTTTGTCGCAATCAAGCTTTTCACAGTCATAGAATCATAGGGCATTTATAGACATGCTCTCAGGAGGCAGGGAAAGTGCTTTAACTAGCAAGCTGCGCTAATTAGAAGTGCCCAAGAGTCACATGTATCAGTGTCCTTGCACTGAAAAATGGTGGAGGGGCACTTTGAACTCAAGCTCATCGGACAAGCTTTAGTTTAAAGCGCCCTACCACCATTTTTCAGTGCAGGGAAGCTGATACATGTGACACTGGAGGTTGCTAGATTGCATTAATTTGTGTGCTCCAGCAGACTTGGTTAATTGAGTCTGCTCCGATGTGCTGGATTTACAGCATGTCAGAGCAGCCTCACTGCATGTCTATAGGCGTCTATAGAAAATTAAGGGTGGAAGGGACCTCAGGAGATCATCTAGTCTAGGGGCAGGCAATTATTTTGGGTGGAGGACTGCTTACCCAGTTTTGGCAAGCTGTCAAAGGCTGCATGGGTAGCCCTGCCCCTTGACAGGTGCCCTGCCCCTTGACAGGTGCCCCGCCCCCTGGTCACTATCTTGGGACCGATGTCCCAGTGTCTTAGGACCAATGTCCCAGGGCCAGCACCAGTGGGGCCCAGAGCAGGGCACAGGCTGGCAGGGGTCTGTGGAGCCGGGCTGGGATGCACCAGCAGGGAGAAGGGGGAGCTGGCCCAGCTCCATAGAGCCCTGCCAGCCAGGACCCTGTACCCCTGCCGCCGTGCTCTGGGCCCTGCTGGCACTGGCCCCGGGACATACCGGTGCGAGCCCTGTGCTCCCACGCCCACTCACTCCCAGTGCCCCCCAAAATCCCGTGGTGTGAAGTTGGTGGGGGATGTGGGAGGGGAGTGTGGGTGTCAGTATGCTGGGGTGTGCAGTGTGCATGTGGGGGCCCTGGCCTCTTGCCCTTGCCTGCCATTTGCCAGAGCTCTGAGAAGCCCAATCCTTCCTTTAGCAGAGCTCCCCTTTCCCTGCCACCCAGCATGAGCCTCCCAAGCTGCCTGGTGCCTCCTGCTGCAGGCTGCTGCTTGTGCTGGAACTCCAAGAAGCCCAATTATTCCTTCTGCAGAGTACCCACCCCTCTTTTCCACCCCCCTGCTATTGTGGTTGGCTTGCCTGATTCATACGGGAGCCACCACACTATCTTTCCTCCCAGTGATTTCTAAAATGCTCAGAGGCCTAGAGACATTGTACAAAGATAGAACTGTTTTGCATCTACGCCTTTACCAATGTCTAGGGTTACTCTGCAATTTGCATGATGTAGCTAGAAGAAAAATCTTTTTCTGGGTTGTCCCAGCATTGTGGAGACTGAGCACATCGTTGTTTAGCTACTTTTTTAGTTGTAGTTCTTGGTGATAAAGCAAAACTGGAGATGATTATACCACTGCTGTTTGTTCTGTATGTGCATTCCACCAGGAAAATGCACAAATGCAGTTTGCACACAAATACTCAGATGAATATGTATCACTTTCTAATTTCTGGAATATGAACACATGACACAACAAAGAAATGAATGTAAGTGTTAGAATAAATTAATTATAAATCAGTTATCTTTTTATTTTCTACTCATTTTCACTACATTACTGAACATCATGAGCACTTATACACGTGATGGATCTCTGCTCCAACGCATGCTAATTTGCATGCATCAGTGCAGACTTAATTAATCGAGTCTGCTGCAAATCTGTTGGAGCATGCTAATTAGCATCATATAAATTCAGCGTCCCTGTGTTTCAAAATGGTGGCGGGGGTGCTTTAACTAAAGCTCGTTGAATGAGCTTTAGTCAACGTACCCCCACTGCCATTTTGAAGTGCAGGATGCTGAATACACATGACTCTGCAAGCGCTTTAATTAGAGCAGCTCTCGGAGCTTCTCTAATCAAAGCACCCCACCCTCCACCCCAGAGTATGTGTATAGATACCCCATGTGCTATAGACAAAAAGTTAGGCATTAACACAGTTAAACTAATAGTGTAGAATATTTTACAGATATTTTGCATATGATGCTATTTGTTCCATAATTTTGCAGGGCCATGGGGGCCCCTGGCTGGGTGTGCAGGTGCTAGGGCTGGGTCTGTGGAGCTGTACTCAAACACAGGGGTTCTCCTGGGCTATTTGTCAGATCTATGTGTACATCATGGGGTGCTTCATGACAGGGTGCAGAGGCACAGCCTGTAGATGCAGGTGACCCGGTCCCAGGGCTTGGGCAGAGGACACAGATGCCTTCCTTCCCTCTCCCCCACCCCTGCCTGTCTGTGGATGACAGCTGGCTGGAGGCAGGAGGTGGGGCTGGGGAGAGGGGCTTTGTTGGTTGGGCTGTGTGAGAACTTGGGGTGGGGACCACTGGGTGCTTGGCCAGAGCAGCTCCGAGCAGGCTGCTAATGCACCTCCCTGCAAGGGGAGGGGTTGTGGCAGGGAGGGGTCTCAAAGGAACTTGGGATGCCAGGAGACAGTGATATAACTTGAATTGTTAAGGGATCTGATACAGACTTTCAGTGCACCAGTGTAACCTAAATCAATTGAAAAATGCAAGGTTCTCCACTTTGGGAAGAAAAACCTGCAGCATGCTTATAGGCTCGGTAGTGCTATGTTGGCTATCACTACGAATGAAAGGGACTTGAGGGTCATGATTGACCACAAGATGAACATTAGCCTTCAATGTGATGCTGCTGCTAGTAAAGTGAGCAAAACACTGGCTTGCATCCATAGATGCTTCTCAAGCAAATCCCAGGATGTCATTCTCCCCTTGTACTCGGCCTTGGTAAGGCTGCAGCTGAAGTACTGCATCCAGTTTTGGGCTCCACAATTCAAAAAGGATGTGGAGAAGCTTGAGAGAGTCCAGAGAAGAGCCATGCACATGATCAGAGGTCAGAAAAACAGACCTTATGATGAGAGGCTGAGAGCTATGGGACTCTTTAGCCTTGAAAAGTGCAGGCTCAAGGGTGATCTGATGGCTGCCTATAAGTTTATAAGGGGTGCTCACCAGGATCTGGGGGAATGTTTGTTCACTAGAGCACCCCAAGGGATGACAAAGTCGAACGGTCATAAACTCCACCAAGACCGTTTCAGGCTGGACATAAAAAAGAACTTCTTTACTGTCCGAGCCCCCAAGGTCTAGAATAGCCTGCCACCAGAGGTGGTTCAAGCACCTACTTTGAATGCCTTCAAGACATTTGGATGCTTATCTTGCTGGGATCTTATGACCCCTGCTGACTTCCTGACCCTGGAGCAGGGGACTGGACTCGATGATCCTCCAAGGTCCCTTCCAGCCCTAGTGTCTATGAAATCTATGAATTAAGTTTGTATATACATTTATCCATATCTATCTTAGTCTGGGTTCCACCAATTTCAGACTAGTGTATGTGTACCAGACTTCTGTACAGTTGTGTGTTTAGTTCAATTTCCAAGCATTTAAACCAGTCTATGTGTAACACGTGTACCTGGCCTTAGTGGCAATAGTAACTACAATGGAATTACCTATATCAACCTGACAAACAAAGGTTTTTGCAGCACAGTGCCATGTAAACAGACAGCTGCCATTCTGGATCAGACCACTGATCCACAGAATCTAACATCTTATATCTAGCAGGAGTCAATATTGGCTGTTTGCTTCAGACTGAGACAAACAAAATCACCATGACCCATCTAAACAACTGTGCTGTTATAACAGGAAATTCAATATGGTTATGGCTTCACTGCACTATATGACTTCAGATCAGTGAAGCCGTAACTGTTGTTTTATAAAACTGGCTGCCCCGCAATAGAGCAGCACCGTTAGACAGCCTAGATATCCACTCTATGCTAGCTCAAGAGGCCTCCCTTTTCAGAGACAAGATGTCTCAGAATTTCTCTACCAGATCCTTCAGCTTCAGATGCCATAAGAACTTACAAATTCTATAATAGTGCAGTAGAATCAGAAGTCTCCAATAGATGCCCAAGCTAATAACACAGCAATGCTATTCCATGACTTAAAAATCAGGAGAGCTCTCATGTAAGTGGTCTTTCCTGTTCGGTGAATGAAAGTCAAATGTTTCATCCCAAAAGTACATACATTAATACCAAGCTTTCAAAAGGAACACTGAGCATGAAATCTAATGTGTAGAAGCCAGACAGGATTGAAAGTATACCTTTATTAGGTATGCTTAACAACATACCGGCCGCATCTACACGAGACACTGACTGCACAGGAGCTCATTAATACTGCACAGCAGCATCACGGGGCAGGAAGCATGATGTGACACTACTTCACAGCAGTAACAAGCTACTGCACAGTCAGCATCACAAAAAAAGCCATTTGGTGATGCTCCTGTGAAGTAGTACACTGGTTCAGAATTCTGTTTAAATATGGTGGTCAAATGTAACTCTTTGGTCCCATACTGGGATTTTCATGAGAAATTTAGACTTTTTGAACCAAAGTTCAACAAAGATTTCTTGGGGTTTGTTGCAGTCTTTGGTTATAGACAAGATACAGCTCTATTAACCTGAATCAGTTTAACAATCCAATTAAGTTTGAGTGGTTCAGTTTGCAAATCTATTTTTAAGAGTAAAGATTACCTAGTTCCGCACAAAGCCACCAGATTTCATTTGCTACAGTTGGGATTTCCTACATGGTTAGAGTGAAATAGGAAAGGTTCTTTCATGAAATACCCCCAGCCAAGGGTGAATCTTGGTGGAGGAGGAGTGCAATGGTGCACTTGCACCCCTTTTTGGTTCCTGCTCCAACCAAAGTTAAAGCCAACTGTCTGGCAGTGGCAGCAGCATTTCTATTCAGGCAGTAGTGAGGGAGTCAGTTGACTTCATAGCTTGTTATAACATGCTTGATTCCTTCTAAACACTTCATTCCACTAGTGTTAACAACCCTCTTTCCTTTTTAATGGTGTTAATGGTTCCACTACTCAAGCTATCCTTACTTCTGCAATTCAGCTGTCTGTTAACTGATCCTAGTAATATAGCTCCCATTTTATAGTCTTGCAGACTGTTTTTTTTAACTCTAGATATAAACATTAATTAACTCATGTGTGGGAATGTTAACTCAGATGAACATTAGCTCAGGCATGGAAATAACTTTCAGTGAAGCACTGGATACAATATCAGGATGCTCAGCAAAGCTAGATTTTGTTTTATGAATCTGAAAAAGATGTACACTTAACTGTAATGACTATAGGACTAATGAAACATCTCTTGATTATTTTTGCCTGGTTTGTTGTGTTTTTAATATACGATACAGCAAATTAATGCACATTCCAATAAAGAGGGTTTTTTTCTTCAATCTTAAATTGAATAATATAGCTCTAGGTCCCTAGCTTATTAGTGAAGCATCTAGCTTCTTTTTAACTAGAGAAAAATGTGTCATGTTATATGTGATGATGCACCACACTATCTGAACCTAATTTTTCAAAATCCTATATCCAACTGTGCCTCCAGCTAACCCCAGTTGGAGGGTGATTCCTTACTTTTGGAAGTCTTAGGGAAGAAACAGTTTGCCCATTTGCTGTGTTAGAGAAGACAGCACCTCACAAACTTTAGCACTCCTGGCAGAGAAAATTATATGGTCTGCTATCTTGTGAACTAACAGGAAAAATTGGCCTTCATATTTTGAGTGCCTGCAAAATAATTTTCCAGGAACTTGATCCCTAAAATGTCTTTGACCCTTTTCTACTGGGGTTGCCAGAAAGAGCATAACAAACATTCATGCCAATAAAATCAAATAATTTTGTTTTATTTCACCTTCATATTTAATTCACAAATAAGCATGGCTAGACATCCCTCCAATGGCCTTTTGCTTCACTCTCATCCTCCTGTATCTTCTGTTTTTGTGTCCTTTGTATTCTTCACCTTGGTTTTTCCTTGTAATAAACCTATTCACCCACTGTCAGCCACCCTCTTCTCAATGCTCACTTTCTCATTCACCTTATTCATCTCTTCTCCTACAACCATGCTCTTTTACCCATTGGCCCATTGTCCTTACCCACACATTAATTCACCCAGTCTTCCTTTGTCATTCCATTTTACCATATCCTTCATTGGCCCATATCTTTCCTCACCCCTTGGCTTACCTAAGAAAGCTTTTTCCTATTCATTCATCCACCTTTCCACTCTGTTCATTCCTCAGCTGCCATGTTGGATAGACACTTGAATGGGATGTCTTAGTCAGAAATGATCCTGCCTTGAGCTGGGGGCTAGACTAGATAAATTTGTGAGGTCTCTTCCAGCCCCACTTTCCTTTGATCCTATGTTCCTGCTGCTCTAATCCACATTTTATTAATAAGTTTATGAATAATGAAGGGAAGATGGGGTTCTTCAAGGAATCTATTGAGTGAATGCACAGCATCCAATTATTGCAAAAATAAAATAATACAATTCCACTCTTCTTTGAAGTTCTTTGCACCATAGCAAATGAAAGCAAAATCTAGCCCATTAATTTTACAAGGTTAAAAGCATCTTGAACCAAGTCTTGGCCTAACTGACACCCAGTACAATTTCCTCTAAAGTCAGTGAGGTTGCAGCCAGCTTAAGCCATGGTAGTATTTGATATTTCCTTGTCTGAATACGATTCTATCATTAAGGCAGTGGCTTTTGTAAATTATATTATTGTGTTTAAAAAGGTCTAAAAGTAATTGTTTTGCTACCTCAGTGGGTAATTTTTGTTCAAATTACTTTGAAAAATGTATTTTTCACCTACGTGCTTTCAGATTGCTAGTTTTGGCTGTGTAATCAATCATGTTATAGGTGTCATCTGAAAAATTGGATGAAAAATGAATTCTTCTGAAAACTGTACTTGAAACTACTTTTTACAGAAGAACATCCACAAAATGTTTATTTTCAGAATAAAAAGACATCATTAACCACTTTTTCCTACTACACACAGTCCCTAAAACAGAACTGTGTGGAAAGATTGAAATCTACATTTTAATTAAGCATATCAATTAGACTTAGTTGCAATAAGTGCATCATTGTTGGAGATGAAAATATCCATTAGGTAATAATAATACTTAGCGTGTCTCAAAAGCATTATAGTAAAACTGGTGTGACCAAAAATGCTTATAGAAAGGTTTTTAGAAAGTAATATTAAAATATTAATTTCAATTAACTTCTTAATTTAGAGATGAGGTGAATAGGAGGGGGCATGAAAAAGATCAATAAAATAATGATATAGGGAAAGTAAATCAGATGTTCACTTTAACATTTGTAAGGATGCAAAAGGCAGCAGCTGGCCAATGAAACTGAAAGGGAATTCACTTAAAGTAATAAAAGCAAATAATTGTCCACAATCTAAAATTAACATGTGGAAAACATTAGCAAAAAATATGAATGAGGCCAAGATGTAAGTAGACTTGCAAAAAAGATCTAGCCATTTCTACAGATTATTAAAATATGCACACTTAACTAAAAGGTACAACTAATATCAGTATATTGGCATGGTTTGATCTTGAGGGCATTTAAAAATCCATCTACATGTTTAGAAAAGCTGGCATTGTTAACCTTGATGCCTAGGGTAAATGATTTCTACGTGAATCTGTTTATTGGCTCCTCCTGGGAAAAAAAATGAAAGGATACACATATATAAACTAAAGCAAACTTGCTTTCCACTCAAAGTAATTATAGCTTGTCTATACAATAGTATGACCTACTCTTCTACTGCTTTTCCCTCTGCATTCATACGGCCTTCCAAGTGAGAGTCTTAGTTTAGATACATGTTGACAATTTATTATTCAAAAACAAAGAATAGATCTAAAAAAGCAATAACAGTTATATTTAGTTTCATGAGTTTGCATATTTCTTAGAGAATGGTGAATTTCAGCTATTTCGTGTTATGCAGCCTTTTTCCCCTCAAAGGCTGCATTTCATTTCCCCCTGTACACAGGCATTGCATTTTGCTTTGAAGTTTGGGTTTGAAGGAGCTTAAAGAACAAGATAAACAAGGGGGATAGACTCCTGAATCACTAGCTTGATTTTACAACCAAATAATGTCCAGTAATCAGCAGCGGGTCCCAGACGTTCAGCACTTTAGAAAACCAGACCACTTAGGAGTCAAAGATATTGACTTAGAAGCCTGACTTTAGACTTCCTTCTCAAAAATTTACTGGCCAGAATATCATAGTAAATTTCTGTCATATCCCTGGGTTGGCTTTTACCACATCAGCAGTGAGTCTTCAAGAGAATGGGATGGACCATGTCCTATCACATCCTGCCCACCTATGTCTACTGACAAGCTGCAGAGATGGAAGTTCACTGGAAAGGTTGCCCTGGATTCATGCTAATTCTTGCCTTTGAGCCCTCAGCCTCTGGTGGGTACAAAAGATGAGTGAAGCTCACGACTGAATTTCTAGCTCTAGAGCATGTCAACAGATTCAGGTGCACAGGGAATGCTGAGTCCCATCCTCCACAAAACCAGCTTCAGACACAGACTTGACATCCCCCAGCTTCCCCGGGGCTTTACTGAAACCAAACAAAACATTTACACAAGTTCATTGCAAAACAAATACCAAAACTACCTCTGCCATATGTTCTGGGTTCTGCTTAGCATGGGACTGACCTTTATTTAACAGCTAGGAAATGCTGAACATTGTCATACAGCTATTCCAGATGAAATGCTCCTAATTTCCCAGAATACACTGGTGCTGATATAACCATTAAAAAGAAATTATAATAGCAATAATCCCCTAGAAATCACCCATTACTACAGTTAACAAACCAATGCTGTTAATTAAAAACAGCTCATACTAGGGCATTAGCTGCCTTAGGCTTCACATCAAGTTATAAACAAATTTGGGAACCAAAGTGTTGGTGGTGTGTAGGCTGTAGAGAACATGGGATCATTAAAAGACTGACTACAGATACAAACAAAGTACAATGAAAGATTTTCTTCAGGCACCTCAACAATTCAATCAATTTAATTTTATTTTAATTAAGTATGCTCTGGATTATTATATTGTTTCTTTCTCTATCTCCAGCTGACTTCAGCCCTAAAACATTTCATAGCTTAAAAATATTTTTTGTGTTCCTGCTATAATCCATTTTATTAGTTCCTGATTGTTTTCAGTTTGTATTATTGTCTTGTATATCTGCTACAGCTGCTAGCATTTACTTTCTCTGCACAAGAACTAGTAACAGGTTGAGTGACCATCATACATTTTCAGATGAACCCCTATTATACGTTCTAGATGGAAAAGGACCATTCTCAGATAGAAGCATTTGCTAGTTTGCGCATTAGGCATAATTCAGTATTGCTCAGTAATTTTTTGAGGGGATGCTGGAAGCAGTTTTTCTGTTAAACTGCCTTGTTCACTAGGGTTCTGCGAAATTTTGCCAGCCATTTCATTGTGTTTTAACACTGTTTCAACCAATTTCAAGGTTGAAACAGCGAAACTGGAATGAAACAAAGGTCGTCAAAATAGCCTCGAAAAAAAATGAGGCTAGTCGAAACGTTTTGAAAGTTGAAACGTTTTGCCCATAGGCTGGGGATGGGAAGTCAGTCCAGCTGGGCTGTGACTTCCCATCCCCCGTGCAAGATCCAGCAGGGGACGGGCAGTCAGCCTAGCTGCCTTGACTCCCCATCCCCCGCACTAGATCCCCATCCCCGGAGCTAGATCACTCAGGGGCGGGAGGCAGCCCAGCTGGGCTACTTTCCCATCCCCCACGCTAGATCATGACATGCGATCTAGTGTGGGGGATGGGAAAGCAGACCAGCTGGGCTGCCTTCCACCCTGGCGTGATCTAGCACTGGGGATCAGAAGTCAGCCCAGCTGGGCTGACTTCCCATCCCCAGCAAAACATCGAAACAGCATCAAAACAGCCTTTCTGTTTCGATGGAATGGAACAGAACAGCTGTTACGACCCTAAATGAAATTCAGAATGGAACGCTGTTCCGTCGAACCGGCGAAACTGAAGGCGAAATGGAACAGTGGCATTTCACACAGCCCTATTGTTCACCTCATATAACGAATGCTTTCATATACAGCTGTTCTAAATATAGTGCACTTTTCTCTGGAAAGGCCAAAATGTTTCCTATAATGATATAGTGGCTCAGTTTTGATGGAATGATAGAAATGTTCTTTCATAGATTCATAGATTCATAGATGTTAGGGTTGGAAGGGACCTCAATAGATCATCGAGTCCGACCCCCTGCATAA
>NW_005842130.1:1499709-1510373 GCF_000455745.1 Alligator sinensis | reverse complement strand
TGGCTTTTCTGATGGTTTCGTCACACTGCCGACTCATGTTCATCTTGGAGTCCACTAGGACTCCAAGATCCCTTTCCACTTCCGTGCCACCCAGCAGGTCATTTCCTAGGCTGTAGGTGTGCTGGGCATTTTTCCTCCCTAGGTGCAGCACTTTGCATTTCTCCTTGTTGAACTGCATTCTGTTGTTTTCTGCCCACTTGTCTAACCTTTCCAGGTCTGCTTGCAGCTGTTCCCTGCCCTCTGGCGTGTCCACTTCTCCCCATAGCTTTGTGTCATCTGCAAACTTGGACAGAGTACATTTCACTCCCTCGTCCAAGTCACTGATGAAGACATTAAAGAGTATCGGTCCAAGGACCGAACCCTGTGGGACTCCACTTCCCACACCCTTCCAGGTCGAAACCGACCCATCCACCACGACTCTCTGGGTGCGACCCTCCAGCCAATTCGCCACCCACCGGACTGTGTAGTCATCCAAGTCACAGCCTCTTAACTTGTTCACCAGTATGGGGTGGGATACCGTATCGAAGGCCTTCCTAAAGTCTAAGTATACGACATCTACCCCTCCTCCTGTGTCCAGGCGTTTCGTAACCTGGTCATAAAAAGAGACTAGATTGGTCAGGCACGATCTGCCTGCCACGAACCCGTGCTGGTTTCCCCTCATCATAATTTGTCTTGCCGGGCTCTCACAAATGTGAGCCTTGATAATTTTTTCAAAGACTTTGCCAAGGATGGAGGTGAGACTGACTGGCCTATAGTTGCCCGGGTCCTCCTTCCTCCCCTTCTTGAAAACGGGGACCACGTTGGCCCTTTTCCAGTCCTCCGGGACTTGGCCCGTGCGCCACGAGCTTTCAAATATTCCCGTCAGTGGCTCTGCAATGATGTCAGCCAGTGCCTTCAGCACCCTCGGATGGAGCTCATCCGGGCCTGCCGACTTAAAGGCATCCAGTTCTTCCAAATGACTCTGCACCATCTCAGGGTCTACGCATGGTAGACCCTGAGATGTCTGTCACTTCTTTGTCTGTGAGTGAGCAAATATGAACAGCAAGAAATATCTGCCTTTGTGGTAGGAGACCTAATGCAAAGCAGCTAGATTTTTAGGAACCGTAGGTAAACACAATTAAAATCCCCTTCCAATCCAAGACACTGGAAGCAGGAAAAGCTGTTTAGCAGGAAGAGCTGGTAAAGGAATATTAATTACCTTATTACCATCTGTTATTTGTGGAACACTATCACTCTTGGGCACCTTACGTCAGATAAAAGATTTTTATCTTTATGGTCCCTGCTCAGAAACACCTGAAATATGAATATCAGAGCTGCTGGAGCCAGCAACCCCAGTATGTGATAGGGTATTCATTTTCTGCATGCCTGACCTCTGTCAGATGACTGTGGCAATAAAATTCAGTATCCCTAATCAGCAGTCCCATATGCCAGACATGCATTATGATGTTCCAGGAGTAAACTGAATCCTTGACAAATATGGACCAAATAAAGGGAATTAAAAGCTTGCATGGACTGGTTTGTAAAATGAGATGCTATTGAGCAAATCCACACACCAACTGACTGAATGAAGGGTATGGTCCCTTTAATAAAGCCAGACAAGTTAAGGATTGGCTTAGACCCTAAATATTTAAATAGCATCATCAAATGTGAATGCTACTCCAGAGAATACTTAAGGAGGTCAGAGCTAGATTTTTAAATACAAGCCAAGTCTCATTCAACACAGATAATGCATAGGCTGGCACCTTCAGCTGCCTTTTTCATACTGTGGGCAAAATTCTGCACTGCTGCCTAGATGTCTACATGGCATTTGTTAAGTTTTTAGTCATCTAAATCATGAAAGGATATTCTCCTTTACCCTGTATAATGGCCTAAAATACCCAAGTTCTTAACCTACACAGCTAAGTCTGCCTTAATCTACCTGCCCAGAAGAAATTCAGTAAGGCCCTGAGTCATCTAACTCTAGTCATTCTCTGTTGCAAGTCAATCAGACTGCGGAGGCCCAGAAACCCCCTAAAGAGGAACTGACCCAAAACTTCAAGGAGTGACTTGGACACTACATGGTAGTAAAGCAGACAACAACTTGTCGGGCATGGTATCCCCAGTGAAAGCATGAGAGAACAAAGAACAGAGTCCTAGGTCACTTTATGGGCCCAAATGGCAGTTTTCCAGCTGCACGGCTGCCATTTTTGGCACCGATGCACAGTTTGCTCTACTGTTCCCCATGCCGTGTGGACCCACATTGAGCTCTGGCACATGCCGCTCAGTATGCATGTGGCAATGGAGCATGCACCATAGGTTATGCACTAGCTGGCAGATGCATGGTGCAGTATGCATGTATGCTGGGCAAGGATGAGTCTCATAATTCTACCCAGAAAAACCTCATGGTAGTAAGTGTTAGACACTGGAACTCCCCCCCATGTTGTGTCTGACTGGTTAGGGCACTCACTCCTCCAGGAAAAGGGAGACCCTGGTTAAAGGGCCCATTCATCTGTATTTCTATGAGCTCTCAGGACAGCACTTTCTACCACACCACAGGTTAAATGATGTTCTCCAGCACTCTTTTTTGAGTTGGCCCCCTGGGAATCCAAGAGACCAGGCTAGAGAGTCTGTGGCTCAGTGGGACATTTGCTATGCTGGACGGGGGAGTCCCTGGCTTCCAGCTTACATTCTTGTTTCCAATGAAGCAGAAGCTTCTGCACTGCTCTCCAAGCTCTACAAGACCCAGAAATTACTGCTATGGCATCCAGGGGACTGCCTGGATGTTTTCATTCTCTGCCTAGTCTCACTGTACTTGAGCACAGCCCCAAGGAAAAGTGCAACCTCCTGTTGATGACAAACACATGTCTGCAGAAGGACTACCCAGTCATCAGAGGTACTCACCACTTCTGTCTCAGTTGTTCCAATCTAAAGGTGGGAACGGAAACCAGATAGAAATAGTCAGTTAAGTGGAAGTCCAGAGAGTAACATCATCATTGTGCCACACAGCCACATCTTAGCATGGTATCATAATGATTTGCTCTGATGTGGCTTGGTGAAGCTGAATTGCAATGACAGAATACCATGATGGAGCCATCATGACAGTGTTCAGGAACACCCCACTCTATTTTGTTGCTTGTTGTGACTCTCTGGCTTTCCAAAGTGGGAAAAAACATTTTACATACAGCTAGCCAACTCCATAGAGGAACAAGCTGAAGCCTTTTTTTAAAAAGGTGTGGCTAACTCATGAAAATTTAGTAAAACTTTCTTTTTAGAGATAGTGCCACTTAATATAATGAGTCATTTTCTGGTCTCTACCCTTCTAGGCACTTGCTTTTTCATGCTATCTCACTAGTTTAATTCTAGCCCGGGGAAGGCCTGCTTTTCAGGGAAAGCAGCAGCCAACAGTTATTAGGCCCATGGTCTTGCCTAAATAAATTATTCATGCTGGTTTGGCCATGTGAACTGTTAAGCAGATCCTAGAAACAAGCTAACTCTGACCAAGTAACTGCCTCTAAAGTCAGTGATTTATTTTTTAACCTTCACGTGCCTAAGCAGCAGGTATGTAGCCGCATAACTGCAGCTTTTGGCATTTCACACAGTTTGCGATTTCATTTCTCCCAGTGGAAAAAAAATACCACTGTGCCTGTCCCAGCCAGAAGTAAAATAGAAGAGAAGGAGGGAGCCTAAGTTCCTACAAACAGTAAGCAGTGCAGTATCAACCTACAGTCCCACAGTTGGTGATATTCCTCTTAAATCTGGCATAGCACTTCTTAGGTCAGCTTTTAGCTGGATGCAGGGGAAGAACAAAAAGCATAAGAGGAAGCATCTGTATTCAATCAGCACTGTGTGGGTTTACAGTAGAGATCAGATTCAGCTCCACCATTCACATCAGGATCTAGGCTCCCAACATCCAGAAGCATGACAGTCTTTGAATCCACATGTTTGAGTTGAGACCATCTCCAGTCCTCAGTTAAAGCAGAGTTCCATAATTTTTGGATTCCCTTTCCTTTTTGTCACTAATCCAAGATAGAAAGAGAAATATAAAAAATAATCACTATGAAAATTTACTAAAAATCAAGGCAGGGGACTGATAAGAAACTGCTGCCAAGGGAGGTGGTCTGTTATGCCAGACCACTACTGAACTCACTGAAGGAACTCCTGCCAGGCCCCCTATGCACTGCAATGACTGCAGTGCGGACATCCCCTAAATTAATTTAAGATAATACACATGTGCTGCATCCTACTGTTACCTCAGCAACCTTCTAATTATACTAAAATGCGAGGGCTGTTGCCATCAGTAACCCTCTTTGAAAATACAGTAGCTGTTCCATCTCAGCCTTATAAGAGGACATGAATTTCCAAGGACAAATGTGGTATCTGATAGGCTTGTGCAAGTAGGCAGCTATTTGATGCAGCTTTGGATCCGGCTGCTTCAGATGCCAGGGATCCAATCTGGACCTCCAGATCGGTTTCCCGCTTCAATCCAGCCAAAGTGACTTTGAAGTTTCGGAGCCGCCTCAGAGATCTGGCCATAGGGTATAATGGGGAATCAATGAAATATCTAAAACTTTGTTTTTTGTCTGATTTGCATGAAACTTGCAGGGGTGGTAGCCTATACTGAGAGCATGATGCCTGCCAAGTTTCAAGAAGATGGGTGCAGGGTATTGGGGGAACTGCACCTCAAGCTGCTGACTGGCAAAACTCATGACATAGATGACCCTGTGTGTGTTAAGGTGCAGTAGGCTGAAAACTGTAGTGATGGTGGCCCCTGCTGAGGCCACAAAGCCTGCCAAGTTTCAAGGAGATAAGTGCAGGGGTTTGGGGGAAACTGCACCTCAAGCTGTGGACAAGCAAAACTCGTGCCATGGGTGACACTGTGTTAAGGCGCAGCGGGATGAAAGCTGCAGGAAGGGTAGCCCCTGCTGTGGCCATGAAGCCTGCCAGCTGTCAAGGAGATAGGTGCAGGGGGGGTTCTGGGGCCCTGCACCTCTAGCTGCTGACAGGCAAAACTCGTGACATGAGTGCTTGTGCAACTGTGTCTGTCTTGGGGCATTTGGGGGGGCGGGGGTGGGGGGGGACACACTACTGAAGACCTGGCTGCTAAGCTACTGTGTTACCAGTTACCAATTAATCATGATTCACTCAGGGACCAGCTCAATACACAGTACCTAGCTCCTGTGTAACAAGTTAACAAGCAAGGATTAACACCTACAAAACCACAGACTAAGGAGAAGAAATAATCAATACAATCAACTGCCCCAAAACAGACAGAGTCAGTTGCACAATTACCCATGTCACGAGTTTTGTCTGTCAGCAGCTAGGGGTGCAGAGCCCCAGAACCCCCCTACACCGATCTCCTTGACAGCTGGCAGGCTTCGTGGCCTCAGCAGGGGCCACCACCCCTGCAGTTTTCAGCCCGCTGTGCCTTAACACCCACAGGGTCATCTATGTCATGAGTTTTGCCTGTTAGCAGTCAGAGGTGCAGGGCTCCAGAAGCCAGACTCCCCCTGCAACTGTCTCCTTGACAGCTGGTAGGCATTGTGGCCTCAGCAGGGGCCACCACCCCTGCAGTTTTCAGCCCGCTGTGCCTTAACACACACAGGGTCATCTATGTCATGAGTTTTGCCTGTCAGCAGCTTGAGGTGCAGTTCCCTCCAAACCCCTGCACCAATCATCTTGAAACTTGGCAGATTTTGTGGCCTCACCAGGGGCTACCAACCCTGCCATTTTCACCCTCCTGTGGTGTCACACATACACGTGACATGAGTTTTGCTTTCAAGAATTTGGGGTGCAGTTTACCCAGAACCCTCTACCGATCTTCTTGAAACTTGGCAATCTTCATGCTCTCAGCAGAAGCTACCACTCCTGCAAGTTTCATCTAAATCAGAAAAAAAACAACAACGTTATAGATATTTCATTGATTCCCATTATACCCTATGGCTGGATCTCCGAAGTGATTCCAAAGCTTTTCCGAAGCAGTTCAGAAGCTCCGAACCACTTCAGAAAGCCTAACGAAGCCAGCGCTTTGATCTGGACATGCTGCTTCAGACACTGAAGCATCCGAAGCTTCTCTGGATCCAAAGCATAATACAAAGCCTTGCACAGCCCTAGTACCTGAACCTTGTAGAATATGTTGTGAGCCTCTTTTGAAAGGCTTCTCAATACAGGTCCTGATGCAGATATGTTAGGCTAATGCATGCTCTATTTACAAAAAATAATTAAAGACTGATAAATTATTAAGAAAGGTAAAAAAGGAGTCCCACCCTTAGCCCAGAAGTACTTGCTTCAGGATATGACATTCAGAGCATCACATAAGTGCACTGCCTTTCAGAAGGGCTATGCCCATACTTTTAACTTGAAATAAATACCTGCCTTTATCTGGTAATGAGTTTTCAACAGACAAAAACAAAATTTTTTGTTCAGCTATTCTGATCCCCTTTCCTTTCTTTTATCTCCTTTTCAGTCAAGGGACATGTAAATACAGATATAATAAAAAATATTCTTAAAGGTCTTGAAAAATATATTCTTAAAGGTCTTGCCATATATGTTGACACTTCTTTCACTCACTCCCTCCTTCTTTCATTCTGTCTACCACTTTCCATCACCAGTTTTCCCCTCCTTTCATTCTGTCCCTAACATTTTCTTCTGCTTTCTTCCTCTAAGACTCTCCGTCATTTCTTTGTTTCAGAACCAGTGTACCCAATTCTTTTTCATTTTTGCTTGGGATTGTGGGACTTTCTGAATACAAAGCAGTGTTGATTATGTCCTGTATGCACAGGCTGTTTCACTTTTCCACTTTTTTCTTTTAGCACAAAAGACATTTTTTCCAATGTCTTTCCCTTTGATTTGCAATAAGACCTTGTCATCTGCCCCTCGTATTTCAGGAAGGTGGTGCCTTGTATACTCTACTGGAGAGACAGAGATCCTCATAGTTTTCTGCTCTTACTCAGTCTGGGTGAACCTATTCATCCTGATCAGTCCTAGGTGGTTAGCCTGGAATTTGCTGCTCTCGCTGCTCAGAGCAGAATGGTCTGTACACGTTTTGGATGAAGCCCCTGTGATTACCAGGTAGTAGACCATCAGCAGTCTGTTTTGAACCTGCAGAAGGTTTGTGCATGCCTGTTTTCCTGAGAAGGAGGAAAGGGATTCCCTCTTCCCATTGCTGGTTCTCTCTCCTTTATGGATAGATTGTGTGCTATCAAGATGCTGTCTGGAACTGACTAGTAAATGTTCCTTTCCTAGTTCAGTGGGACTATGAGCAAAAGGCAGTTCTCTGGTGTCTTTGTATATTGTGGCTTCATAACATCTTTTCTCATCTTGTGGACCCCTCCTAGAAAATGCATTTGTCCTGGAGTTACTTCATGCCCAGGCTGGAGGATACCCCATAAGCAAAGTGCAGTAGTAAGTGGCAGTGAAGTGTCCTACATGGCCCTGTACCAGTCACTTTGTGAGCCATATTGCTGTACCTGCACAGCGCTCTTGTTGCTCAGCCTCAGATAGAGGGTTTTGTTCATTTCTTCCATTGTCCTCCTCTGTCTCCTCTCCTTTAATTGTATGTGGTAGTAGCTTTTCAGCAGCTTGGGAGTGGCCTTCTCCAGGTGCCTGTTTCTTCTCAGGCTGTGATACAGTGCCAGCAGATGGCCTGCTGCCAAACCAAAGAATTTGTTAATGTTTTTGAAATCTCACCAGGACAAAATAGTTGTGCTAGATGGGGGATGTGTACAGGGATTGTTCTGCTTACAGACTGTGGCTAGACATGTTTAAACTTTTAATCTGGTTGCTATTTTGTTGACCTGGTATGTTGATAATGTTTTGGGTGAACTTAGTGATACTAACACTTTCATAATTCATATGCGATATTTGCCTGTCATGGATTAATCTTTATTTCTTTATGTGGGTATGCTGCAATGCATAATGTTTAATACTTGTATAACACTGATTGTACATAATGTTGTAAAGAACAAAGGAGGTTTTCAGGTGTTCCCATCTCTTTCCCCATTTTCTCCTCAATCCTATCTCTCCCTCTCTCTTCTATATCTCTTCCTTCCTCATTGTCCTTCATCTTATTCTTTCTTCCCTACATTCTCTAACTTTACTAGTTCTCTCTCACTTTTTTCCCTCTCTTTCTCAATTTCTAACTTCCCCTTTGACTCTCCCTATTCCTGAAGAAGGGTGTTTGTGCCCAAAAGCTTGCAAAGAACATTTTCTCAACTATTTAGTTGGTCTAATAAAAGATATCACATTTACCCAAAGAACCCTATCTGCCTATGTCCTTAGACCAACATGGCTACAACCAACACCCCCGTAACTTCCCCTTTAGTTTTTAACTACTGTCTAACCTTTCCAAAGCTGTAGCAGGCTCCAAATCTTTTTATCCGCTATAAATACTCCAGAGGTGATCTTTTCATAATCAGAAGTATTAAAATCAGCCCATCACCACCATCACAATCCCTACCCCTGTCATCTAGTAACTTCTGGCATTTTCTTACCCTGACAGCCTGGGAACAACACAACCACACTGAACTTTCTTGCACTTTGCTACTCTGGGTCAGAGGCTACTCTGGGTCATACCAGAGTCCTGGATGGCTCCTTTGTACTGCTCACATAATGTGAAGTAGAGATTTTTTGGCTAGAGCCAGCCAACTCAGAATATGTAAGAAGTTATCGAGGGATATGAGGTCAGCAAATATAGGCCCTGTGAGCACGTCTATGGATGCATTAAACTGGGCCCCCACATGCATCTGAACATGCGCCCCTGAGAAGTAAATTTGCTCCCAGCCGAAGCAATTCAGTTTAGGGCTATTCCTGCCCTGCTCTGCCTCCTGCAGCCAGGAGGAGGTCCAGGCTCCCCTAGGTGCCAGCCCCGGGCTGGGAGCAGGCACGGGGGCTGGTTCCAATCTCTGCAGTGCAGGGGAGAGCTGTTCTGGCTGCTGGACAGCTGCCTTCCAGCCATGTGAAAATCGGCGCTCATCCTGATCTCCACGTGGCTAAAAGGCAGCTGCCCGCTGAGCTGGGACAGCTCTCCCAGCCATATGGAGATCAGAACAGATCCCTGTCTCCATGTGGCTGGGAGGCAGCTGCTCAGCAGTTGGGACAGCTCTCCTGGCCACATGAAGATCAGTACAGGTCCTGATCTCCATGTGGCTGGAAGGTAGCCTTCTGCTGAGCCAAGACAACTCTCCCTGCCCCTTGTGGCCCCCCTGCTGCCTAGGCTGACCAGGAGCAATTTGTTGCCAGTCAGTGTCTACACGTGTTCTTCAGTGCATTATTTTAATGCACCAATTTCTCGTACCTGTATCTATAGGTACTAGAAAACAGCATATTAAACTAATCCATTGCACAGTAATTACTAAGCATATATAGATGGTGATACTTCACTGCACATTAGGTTAGTCTAATGTTCAGTAATATGTCTCATGTAGAAGCACCTTATGTTACCTTTCCCACTGCAGGGAGGGACAGGGTGATGCTCCTCTTTGCTACGTTGGTGTCCTCTTGAAGTACCAATGACATAAATAAAGGGTGTGAAACATATGGCCTGTGGGCTGGATCCAGCCCTTGGAGCTTCTCCATCCAGCCCCCTCCCCCCACCCCCCGCAGGCTACTAGTGGGCTACTGGAAGTTGGGAATATGGGAGCAATGCAATGGGATTATGGCACCAATGCAATGCTGTAGCTGGCAAAGCAAATAAAACTGTGGCTTGCATTTATCGATGCATCTCAAGCAAGACCCATGTCACCCTCCCACTTTACTTGGCCTTGGTGAGGCCGTAGCTGAAGTACTGCATCCAATTCTGGGCTCCACACTTTAGAAATGATGAAGAGAAGCTTGAGAGAGTCCAGAGGAGAGCCACATGTGTGATTAGAGGTGAAGAGAACAGGCCTTATGAAGAGAAGCTGAGAGGCATGGGAGTCTTCAGCCTGAAGAAGCAAAGGTTCAGGGGTGATTTTGCAGCAGTCTGTGGAGAAAGCATGCCCCAGTATGCCTCACTGCCATAAGCAGACAGCCCAAACCCCCCTGTGTTACCTGCCTGCCCGACCAGCTGGGCTATAAAAATTCCAAAGGGAGCGGGCTTAATCCTCTATTGTCTCAGGTTCCTGCCTCTGCAGGTTATGTGACTAGTTATCTCATCTGGTCAGGCTGATGTCATTTGGAAGCAACAGTCAGCAGCCAATGGGGCTGCTTCTGCTGGGAACTTAGTGATGAGGTCACGATAGGTGTATAAGAGTCTGGCCATGAGGAAGGGGGCCCGACATGTTTTGGGACACAGCAAACAAACCATGCAGCCTTCAGAGAAACAGCTTGGTCAGACTCTGGATGTAAATGTGAGTAACTAACTTGGATTTCAGCTAGTAACTTAGGATGAAGTGATCTAGAAGCGTATCACAAGGCTACCAAGTCACTTCTGTTTGCCTAAGGTTTTTCTTTTGATACTTCTCTGACCTGTACCCCTCCTCATGCCTACCTTCTCCAATCAATAAAGTTATCCGTTATAGCATACCTTGCTGTACTTGCTTGAGATGGATTTGGTAAACCTTTTAGCTCCCTGACTAAGGGAGGCTACTGTTAATGCTTCAGGCTATAAGACATACAAAGAACTAGAATTCTTGGTTCCAAAATGATACCTTTTATTAGACCAACTAGAAAATGGCAAAAAAATTGTAGGTAGGGAGGCAAAAAAAAAA
>NW_005842130.1:1484550-1499552 GCF_000455745.1 Alligator sinensis | reverse complement strand
ATACCTTTTATTAGACCAACTGGAAAATGGCAAGAAAAGTGTAGATGGTACAAAATGGTAAAAAGTCCCCGTAGTCCTCTATGGGGACTTTTTTACCATCTTGTACCATCTACACTTTTCCCAGAGCCTGACAAAGGGACTTTGATTCCCGAAAGCTTGCAGAAAACGACAACTGTCTTGCCATTTTCCAGTTGGTCTAATAAAAGGTATCATTTTGGAACCAAGATTTCTGGTTTTTTGTCAGGCTATAAGAAGCACCCGAATACATCCTGCTGGGGGCAAAGCACCCCCAAGGTCTACAAGGTCTGTGTACTCTGGGTGACACAGAGCTCTAACAAAGACCAAACCCTGGGTAGTGGCAGCAGTTACCCCAGGCTTGCAGATGTGCTCCAGGAAGGGGGTTGGCTGGACGTAGGCACCCCAGGGGAGACACCTGAAGCATGGCTTTGGTTGGGCACAGTGAGGCAGGTGGCTCAGAGCAGGAGCACCCCGTCCTGGCCCACCACACAGCCTATAAGTATATAAGGGGTGTGCATCAGGAACTGGGAGAACATCTTTTCACCAGGGCACCCCAAGGGAAGACAAGATCTAATGGTCACAAACCATTGGAAGACCATTTTAGACTGGACATAAGGAAAAACTTCTTTACTGCCCGAGTCTCCAGGGTCTGGAATAGACTCCCACTCTGGATACTTTTAAGAAATGTTTGGATGCTTATCTTGCTGGGGTGATCTGACCCCTGCTGACTTCCTGCCCCTTGGGCAGAGGCCTGGACCCGATGATCTCACAACGTCCCTTCCAGCCCTAATGGCTATGAAATCTATAAGCAGAGGAATGTGACCTGCCACAGAATTTAGGGCTGCTGGGTCCCACAGACATCACCCTTGGTGACAGAAGTGGAGCTCAGCAGGTGCAACTTTCTCATGAAATCATGGGGCCTCTATGCAACCAACCAATGTGTCTATCAGGAGAGGCAAACCATGGATCATCTCCCTGCAGTACTACAATGCACCCCACAAGATCTGGTAACATGAACACCAGAAGTCAGTGGCCTGTGCAGAATATTGGAAATAGACCATATAGAAAGGCTGGACTGGAGACATGACGAAGCAGAAGACTATGAGATTCCTTAACCCTTGGGCAATACAAAGAAAGGGCTCTCTCCATTTATGGCTTCTCTTGTTCAGACACCCTTGAAAAGCTGCTGGGGGATCTGGTGAGCTCTTTAGACATGTGTTAGGGCCCAACACCTGTTCTGAACTATATCTGCTCCCCTAAATCCCAGCATTATAAGTCAAAGACAGAGAGGAAGTAACTAGATTTGCACCCAGAAACAGCCACCAACCTGCCTCAAAAAGATTTATTACTACTAGTACTTCCACTACTACTCTTTCTGCCAGTTTTACAGTCTTTTGCAGCTCAGCTGTCTTTGAGCATTCTTGCTTCAATGGCAACGGTAGATTAAACCAGGTTCAATGACTAGAAAAGACCTTCTCTAGAGAGCTAGTGAGCATCAACCAAACCAATTCCCCGCCTCCATTCCCCTTCACAGAACACATTTTAGGAGCTTTTACTGTGTCAGGCATCTGTGAAGCAGCTTCCTATTTCACTGAGGTTTCTCTTTGTGACTCTTTCCACTTTTGCGTAACCAAATTACATGTCCATATAAATAACCACTGTTGGAAATTCATCACTGTCACTTTTTTATCATAAAATGCAGAAAAGCATCGGGGGAAAAAATAACATTGATGTTGTTCTCTTGGCCTCATACTGAGTTTTAATATTTTCAAGGCCAAATCCTTTATAGCAGTGTCTTTAATTAAATATTCTCCATCTTTTGATGAAAATATATATTGATATTTACATACACACACATATAGGATACATATGGCAGGTTAGATCAAAGCTGTTGCTTTAAAAAAAAAATTAAAAGAGGACTTCTTTGCAATTAGCAAATGCAACCAGAATATCCCTGCTACCAAAAGAATGACTTTTCCTTATAATCTGGTAAGGACAGCAATAGATTTGTGCATTGTCTTGTGGGTCTTTTGAGGAGGAACTCTGCTTGTAGTCCTGCAACTACCAAAACAGTAGCAAGCTTTGCAGAGCCTTCATGATCGTTTCATTCATAGAATTTATGGCTAGGGACTTTTCTAAACTCCTGCTTGGGTTCCACACAGACCACAGTTCACATAGATCACCACATAACTTTGTCTATCAAAACACACTTTCACTGTAATTATAGAGCCTCTAGATCTCTATTATAATATAATTATATGCAAAACCAGATAATGTAACAATAATTCTGAGATTTTAATCATTCAGAAGCCAGGAAATTTGGAATTGAATTCTCAAAGCAGCCTTAATTCTTCTGCCTTTCACATCCATTATCGAATTGCAATTCTGATTACAGGTTCTCAGAGGAGGATGGCCAGTAAGTAGTGTGTGAGTGTGCTCTCTCTTGGCTGCTCTGGGTTGATGTGTATTTATAAATGGCAGCTGGGGCATATAAAAGGTTCTGTTCCCTGTAACAGAGTAGTCTTGTCTCTTTCTTTAGCTGAAGGCACAGGATTGCTGTATTTTCAAATGAGCTGACTTAGACTTACGAGTGGTAGTGATAGGCCCAGGGGATGATGCATGATAAGGCATTTACATTTGCACAGAATATAGAAATACAATTGAGGAGGCCACTGCAGACACACAGGTATTCTATTTGTACCCATAAGCAATACTTTTTCCAATCCTGACTGAGGCCTAGGAACAGAATTCCATAAAGTCCTAGCCTCAGGCATTGTGGCGTTGATCTCTCTTATAAAACTTAGAAAGCGATAGTTAAGAAGGGGAAGTCAAAAGAGGAGAAAGAGGTGAATCATTGAGTCAAACATCCATGAGCACGTGGAAGGTAAGAGGGGTAGATGAACTCAAAGCTTGCTTGTGAAAAGTAAAGGTTTTTTTTCCCATTCCTGGGAGCAAAAGACAGGATGTGGGATCTTCATCTCTCTTTGACAGTGTGGACAGTAACAATGGGCTACGTTTTACTTCAATTCATTGGCATACCACAGTTAATAGAAGGGAATATATGTTCAAATCCCTATTGAAAGAAAATCTACTTGTCTCATACTACCTCCCACAAGACATGCCCGCTGCCCAAATCTGCCACACAGTTCTCTGTAACTGAAACCTCTGGCTGAAGCAAAACCCTTGAGGACACTGAGTGTTGCGTGTCAGAAACAGAGTCTGGCCCAGGCATACCTGCATGTGAAGGACTGTGCTAATGACAGTCTGGAAGTGTTGCTGATTATCTCTTCACTCCCTGGAGCATTGAATTTACTTCCATATATTAAAATAAAAGCAAATTAAATGCAACAATGGGTGAAGGTGCCCAGATAGTAGATCCCATGTGCTGATTGTTTGCAGACCCATATTAAAGTCAATTTTATGGAAGTTATTATAATTAATCTTTCAACATGGTGACATGGGAAAAGATGTAGTATAACTGTGGTCTGATCAAAATAATCAGATGCAATTGTTATTCCTCAGGGTGATAGCATTTTATTCTCCACGTGGCAGCCAAGAGATGATGGATAACAAGCTGTAAATGTACTCATTTGTTGGCTCTGTTCCCACAGTACCTTAAACCATCCATAACCTAATTTGCACATCTTGTCATCAATCATTAACAAAGATTTACCATGCCACAGATGAATTGCCTGAGATTCTGATTTCACTGGTTAGGTAAGGGAGAAATTATTATTTTTTATTAAGAGGGAACAGAAAATCCATAAGACCCAAACCACCTGGCCATGGGCAGTAATGGCTCAGGGCTGGTGTCATGTGCTCTTTAATTAGGAAGTTCACAGCTTGCAGCAATCAGAATACATCACTGCAGGTGTCTCAGAAGTTAGATGATACATTTAATGTATCATGCTACCAATACCTGTTTCCATTTATGGTCAGTTTCTAGGAAGGTATGAGAAATTAACTGCATGTTAATTGCTAAAATAAAACCAAATTTAGGCCTGAATAGGGAAGTGAAATGTATGCATATAGACCCCCATGTAGTAGTACATACATGTAATATCTCATTGATATCAGTAACTGAAGTCAGAGGAAGGCAAATGGACAAAGAGATTCAGAGACTCTTGCAAGTAATCGTCCATGTGTATACAAAATGCAAAGGTATCAGAGATAAAATGTAACGAGAATGGAGGAGAAGGTGGATGATCAGAGACACAAAAGTGCTGACTGACGAAACTGGCATGATTCCTAGAGTCATATGTAATTAGGACTGGAGTGTTTAGACACTAACATCTGCTCTTTTAGGGTACAGCATGAAATATAGAAAAGAAGACTGAAAAGTGTAAAGGGAGTGACAGGATTAATTTTTGGCTACTGTCATACTGGCTTATTAACATCCAGTTGTATGATTTGCCCCTCATTTAGTGTTTTTGAGGGGATTCTGGTGTTATTATACTGATAACACTAATGTTTTCATTGCAACTTCATCCGGTTCTCCATTATATAATCAGACCAGCAGGATTCAGCATTCCAGTCCTTACAAGTTATATTTAAATCTTCTACTCTGTACAGCAAAGGTGCAAAAAGATTCTGAGGGCTTGTTGCTATGATCCTTTGATGCTTCCATGACCAAAGATACTTCTCAGTTTAAAAAACAACCCCCACCCCCAACCTGTATTTTGGAAGGGCAGGAGACATGGTTTAACTACCAGTACTGAAAACTGAACCTGTGCTCTGAAACAATAGGGGTTCCCTTTTACTTGGCCCTCATCATCCACAACACAGAGTTTCTGCAGGTCTACTTAAGCAGTCCTGCAATCTACAGGTGTGATAATGTGGGAAAAAGCAACCAACTTGTTTGAGGCACAAGATAGAGGCCCCAACTCTGCAAATATTCCCTCACACACTTAGGGCCTTGTTTGCTTGCAGCTTTTGTAAATCTTTAACTTTACCTTTCCCATGTGTTAAATGCTTTTAAGATGGGAGTGCCCACACATCACAGCAGGAGAAGATGAGCTAAATAGGCTCTGTCTCAGAGTTATGCCTTTTTGGGAAAGAAATATCTCCATCTCATGCTATGCAGCTTGTGCTGTGGTAATGTCAGTCTGCTCCAAGGGGCCAATACAAGCAATTTACAGTCCTCTGGCATCCCAGGATGTACCATTCCCAGCACCCTCCCCGCTTCCAGACATAGGTGCTCTATCATCCTGGACTCTACTGCCCTAAATGGGTGTGGAGCCAGGGAGCTGGGCAGCTGGAAAGAGAGCTGATGAGCCAGGCAGCAGCAGGGGAGCAGGGGAGCAATGGGATCACTGACAGCTGTGGATGAGCTGTGGAAAAGCTGGCCAGCGCAGGAGAGCCAGGAGGAATTGCAAGAGAGCCAGAGAGCCACAGGAGAGCTGACAGCTCCAGAAGGGAGAGCTGCAGGGCAGCCAAAGTAAAGCTGGCAGGTGCAGGGGAGCTGTGAGAGCGTGGGAGAGCCAGGCAGCCAAGGGGCAGACTTGGCAACTCCTAGCCACACCCTGCTCACCAGGCCTCAAGTGGCAAGTCAGAGCTGTGCACATCAGAGAAGTCATTAACCTGTAGCATGTGACTGCTCACAGTACACACGTCTACACGAGATGCTAAATGTGCAGTAGACTAATTCTATGTGCTACTGAGCTATTGTGCAGTAGAATTGGCTCCTGCACATTAGCATCACTAAAAAGACATGTGCCAGCACTACTGTGCAGTAGCACTGGTTACTGCACATTTAGTTAGTACCTGTTATTGCAGGTACTAAACTTAATGCACAGTACCTATGGCGCATTAATGAACATGTAGACATGCCCACTGTTCTAACTTTGAAACCATGTAACATATCATAGAGTTAGTTCATGTGAATGGTAACATCTGATGATGCCTTTAGATTGAAGTTAGGCAGAAGCCAGGGCAGAATGGCACCATATAGACTAACTCATCCAGAAAGACATAAGCTTGTATCACTTTTGTAGGCTGTAATGGAGGGCAGTCTTATTTATCTGAATAAAAATAGTTATTTTATTTACCACTCATCCTGGGTGTTCTTGAGGGCTGGAAATACTGGTTTTGTAATATAATGATAATATGTATGAAATAAATACAAGCATAATTCAAGCATTATATATAGATATATATACAATGCTTTTATTTATTATATACTACAATATAGACAGAGACAAATGTTACTACTATTACCAGTCCACAAGGACAGCCAGAATGAATTATGATGAGTAAAATATATACAAACACAACACACACACATACACACATATAGTAGCATCTGTGGGACAGTATACGAGCTGACATTTTCTGAGGGGTGCCTTAAGTGTAAAACAGTTGAGGATCACTGCCCTAGTCAAAGAACAACTGAAGTACTACTCTAACAAAGGCAAAGTTGCTCCTAGGGACCTCCACAGTAGCATAATGCTTTGTGAAGGTATAACAACAGAGAGGATCTGCTTTTTCTCAACTGAAACGGTTTAGTCATGCTTTGAGAAGAGGGATAGACTAGATGACCTTGTGAGATCCATTCTACCCCACTTTCCTATGATCCTATATATATAGGCTCATATAGGAAATGTGCCATTTATATATATATAAAATGCTTGTATTTATTATTTAAACTTTTACTTGATGCTTTTACTGTTTCCTTCCTGTTAAAATCTTAGAAATAAGGGACTGACTTGTGTCATTTATAAAATAAGTATAGGGGCATTTATGCCACTAAGCTTATGTGTACATATATAAATGTTATCTGTACTAGGACTATTACAAAATTGCATACTTTCTGTACATAGTGCCTCATCAAAATAAGCAGCATCCTCAAGTACAGCAGAATCCATTTCTGAGGGAACCATTTTTGGTACAATACCCAAATATACTAGCTTTCTGTTTCTTTCATGTGCAAGATGTAATTGCATTTGCTCATTGTCATGTGAGCAATAACAGATATAGGTATCTAATAACCAAACAACCACCTGAGTTCAGAACCTGTCAGCGCTCCAAACGATTGTGCAACAAATATATGCATGAACTAAACCACAACTGCAAGTGAACAGACATCCTATTAAAGTTAGTGAGAGCTATGGACATACATTCAAGTGTAAGCCATGTCCCAAAGCTCAGGACAGGTAGCAAATATATACTGTCTTTCGCCTCTTCCTTATACTACTCCACCTGGCTGAGTTTGGACCTATTTGGGCCTCCTCGGAATGAAACTAGCAGGTACTAAGTTTAAAACTAACAACAGGAAGGGGTGTTTTTTGCACACAGCATGTAATTAAAGTGTGGAACTCATTGCCACCAGATGTTGGGGAAGCTGACAGTTTAGCCAGATTCAAAAAGGGTTTGGACACATTCTTGGAGGAAAGGGGCATCGGTAGCTATTGATTATGGGAGTTAGGGATACAGCCTCTGAATCAGAACTTTCTAGGCCTAGACCTTAAATGCTGGAGGCTGTAAGAGGGGGAGGAACAATAGAAAAAACTCTGGTCACACCCCGTTCAGTCTCTCTTTCAGCATCTGCTCTCTGCCACTGTGTGATGCAGGATACTGGGCAAGATGGACCTATGGTCTTACACAGCAAATGGCAGTTTTTACAAATTCATCAATACATTTCCTCACCATCATAGAGCACCTTAGGATGAATAGTGGCAATATTACACCTTTGGTAGGATCTGCTGTAGGCAGTCGACTTCCTTGGAAAAACATTTTTTACTATTTTGAGTCTCTGTGGCTGTGCTAATCACGATTCTGCGCAATGCCAAAAGTCCTTTCAAACACAATCCATCCCATTCTATCTCAGGCTTCTTTCTTTTCCTAAAGTAATTGTTGCAAATATTTTAGACATAGCTTTTATAGCTCATTAGTCTCCAAATAGCACTTTGAGTCCTTGCAATACAAAATTGATTGTTTTAATTAAAAACTTTAGAGCCCAAACTAATAAAAATAAAATCTGTCAGGAAATTTTCTCCCAAATTAGGAAACAAGAGTTATAGAATTGCAATTTCCATAGCATTTATTTAAAATTGATGGTAATCAGCTGGTGGCAAAATTACCAAAGCAATCACTTTTCTGCATTGCAAAATCGAGATATTTGAAAATAATGTTAAAGCTTTCAATGTTTCTTTACTACTCAGGTCAAAGGACTTTACTATAAATCCCACATCTTAAGCAGTCCCATTAAAAACAATAGTATAATAAAACTGTACATAAGCAAGAGAGGTAGCATGTTTTTTTTAATCCATGCTGCATTGCCATTTCTCTCCACCTCATCAGTCATTTTTTTCTTTAGAATTCTTTTAATAATATATCTTCCATTTTTCTGCTTAAAGCTCTAGCCTTAATGAAAATTTTAAAAGCTTTTAGGACTACCAGAATATATGACAAATGTAGCTCTATGAAGGAATTTTGGAAGCAAAAGCATATCTTATAATACAAAAAAAGAAAAGATCTATATATCCCTACACCCAAAGCAACAAAATCTTCTTGGGGTAGCTTCCTAAATTTTACACTGCAGTTATCTTTATTACAAATCATTTGCTCAGTGTATTTTCTAATCAAAACCCATGTCATTCGGTTGTAAAATACATATTTGAGTGAAAAGTGGCTGTGCTCATTCAGATGAACCCCAGAGAGAGAGAAACTTTCCTTTAGGTAAAAGCATTAAGGATGCAGTGTATCTAGATAATAATTCAAATTATAGTGAATATAACAAAAAAAAATCAAAAACACTTGAGTTTCTCATTACTCATTTCCATATTTTTTGTAACCATTGTTTCAAACAGGTTGGAAAAAAGGCAGAAAGGGCCAAATTCATCTAGGACTTTGTGGTAAGATTGATTTGCAATAGAATGAAGCAGAAATCTTGAATTAGCTTTAAGGGAAAAGCCAACTATACTCTCATTCAAACATAGATTTTTCAAAGTTCAGAAAGCTATGAAAACTATTTTATGTAACCAGAAGGAGCCCTTTGCAATATCTGAGGGAATTTTATGAAAAAAAAATTGGAAGAGTTACTTTTCATCTGCCCCAGATCTCAGCTCTACATTTTCACTTCAGACAAACCCAGAAACATGTTCCTTCACATTGCTCTTCTAAGCTCCAGTATTTCTGGTTTCTCTTAAAACATCAGACCAAATTCTGAAGGCTTTCCTCTTACAAAGAACTTGCTTGAAATGAGTTATTTGTCTAATTATGGACTGAACAAAAACTTTAGGGGTAGGCCTCCGATTATTTTATTTCTGCTTTGCAATGCTGCCTAACAACACACTGAGCATGTCTACATGGGAAGCTAACAACACAGTAGTCTAATAACACTGTGCAATAGCACATCACAGCACAAACAGTGCTAATACTCTACTGCGCAGCATGATTAGGCTACTGCGTGGTAGCATCATTTAAAAGGTGTTTGCCAGAGCTACTGCACAGTATCTCTGATTACTGGACATTTATTTAGTACTTGATTATACAAGTACTAAATGAAATGTGCAGTGACCACTGTGCATTAATAAATGTGTAGATGCACCCACTGAGAAATGTATTTTTCTTTTTTTGAAGCTTTCAGAAACATACCTTGCAGACAAAACTCTGGCATGATAGTAAAGTGAGTTCCAGTCCTGGCTTTACTAACTGCATGTTGGGTGACTCTAGGCAAGTTAGGAACAGATCCATAAAAGTATTTAGGGGCAGATTCTGTTCAACCTAATAGACATGTAAGTAGAGTTGGGCATTTAAGTACAATTATGTTTCACCTTGCTCAAGCCCCTGAGGGGGTAAAGGGACCCTCCTCCTCACTGCTTTTATGTGACTCACCTTTAAGGGTCAGATGATGGTATGTTACTAAAGGACATGCAATGTGGATTTTCAGGGACTTGAACAAGGTCCCTGACAAAATCATACTTGAGTGCCTAAATCCACTTAGGGCACGTCTACATGTGCATTAATACATCATAATTACAGCACATTAAGTTTACTACCTGTGGGTGCCTTTACACAAGTGCGGAGGCTGCTCCAATGTGTTGTAATTACAGCGTGTTGGAGCAGACTCAATCAAATCGAGTCTGCCAGCACATGGCAATTACTGCACTCCAGCAGCCTCCTGTGTCTCATGTATTAGCATCCCCACACTTAAAAATAGCAGCAGGGGCACTTGAACTAAAGCTTGTTTAAGTGCATTTTTAAGCACAGGGATGCTGATACATTAGATGCTACTGTGCTGTTATTAGAGTGGCTCTCAGAGATGCTCTAATTAAAGCACCACCCCCCACCCCCAGAGCACATGTAAAAGTAATCTTCAATAACAAGTACTAACTTAATGCACCATAATTGGTAATAGACATGCCCTAAGATGCCCAATATGTGGAATAGAATCTGGTCCTTGAAGCTTAAACTGCAACTTGTGGAATTTAGGCACATAAGTCCAAGAGTGTAATCCACAAAAGCTATAGAAGCTATAGGGGGAGAGAGGTAGGAAACAGATCAATCCGGATAGGTCCCTCTGTTGGCTTAGAAATGGTATTTAAAGGTTTGTTTTTTGGGAATTGACTCATAGATAGATATAAATATATAGATCTATCTATCTATGCATTACAATGGTTTAAGATGGGCAGCAGCGATTAATTGATTTCTAAAGAACTTAGGTCTCACACACAAAGTGCCTCATAACCCTGGAAGCAGACAGGCTGTCTAATACAACAAGGCCAACAAGAACACATAGTTTGGAAACCAGTCTGGGAACCAAGGGAGTATGTAATATACTGCTCATAACATGAGATAGAAGTGGTACCAACTAACAAGGCCCCAGAGCAGGGGGACCTGAGTCCTGGTTTTGGGAGAATAGACCAAATTAGGAGAAGGCCCAGAAAGCTACGTGGACATGTAAGCACAAAGAGACAACCAACCAGAGATAGCCATGGATCAAGAGTCATCAGGAGTCTTCAAGAGGGAAGGAGAATACAAAAGCAGATACTTGAGAGTAACCAAGGGTCCCTCCCTGTTCCTTCTCATCACTCCCGATCCTTCTCCCCAAGAGGGACCCTAATCCCTGTCCCTGGAAAGGGTCTCTGAGGCCACCATGGGCAGAGGGCACACAACCAGCCCATCTCGCCCACCCCACTGGAGAGGAGGGGTGTGGGCCTCAGCATCCCACCTCAGACTGCCAACATGCTGACACCTAAGAGAGAGTCTCAGAATGGAGCCTGCGTCCTGGCCAGATGTGCTTTGACTCTGATGACAGTCCTAAGATTTGGTAGATACATAGAATTGCTTGATTGTTTGTATTTGTTTCTTTTCTGTTATCAGTGTGTATCAATAAATTTGCCTATTATCAAATGGAAAGGTTGTGATCGGTCTGAGGGTGGGTGTGATGCACAGGACACTAGGTCAGGTGTACTTTGACTCAGAATGGCATTTCTTAAAGACTTAAGTATCTAAATGTACAGGTGTTTAACTCCTCTGTGTGCGCCCAGGACTGCCACCATCTTGACTGAGCCAAGCACCTCAACACCTGTCTCATGACTAAAGCCATTTGGGATTTACCGATAAGGTGTCCCTTTAGAGGTCCAGTTCACTGGGCACACTCAGAGCCCACCTAGCATACACTAACGGCATTGAGCTCAACACAAAATGCAGCAAGTATGTCATTTGTTTATGCTTGTATAATCTTGAAACAACTTAGGCCCACATCACGGTTGGTCCTCAGCAAATGTATGCTGAGTATGAAGTGAGAAGCCAGATGCAAAGAGCTGGCCCCCTAGCCCTTATTTCCCATGGAAGGACCAGGTACTCTATGGTTGGGAAAATGCAGCCTACTCTGTGTCCTAACAGTTCTGATGCCACCAGCCTCCCCAGAGCTGGCATGAAAGGATGAGATAAGAGTGGGGCTTTGACCCTGTCAGCTTTACAAAAGTCAGCAGAGTTTATCTGATAAAATGGAGAGTGCAGACTGCATATGGATCCTCTAAGAGGAGCTATACTTCAGGCATTTGCATTGGGGTGCCTTGCACCCTAACCCTAACACAGAGCTATGCCTATAAGCAAGACCCTGTGTATTCATGGCAAACTGGTCTCAGATTCTATAGTAAGGCTCTAGTTTCCATAGAAAATGAAAAGTGCAATAGCAGCATCATTTGAATTAAAAAAAATAGATGATTACTGGATTAAATATTAAAAAGAAAAAAACTCAGACTTTGCAGATGCTTTTCTATTAGGTATTTGATATTAACTTTGATTTATTTTATAGGTTCTGCAATTTCAATATACCATGCATATTTCTATTATCACCTAACAGGCACATCACTGGGATTGTCATGGAGGGAAAAATGTAGATGTTGGCACCTTTGAGATCTAGAGGCAGTTTGGGATTCTGAAATAAATGCATGTATTGCCTCAGTGCCAAAAATGATCAGTAAATAATATTGACAATAAAATTGTCATCATTAGTTTTTGGATTTAATGACCTATTGGTTGAATGATACATTTCACAGACATCAGAACTTAGGTTTCAGGGAGCTTCAGGTCCAGAAAAATCAGGTTGTAGACCAACTCCCTTTGAGATATGGAAACAGTTTGTAGAGAATGTAGGATTTGTTCCCCATACTGCTTCTCTTCAGAACACACCAACACATTTCCTGCTGTGAATGATGTTGAAAGGTATCAATGTCTTGCTCCCTTGTGGTCACTAATGCTAATGCACGAGCCATTACAGATAACTGCTGAAACTCCCTATAGACAAAAATACTGATTCCACAGACTGTTCTCTACCTCAAGAGACTTAAATGCTATTGTGTGCAGTAAAGAATTCTTCCTCTCTAAGCTATTAGGCATTTCTCAACTTCTTTTCTGTCAATAAGCAGCTACACAGAAGTAGAAAGAAATAAGGGGAAATTCAGCCTATCTGCTGAGCACTGGTGACACGTAGGGGGTGTACACGGGCGCATGTGCACCCTGAGTGTGGCAGTGCACCCCCTGCAAAAAGGCACTGCCAACACTGCTGGTGGAGCCTGCGGGCGGTTTCCGCTCACCACCACCCTGCCTCTCCTCCAACAGCATCTGCAGGCAGTCTGCAATCACCACTGGCCGTCGCCACTGCTGCCGGCGGCATCTGTAGGTGGTTGCCAACCACTGGTCAGCGCTCACCACCCCCCACCCCCCGCCACTGACAGCACTGCGGTTGCCTGCGGGAGCTCCCCGCTTGCTACTGCCACACTCCTGCTGCCAACAGCGCTGCTGCCACCTGCAGGAGCTCTCCGTGCCCCCCCCAGCCACCAGGGGCACATGGCATTCATGCAGCAGAGAACAGGCAGTCTGAGGCCTAGAGAAGTTTCCTAGGTAAAATCTGGGTGTGCATATGCCTGAACGAGTTATAAGTGCCAATTAGTGAGTTCCCGAGTTGGGCATGGGGAGAGAAAGATAGCAGGACAGCTGGTTCTTAGGACAGGATGATAGGACATTTATACACATGCTTCGGGAGGAGGGCATTTGAATTAGAGAGGTTCCAAGAGCCACTCTAATTAAAGCGCCCGGAGCACCACGTGTATCAGCATCCCCACGCTGAAAAATGGCAGCACGGGTACTTTAACTCGAGTGAGCTTTAGTTAAAACACCTCTGTTCCCATTTTTCAGAGTAGGGATGCTGGTACACATGACACTGGAGTCTGCTGGACCACAGTAATTACCATGCTCCAGCAGACTCGATTAATCAAGTCTACTCTGGCACATTGTAATTACAGCACATTGGAGCAGCCTCAGTGTATGTGTATAGGGGCCCATAGTGCCTAAACTATGGTGTCAGCAAGTCTGTGGCCTGTACACCTAGTTCAAGTAACTACATCCCTAATTTTTACCTGGAAAATTGCTCTCCACCTTTGTGAAGCTGCTTTGTGATGCGGATGAAGCTGAGAGTGCCTGTATGTAATGGGCTGCTACTTTTCCACCACACTTGGACTTGCATACAGTGTACAAATAAAAGAGTTCCAGTAAGAAAATACCTCACCTCCCATCACTGATTTCAGCTCCAAGCAGAACTGTAACCTCCCAGCTCCAAGTTCTGTCACCATTCACCTAAACAGCAACACTTGACATTCTTAGTCTTCTTCTGGCAGAAGCTGGATGTCCCATATCTCACTGTGGTAAGGAAATGAGAGAATGAAGACTGTGTATTTTAGCATGCATTAAAACTGGAAGTGTAAAGTCTTTACCTAGACATTTTAGACACTTAGCACACCTTTAACAGCAGGCCAAGTTCCAAAACTGGATGACAGTTTTGTTGGTAGGAATGGCTCAATATCTCCTTTTATCTTCACCTCTTTATCCACCTTTAAATTTTCTAATAAGTAAAAGGCATTTCAATAGAAAAAATAGTTGTAGTTGTCATGAATATGTTTAGACCAGAAACTGATGTGCTTACCCATATTGGGTGATGCCTTACTTTACTGTGCAAACTGTCCTATTTACTTCAGTGATGGGTCCTTTGCATTGGAGTATTACTCAGCATGAGTGGAGTCACAGTCTACTGGAGCCTCAGATGACCACCCCTTTTGTAACTATGACCAAAACACTGTCAAGCTCGGAACATCTCCTTAATGTCATAGGAAAAGATCAGGTATGGTTCTTTATTATGTACAGTGCATAGGAAGATGGAAGGGTGAAAGTGTTTGGTTCTGCCGATATTCTGAAGGACATTGGAGAATATTGGGATAATGATTATTTCCTCCTACTCATAACTTTTTTAAATGACAATTGTTTTGTTTTAGCTGAACTTAACCGAAGCTTCCTTGAATTTGGGCCTCAGTCTCATTTATTTGTTACCCACTATTCTTCTATCAGAAAGTTAAGTAGTGCTGGTGTAGTTAATCTGTGCTGTTATGTATGGAAACAAATATAATTAAATATGTGAGCACTAAATGAGAGTGATCTAAAAGTGCTGATTGGACCGGTTGTTTGGTTTACAATAGACTGCTGAA
>NW_005842130.1:1448898-1484536 GCF_000455745.1 Alligator sinensis | reverse complement strand
GTTTTCAAACATGTCAAAGAGGAAGGAACAATATTCAGGCAGGGTTTGTATCCATTGAAAAGGCAAGAGTATAGTGGAATGTCATTTATAACTCAGGACTGTGGGAGTTCTTATAGACAAGAAGTGGGGCTTCTATTTTTTTCCATTCTGATGAGAAGAAAAATAAACCCAGTATCAATATATTTTAATAGTCTAAATAATTTCCTAGTTCTATAGATGTAGAAATAATAAAGCAGGAATCCATGTTGCTAATCTTGTTTGACTTCCTTGATAACACAGCCCATAAAACTTCTTTGAATTAATTTGTGCTTGAATTACAGTAGGTCTTTTAGCATCTTTTAGGTCTAGAAACATACTATTTGATTGAAAAATCACCTGATATGGAGAATTTACTTATACTGTTAACTCATTCCAGCAGTTATTTACTTTCACTGTTAAAAGCTGGTATATTACTTCTAGCCTGAATTTGCCTAGCTTCCGCTTCTAGCCATTAGAACTTGTTATATTTTTGTCCACCAGATTGAAAAACCATGTGTTATCAACTTTGTAAACTGTGATGCTCTACCTTCTGTTTGAGATGCTTGCTAACCTAACCTCCAAGTCATTTATTACCAGGATTGTTTTCTAGTCTTCTACTCATTCTTGTAGTTTTTCTCTGAAACATTTCTTTCATCTATGAATAGTGGACACCAAAGCTAGATCTCATATTCCAGTAGCAGTCATGCCACTACCAACTAGAGAGGTAAATAGCCTCCTATGTCCTGCCAGATATTCCCCTACTTACATCTCCAAGGGCGACTTTAGCCCTTTTAGCTATAGTTTGATATTGAGAGCTCACTTTCAGCTGATGGTTCAATTCATCACCAGTTGAGGATGGAAAGGAATTTCTTTCCCCTCATGAATGCTATTGGTTTCTGTTTCTCTTTTTCTTTCCTCTGAGCTTTGAAAGCATTGGGAGCTTTGGGAGATTTCGGCTGCCTGAAGGGTGGTTCCAAAGAGGAGCTAGACTGCTCTCAGTGGTGACAGATGACAGAACAAGAAACAAAGGTCTCAAGTTGCAGCAAGGGGACTTTGGGTTAGATATTATGAAAGACTCTCTCACCAGGAGGGTTGTAAAGCACTGGAACAGGTTACCCAGAGAGGTGGTGGAATCTCCATCCTCGGACATCTTTAAGACCTGGCTAGACAAAGCTTTGGCTGAGATGATATAGGTGGAGATAGTCGTACTTTGAGCGGGGATTAGACTACATGACCTCCTGAAGTCCCTTCCAACCCTAATTTTCTATGATTCTATGATTGGCCACAGCTAAAACTGGGCATTTTGACAAGTGTGTGCTGATGCTCCTGCCAGTAATAGATAACCTGGAGATTCCTGGCTAGAGAATGAAGCTTGGAGGGAGCATTTTGGGGATTCCTTAGTTTAACAATTGCTTGCAAACTCAGGGGACTGCACCCAATATTCTACGACAGTGATCCTCTACCAGAACACCGCAGGCTTGTCCCAGCCTGATCAATTCCCCACCCCCATTGCCCATCCCCCTGTAGGAGGAGGTAAGTTTAATATATAAATTAGCTTTTGAAATTGCATGCTATCCAATACACAAAAGTTATGGAGAGGCACCACAAGTCAAATGAGGGGTTCCTTGAGTCCAAAAAAGGTTGAGAAGCACTGTTCTAGGAGGTCTCCTCCAGTCCTGTGGTTCTTTTTCAGAGTTCCTGCTTCCCAGACTCCCCAGGTTGTAAATCAGCATCCTGCATTCCAAGATGTACAACCTTATGTTGCCTATAATGGAATATACAATTTGTTTATGGCCAGCCTAACAGTGATCCTAACAAGTGATCCAGATAACTCTGTATCAGAGAACAAGCTTTATTACTTACCAGTTTACTAATATTTTTGTTTTGTTTTGTAAATTTTCTGGCTTTTTCCAGGGCACTGAGATGTCAAGTAAAATATGGCCAAGAATTGATTCCTGCAAAAACCCCACTAGAAGCACTTGCTTCGTGATGATCCCCACTTTACAATCACACCAGGATACCTATCAAGTTAGCTAGTTTTTAATCCATTTTATCTTGTATCATTTTAGTTTCTTAAATAAAACATAGATAAGGATACTTCATACATTAAAGTAGCAGGAGTAATATGTAACGTGTCATATGGCAGTAATATCTGATATAAAAACAAACGCTAGCAGGAAAATAACATGAGTTTTGGGAGGGGAGAGTGGGAGGGGAAAAAGAACTTCTTGTATGCATTCTCCATCCATTTAAGTGGTAAAATGAGGTGGGGAGGGCATTGTTTTAGGTCTGTTAGGGAAATTCCCAAAAGGTAGTTTGCAGTTGGTTGCTTACAAAGTTTTGCATTCCTGTTGCAACTATTCTAACACTGAGGGCCCAATCCATCTCCTTTTGAGGTCAATCGAAACAGTCCTATTAACTTCCAGGGGAGTTGAAGCAGGCCCCAATGTCTTAAAGCCTATACATTGTAAAGTAACTTCAGATTCTTGGATAAAAGTTACTGTATTGTGTAAGCCCAAACTATGTCATTTGTCACTATTCATAGTTTACATTTAAATAAGGAAAAGCTAAGAGGTTTCTTATCATTTTCTTGTCTGTTTTTCTGGGTTCATATGAATCCAAAACTGAGGGCATGAACTCAACTAAACCACACTAATAGAAATTCCTGAATACCCTTTGGACTGAAATCATGATGTTCTTTTCAGTGGGAAGTGACTGACAACAGGCTTTGTTCTCTTTTACTAAAGAGGGAATTTGAATTAAAACACAACCCTCTCAGCTCAAACTTATATTTTCTCCTAATAGGGCACATAACCCCTGCTTTGTCTCTATAAACCAAATGATTGATTCTGAGTCACTTTTTATGGAAGAGTTACCTTGGGAACAAACCCATGTACCAGCTGTGTCACAACCATCATTCTGCAATTAGATGAACCAGTCCCCAGGCAGAAAACAATGTCACTATTTAACAAAGGTCAGAGCTTTCAGGTCAAAACAATACAGGTTTATACTTTAGACTGCAGTCCTCAGTCATTCGACAAAATGCTGCAGAACATTAGAGGAAAGGGGAAGGAAGGGCTTCTTCAGTTGCCATATTTAGTTGCTCGAAAGAAAAAAAAATTAAAGCTAGCAATGTAAACATCAGTATTTTTACTATTCAATAAAGCCATTTTGGTATTTATGTGGTATCAACTATCAGAAGAATAGCATAGTCAAGTTAATAAGTATTTACAAACTTCACGGTGTTAAGAAATATGGGCCTGATCCTCACTCAATTTTTTGTCAGAAGGATAGCAAAGAGCTAGTACGTTTCATATGGATTTTTTTGTTTTTGGATGATTCCTGTTGAAATTTCTAGAAGCTTTAGGTCTGTCCCATTTTGACAGATAGCTGCCATCCTAATTTTCATGCATGAGAATAGCATGGAATCATAATGAATTAGTTTTGTGAATAATTTTAGTTTCAAACAGCTCAAATTGTGATGATACAGAATGGCATATGGAAAGGGAAATGAAAACACTACGCACAGTTAGATATTCACATCGCACTATTCCTTCACACTGTCCTGGATGACCTTCCCTCCCACCCCCTACCCCCCTTGTGGTTTAGGTTTTTCTTTCTGTATGCCAGCAGTGTCCTATCCTGGATTACCATCCATTTCAACTTCCATTTTTTATTACATTTCCCATTGAAATAATCAGCCAAAAATTGATGACCATGAACAGAAACAGTGGTAGATAGGGCAATAAGGAGAGAGCAGAGCAATGTTTTTTTGAGCAGGAGAACAGTATCATCGGAGAGAGCAGAGTGGATCATCAGGCAGAGGAAGAGGATCAGGGTAGCACTTGGGGAGGGGACAGGGCTTACCCCATGGCATACCTATAAAAAAAGATTGGCCTCTGGTGCTGTAGGTCAATGGTTTCTCCAAAATGATTCTCTAAGCAGAAAGAATCCTAACTCTGTAACCCAACATGTGCTGGTTCTAATTTAATATGCATCAGATACCAAAATGCTGATATATTTATGCCAAACTAATTTTCTCTTAGTACATCCAGAGAGGACACTTTGGATCAGAACCTAAACGTGATCCTATTCCACCTTACACAAGTCCCTGAAAAACTCTCGGCCACCTATTTTTGTACACATCACTATCTTAGGCTATCACACAAAGGAGCAAGTAGGAGGAGGATCCATCTGCCTATTGCCTTAACTATTTTGGAGCAGGGTGAACTAGGATCATACTTAGGTGCCTAATAAGTGGAATAGGGGGTGACCTTTCACAGTAATATACAGTAAGGGACAGTATATTGTAGTGGCTCTGGAGAGACCTGCAGGGAGCTTGGGAGCTGAGGAGTCAGTCTGTCTAATGGATTCCCTGCTTCTCTGGGGAGGAAGCAAATGGTGTGATACCTAGACTTACTATGGTTCATGGTCCCTGCTGGAATTGTATGACTGGGCACAATATGGGGGAAGGCAACGCTTCTCTGCTTCTCTGGTCATTTCACACAGAAAAACGTGGTCCCAATGGTTTGTGCACAATTCAGTCAACTGCAGCAATGGAGTGTACAGGCCCCTAGGAATACTGTGTGTCACATTCTGAGGGAACAGTATTCAGCGCACTGTTTATTTCGATCAAAAAATCAGAAAACCAGAAATGGCATTGCCACTTCAGCTGGAGTATACAAGCATGCAGGTAAATTGTGAATGCAATATGATAACTCAGCCAGCTTATGCAATCGTGTAAAAAAGAAGAACTCAACTCAAACTTATCTACCAGTCTAGAAATGGCACTGTCAGAAATCCTGCTCCTACTCCCCACCCCCCAAAACCCCCTCCAAAAAAATGTAGCTAGTGCCACCCACCCCATTCTGACTAATAATACTAAGTCTGACTGAACGGATAGGGTTTTTCAATTATTTTCCCCCATGGTGGTGGTGTTATTTATTTTAGTGAGTACCCAAGTGGTACAATAGACATGATGTAAAATTTGAAATATGAAATGTAAAGTCGGGGGATATGCCTCTCTGTTTATGTGAAAATGGCTGAAGGAGCTTAAATAGGCATCACACAACTTTGAGCCATGCAAGAACCTTAGACCAGAAGTATGGAGAGCCCTCCTGACAAACTAGCACAACACAAGCAGCTCTTCATGGGAGAAGCAGCATCCTTAACTGCGTTATAGTTACAGAGGGACGCTCCTATATCACTAGGTGTGGCCATTTGTCATACATCTCACATCTCAAATAACCATGCTAGTTCCAAGGCTGGCGTGGCAGTTCAAAGCTACTATACTCAAATCTAAGATGAGGTGTGCCCAAAATAAAAGGTGGGGGTGCCCCCCCCCCCCCCCATCACCTTGGGAGAGAAAAGCCCCGCATCTTACATTTGTGTCCAAAACAGGTGGGAAGTGGGGAAGCAGGAGGCTGCTGTGGCTTTGACTCTGACTCTGAACCCAGATTAGGGTCAGAGTCCTATCCACAGCAGCCGCCTGCTCCCCACTCTCCACTTGCCCTCTGCAGCTTCTGCCCAGCCCTCTTCCCCCACACTTGTTGTCAGGCACTGCTCAGCTCCAGCTCAGGCTGGATTCCCTCTTGGGCATGGAGTATACAGGGGAACTGCATTCCTTGCCCAGCCAATCAACAGCACCACCACTTCCACGTGCTGTGCTCCAGGGAGAAAATAGAGCCTAGGCACTAGGGGTGTGCAAAACAGGCCATATTCTATTTGGATTTGACCCAAATCAGGGACAGTGATTTGATTCATTGATTCGGTTCACTATCCCCAATTCAATTTGGCCAAATCCAAATCTGACGATTCGATGCTGATTCAGAGAATCAGCGATCGGCCATAGACACAGTTTTAAATGATTTTTCTACATGTGTCGAGGTACCAGGTGCAGCTTGTGAACGCTGCGATGCTGGGGTGGATGGAGCTTCCCACAGGAGCGGGGGGGAGGGGGAGACCCAGTGCGCTTAGCAGCAAACCCGCAAGAGGACTGGAAGTACGTCCAGTCCTGGAAGGTTCCGATTCGATTCAGAGAGATTAAAGGATCTCCTGATTTGATTCGGATCCAGAGACTCAGCCACTGAACCAGGCCAAATCTCTGCCGAATCGAATCAGGGACCAAAGCTTCACACAGCCCTACTGACGTTAAAGGGGGCAGGAGGAGGGAAGAGGCAGAGACTGGGGGGGGGAAGGGGAAGAGACTGTAGGGGGCTGTTGAGACAAGGAGTGGTCAGCAGTAGATGGCAAGGGGGTTACCCAACCCCCATTCACTATGTTCCTTGCTGTAGGTGGGGGGAGGAATGAAAAATTCAAGACAGCCCTCCCTGATAATTAGATTCTATACCTGGAAAATTATAACAAATTTATAATTTTTCCATATATAGAATCCAATTATTGGGAGGTCATCTTAAATTCAAGGTCATCTTACATTTGAGTAAATACAGTAGATTATATAATGAGGAGATTTGGAGGAAACAGCTTGCTACCATTTTGCTCATCACAGTCTGACAGTACCCATTGAGGAGATGATCCATAGCATAATCTAGGTTGCTCTGCTGATGAGCTAGTGGTAACATGCCTTATGATTTTCAGAGAGGTATGGTAGTTGTTTTTGCTCGATTTTGTGGAGCAGTTTATCTGCTGTAGTAGGATGCTTAATGGTAGGAAATGGGATATTGGGGCTTTGTTACATGTTACACTGCGAGCTGCACAAATGTTGATTGGTGTTAGTGCTAGCTCAAGTTGGGAGCAGACACATGTTCAGGCCAGCAGAGCCTGGAGTACTAAAAGGTAAGAATTGCCCCCTCCCATTCCAGGCTTCTCCCTGCCCCTTGGGGCTCCCCTGGTTCTGCCCCCACTCCTGGGGCTCCCCTGTTTCTCCCCCACCCTGGGGCATTACTTGTGGTTGCCTGCAGTGTTTTAGGGGAACAGGCAGGGGAGGGTTAACCTGCCTGCCCAGCTGCCCCTGCTGCTCTTCTGGCCCTGAGACCAGCTGCAGTGGTGGCCAAGCAGCCAGGTTAACCCTTCCCTGCCTGCTCTCCTGGGATAGACAGTGCGGGCAACCACAAGTAAGCAGGGGGCAGGGGACAAGAGGTAGTGAGCAGATCTGGGGTGCTGGAAGTGGGGTAGTAGGCCCAATCCAGGCTAGCAAGAGAAGGGGGGATAGGTGGGTTGTTTAAGGTGTTGCCAAGAGTGGCTACACCTTAGTGTAATGTGAGCTGGGGAGGAAGAATCAGAGATAATCCCTCCTTGGTGTGGCATAACTTTGAGCCACATTAATTAGTGCTTAAAACAAGTTTCAGATGTTAATGTGTAGACAATCCAGGAGTTTAGAGTTCCAGAAGCTACCCAAAATTATCATGTCACAAGGCCCTTAGAAAGTACTGATAACCACTTTGTGAACCGGTCTCATAAAAATACCACCAGTTACTTTTGTTGAATTGAATTTTACAGCAATTAGTTTTGTGTGGGAAGAGTTCAGTCTCACAGTATTCTCTGACTAAGAAGCAGAGGGCTAGCTCTTGTCTATATAGTACATGGATGTTTGCTTCAAATTCAGGCTGCAAGCTTATTTAGAAGCCCATTTTTGCTTTTTCTGAACCACCTTCAGTGAAGTGGCTATAAGAAGACTGCGATCAAGAGTGACTCCTAAATAAACTGTCTTGTATCAGCCATTTTCTATTCTTGATTAATGGATGATTCATGCATGAGCTCCATGGGTGTCACCACTGGGTAGAGAAGTACAAAAAGGAAAGGAAGACCATTTTCACATCAAACCTTCCTTCACTGACCTCAGGAAAGACGCATATACTTTCTGGGAAGAGAGCCCCATGACCTTGAAGGTGGATGAAAAAGGTGCAAGATGAAGTGGAACTTGAGATTTTCCGCTGGGTCCCATTTCAAATACCATTTCACCTACCTCTAAATTCAGATAGCCGTCTGCCCCAGGTCTGACGCACCTAATTTCTTAACATGTACCTGATCTGGGTAAAGGCTCTGAATAGGACTTCATCAGGAACCCCTATGGAGCATATTTTTCCTGTTGCGTACATGTGGTGTCTTACCCAGGTCTAATGGCTCTTCTAGCTGTCAGAGCCAAACAACTCAGTGTCATTTCTCCATTGTAGACAGGTCATGTATGTAGAGTTATGAGCCAATTTGCTCTTTGCATCCCACTAATACTGGCTGCTTGCAGATGTGGGGAAACCCCACCCCGCCCCCCAAAAAATCAACACTTTAAAGTCAGTGCACTTCTCACCAAGCCCAGCACATTTCTAGAAGAGGCATTGCATTAGTTAGACCCAGCTCTCCCAATGTCTGTATAGATCAGACACTTCAGTGGGGTTTTTTGGGTGCTTTTACTGGAGCTTTTTGGGTGCTTTTATCTAATAGCTGATTGAATCAGTTATTAGATAAGGGTGCCAAAAAGCCCCAATGAAGTTGTAAATTGACAGTATAATTTGCAATTTCCTAACATGACCCTTCAGGTCACACAGTAGTCATGGGTTAAATGCAGGTCAAAATATACATTTTATGTTATTTACAACATGATAAGCAGGGTCACATGCAGCCTCTGACTTCCCTTTTAGCCACCCCCAATACCACCCACATGCTATTCAATTTTTCTTGTCAGAGGTCTCAACAGTCCTCTCCAGCCTTCTCTTGGTAGCTGTCCACAACATTTTCACCCTCTGAGTTCTCACGTCCTTGGCAACCAAACTGCAACTGACTTCTCCTTTGCTCACTCCTTATATAACTTTAAAAGGGAGGAAGTCAGAAATGGGGGTGGCTGGAGCTTTACCCCAGCCTCCTTGCCCTTTAGGCACAGATCTTCCTACTCTGTGACACATGTTCTTAAGTTAAAAATCTGTAGCAAAAGAAATGTGTGCAGGTGAGCACTTCCTATTCAGAGACTGTGGAAGGTCAAAGATACTAATGTGAATTGGAGGCAGGGCTGAAGTTCAATCTAAATAAAAAATAACAATGGTGTAATGGAATTTACTAGTCATTGGAGGGGCTGTGGAAATGAGATGTATACAGAAAAGAATGACATCAGATCTGAAAGAACCATAAATTCAATTTCCTTGAGAATGACTGGGATTAACAACAAGGTGCAACATCAAGAGAATGCACAGGTATTTGAAGCCATAACTCCGGGGTTAGATTTCACAGATTTCAAAAAGGGAACACAGGAAGCCAAAGACAAATAATAATTTCTACAAGAGCTGCAAAAGAGACACTATAAAGACGAATAACAAAGGCATACCGTGCCTGAACCAATTTAACATACAGAATACTTCAAATACCAGATTTGTTCTAGTATATAGGTGATAGAAAATGACATTAAATTACATTTTTAAATAAAAGGGAAGAAAAAAATGGGGCTATTCTCAATTTACCAGTGTTCAGCACTCCTTATTTTTATGATACATTTCCAAGCTCTTTCTTAATTGACACGGGAGCTGCAAAAGCAATCTGATGATTTAGGAGTGGTAAAAACAGATGTCACCAAACATAGGTCCCACCACAGATGATCCACTTTATTGTGTGAAACAAGTCTCCCATTGTCCTGCACTGGGCAGGGAGCTAATGCAGGACAGCAGGTGATATGTTCCTTTGCCTGTGGATTTGCCACATCCCTGCTGCCCCAGCCCTCCTTTCCAGGATCTGCACCAGGTTCTACACTGACCAGTGCTTCATGTGGAGGCATGGGTATGCGGAGGTCTCAGTGTGGGGCAAAGTGGGGGTGTGGGATGGTGCAGGACCCAAGGAATCCCCAGTGCCCCATGCCTCCCCGTCAAGATCCATGCCAACCCATGCTGCCTTGTGAAGGAAGTAACTGGCACTGGCAAGGAAGTAAAGGGTGCCTGGGGAATTTCTGGAGGACTGTGCCTCCATTCTGGGACCTGTGCAGACCCATGCTTCACACAGTGGCACAGATCAGTGTGGATCCTGGCATGGAGGTATGGCATTCTGGGAACTCCCCAGGCCTCACACTAACCCATGCCTTCTTGCTGAGACCTGTGCCAACTTATGCCTGTCACAGGTCCCAGCATGGAAGCATGGAGCTACACATGTTCCACTATAGAGTCATGGGGTGCCAGGGATTCTCTGCGTCCTGTGCCTCCATGCTGGAACCTGCATGGGCTCCCCCCTCTTACAGATACATGCCCCTGGGGATCTCAGAGTGGGTCTCTATATACGGGAACCCCAACTTTCCCAGCTTAGAGAGGAGCCCCAAAATTTCCCAGCATAGGCAACTGGTAGGGGGTGCACGGGGGTGCACGTGCCCCACCCCGATGGCTGACACTGATGCTGTCAGTAGGGCTGGTGCCCCGCCCCCCCCCGACAGGGCTGCCACTGTTGGTGGCTTCTGTGGGTGCCCCCCAGATTCAGGAGGTGCCAGTTATTCATGTTTCCTAGGGTGCATCCCTGTAATCAGGGGAACCCAGGAAGGTGCTTCTGGGCTCTGAGGGGCCTGATCTTGCATGGGAATTCCCGAAGTGTGCAGGATCAGGTTTCTAAAGCCCCAGAAGCACCTGCAGTCTCCTGCCACAGAACAAAGAGATGTTCACTGCAATGAAGCGACACTCATTTGCCTGAGAAATTTCTGGAGCTTTTGTTGCAGCCACTAATGTGGCATGATAAAGGGTGGGGACATCTATTTTCTCACTGTTGGTGTTGCCATAAAAATTTTGGCTCATTGCTACAAATGTGTCATCTCCACATTGCCACAGATGCAACATCAGGCAAGGTCAGACAACATTTCTATCCAATAAGTCTCTCATACGCTTTTGCAAACTCAGCCCGTGACAAACCGTGGTCCAGTGGTGTTTTCCTATTCTCAGAGGTCCAACTGAAGTACAAAATACAGAACAGCATTGTTCTTGGGATAGTGCAATAGTGCAGTCTTCCCCCATTTGAGATTTGGACTAATTAGAAATCTTGGTATCATCTGAAACTGGGAAAATCCAGCTGCTAAAAGGGATTTTTTTCTGCTTTCCTTTTGCTCTTCCTAGCAATAAATTATGGGGCTGTAGGCAGAAAAGACTGTTTGTCCTTCCAGCCAGAGGGTAAATTCAAAATTAATTTGTAGTTGCTAAAGAGGAGGGGATTATATACAAAAATAAACTGCAATAAGTAGTGGGTTGGTTAAAAACCTTATTTACCCCTAGATTGGAACTGGATAATATTTGGAGGCATCTTGATGAAACGAATGATCCCTGATCCATGTGAATGAGTAGGAAATAAGATGCCTGAGGGTCTTGTCTGCATATTGTTATTGCATTACATACACAATAAATTGTGACATCTTGGTATACTGGGCAATTGAAAATATTTGAACAGCTCTGCAACTTCAAAGTGAATTATAACATACTGAACCTTTATCACATGCATTTCAATTCTTTTTACATTCAACCAGCCAACCAACCACATTATATAGAACACAGTATAGAACAAAGAAGGAACTATAATTAACCATGTATAATAAAGTTACTGAATCTCAGAGGGGTAAACCCCAGGACCAGATGGCCTAGTAGCCTAAGAAATTAAGGGAAATGAGAAAAGAATTAGCAATTAGTTGAAGAACTGATTACCAGCAGTTCTTCATAAAAGGTTAGGGGAATCCTTGAGGCTGGGACATAAATAAAAAATGAAACTTAGGAAGGCAGGTGGTACAGTGAATTAATGCAGTTTCCTGTCACCTCTGTAAGGTCTAAGCACAAATCCCAGTTATGAAGAGGACCATGCAGTTTAATACTGTTTTCTATCTCTCTTGAAAAGAGAGCCATGGCTAAAAAGGAAGAGTTGCAGGCCAAAACTGCAGAGGGCTGCCCATGGAAGCTTGCACATTGATTGACACTAGATAGCAATGCTAGCCCCCGACTTCCAAGAGAGCTGTTTTATTTTGTTTTTGAAGAAATACAGGAAACCCTCACTATTCACGGGTTTGGCATTCGTGGTTTCAAATATTTGTGAATGCCAAACCTGCATCTTAAAGACACTTAAAAGAGCTCCTCAGGAGCTCCATACTTGCCGCCGCCAGGCTCCCACCACCGCACTCCCACCATCGCCAGCACAGCCCTGCCCACCCCCCATAGCCGCCGGGAGCACTATGCTCATGAATGCAGACAGCGTTCATGAACGCAGTGCCTTATTCATGGATTTCACCATTTGCGGGGGTTATGCGAACATATCCCCCGTGAATGGCGAGGTTCTCCTGTAAATACACAAGGGGGATTCCTGACTGCCCAAGTCAATGTGGAATATCACTCAAGTTGAAGAGGAAATGCAATCAGCACCTGGAAATGGGAGAAAATTATTGTAAATATTTGTCAACAATGCACACTGTTTAAAAGAAAGGGGAATGCATTCAGAAAATGAATCCTGTACTACAAAAGAACTTATTTGTTTTCAGACTATTGAGACCTTTTTGTGTGGTGGGCTATGGGCAGGGCTTATAAGACTGATAGCAGTTTATATCCAAGACATATAACTATTATTTTTTATGGTTGCTCTTGATGTTGCCTTGTAAAAATAAAACTGTGCTATTTAGATAGACATTTTTTGTATTTTTATGACTTGAAATAGTTAATATTGTCTTAAAAAGCCTGGACTGTTTGAGATATATGACAAAGACAAAGAAATTATGCCAACATGTAGAGGTAAATTTCTGTCTTTGATAGTCTGTCATAAAGTGTATTTCGAACCAGCTGCTGTGAGTTTGATTTCAAAGCTGTTTTTGACAGCATGTTCCAATTATATCCATATTGAAAGTCTTGAGTTTTGCTAGAGTGGCAAGGATTTTTTTTCTTTCTTTCTTCCTTTTTAATGAGAAATACAATCTGTTCCAGTATCCTGATTTAGTTTATTTATTTTTGGATTTATGAAATGTGCTCTGCCCACTTCGTCTATCTCAAGGTGTGTGTACCAACAATAATAAAGTAATACACTCTTGAGAAACAAGGACTGGGGGGGAAAGGAGGTGAGGGGCAGGGAAATGGGTCCATTCATACCCAGTTCACCCGCCATTGCTCTGCAGGGAAGTACCGTATTTACTCAAATATAAGACAAGCCCCACTCCCTTCCTCCCCATCAGCATGGGGAAAAAGACTTTTCATCTTACATTTTCATATAAAGAAAACTCACTAATTATATATTATGTATCTTTGAACTATTGCTAAAAGCAATGTGCTCAGTACAGCTGTGCGAAACAGCACCGTTTTGTTTCAACTTCTGCTTCGCCATTTTGAAGGGACAATCTTTCATTTTGGCATTTAATTTCATTTTGAAGCACTGTTCCATTTCATTTCGTCGAAACTGTTTCACTGTTTTGATGCATTTCAACATTTCACACACAGGTTATAAGGATGAATCATGAAAACTTATCACTGTCATTTTTTGCCTGATTGAGATGAAAATTCCTGGGATGGTAGCCCAATCTGAGGGCTGCCAAGTTTCACAGAGATATGTGCAGGGGTTTCTGAGAAATTGCACCTCAAGTTGCTCACAAGCAAAACTCATGCCACTTGCCAGCAGCAGCAGCCTCCTGCCATCCCGCGTGCAGATCTGGGGGCCCGCGACCCTGGGAGGAGTCCGGCAGCACTGGGAGGACAGATTGAGCTCCGTGGAGATGGTGAAGCCACTCAGTGCAGCCCTGGCTCTCCCTGCCTCCCACCGCTGGGCTGTACTCTGAGCAGCTCCACCACTGACTCCTCCACTGCCTCCCACTGCCGGGCTAAGCTCCATAGAGCTGGCGGAGCTGCTCAGAGCACAGCCCTGGCCAGTGGCTCTCCCCCACCTCCCACTGCCAGGCTCAGCTCCCTGGGGCTGGCAGAGCCAGTCGGAGTGCAGCCTGGTGGCGGGAGGTGAGGCAGAGCCAGGGCTGCACTCCAAGTGGCTCTGCCAGGCCCACAGAGCTCAGCCCGGCAGCAGGAAGCAGAGCACAGCCCTGGCTCTCCACTGCCTTCTGCCACTGGGCTGAGCTCCATGGGGTTGCAGAGCCACCCAGAGTGCAGCCCAGTGGTGGGAGGCAGGGGAGAGCCAGGGCTGAGCTCTGACTGGCTCCATCAGCCCCATGGAGCTCAGCCTGGCAGCAGGAGGTGGGGGGTAGCCACTGGCCAGGGTTGCGCTTGGAGTGGCTCCGCCACTGGTTCTCCTCTGCCTCCCACTGCCAGGCTGAGCTCCATGGGACTGGTGGAGCCACTCGTAGCACAGCCCTGGCTCTCCCCCACCGCCTGCCACTGGGCTGCTTCAAAACTTGAAATGTTTCAAAATTTTGAGCTCCCTCATTTCATTTCGAAGCCTTTTGTTTCATTTAGATTTCGCTGTTTCGAGCTCGAAACACATCAACACAGCTTCAAAACAAAACACTCGTCGAAATTTTTCACAGCCCTAGTGCTCAGTAATGGAAACCAACTATATAGCTGATTGAATGCAGCCAACATTAAACACGACTATACAATACATAGCCCACATTGGGCAAACATCCTTATGGGAACCTACCACAAAGTAAGCCTGGTGCAACTGATCTGAATGAGATATATGGTAGTGCCCAATGAGCACAGTCCCCCTCAGCGCTGATTGTTTTAAGTCATGGTGAGCTGAGCTACTATTTTGAATATGTTTCAACTTCCTTTTCACTCCCACAGCTGGGCTGCACCTTTCTTCCCATTTTCCAATGATTCCTGTTTCTTCATGAGCCTTAAATGTCTGACAAACATCAACAAATAGGGCCCCAAAGAGTTCATCATTCTGGATAAACTAAATCTCTGGGTACTATATGCAAATTACAATATCTCTGTTTATTTCAAGGTCTATTTTTTCAAATTCACTCCTCACTCCCATGTGCTCAGAGAGCAGGGTCTTACAGTAAAAAGCGGGGAAGAGGGTGCAGGGGAAGAAGTTAGGGGGGAGAAGGCAAAGGGGATACCTGACCCCCCAGATTTATTTTCCCTGCGGTAGCAGTGGGAGGGGGACAAATTCAAAATAAACCTCCAATAATTAGATTCTATACCTGGAAAAAATATATGAAACTTATATATTTTCCACATATAAAATCTAATTATGGGGAGTCACCTTATAATCAATGTCATTTTATATTCTAGTAATGATGGTACGTTGGGAAACTGCTACAGACTAGCCTATATTAAAACATCTGATTGTTAAAAATCATGCTATTAACATGTTGACAAACACAGTTTAGCATTGTGTGTAACCAAGGGAGGGTCATATTTAACATCATGCCATTGGTACCTGTTCTATCTGCCAGTGCTTTACATTGGGTTCCTTATATATGCTTATATATATAATTAGAGCCATATTCTACCACATCTATTAGGCATCTAAGGAGACTTAAGCTCCTAAGTGTTACACATTTTCAACCACTAACTTTATAGCTGGTTGGCTCTTTTTATAGCTGGATAGTAATTTTTATTATGAGATAATTACTTTGCACAAGTGGCTGGTCTAAAATTAATGGCATGATTAACCAGTTAATTGTGTGATAATTATTTTGCACTTTTGGCTGATCTTGCTTTGCATGTGTGGTGGGTCTAAATTCATTTCAGGATTTCCCAGGATAGACCAGTCTAATAGTAAAGACAGTCAGGGCTAAACCCAAATGTATCTTCATGTATGTATGAAATGGCGATTTAGAGCACCAACTCATAGTTTGGATTCTGTTTGCATTCATGACAGAATAAGATTGTCCAGGCATATGCCTACCTGCTGAAAGTAAAACAGAGGAGAAAGATAACCCTTCCATCTTTTATCCTAGGGAGCACAAGACCCAGGTTCCCAATCCCCCTTACCAACAGTATTGAACCACATCTCTCATCCCATATTATTCTAACCACAAAGCCTGGACTAGGCCAGAGGTGGCCAACCTGTGCACATAGCACAGGCAGCCTCTTTGTGGTGTCACATACCAGTTAAGCAGGGGTGGGGGCAGGCATCATACTGATAGACAGAGTAGGAAGCAGAAAGCAAAGCAGCACATGGGGAAGGAAGCACAAGGAAGAAAGAAGAAAGCAGAGTAAGCAGATGAAGGGGATTGGAGTGGCACTTGGGGATGGTGTGGGGCTACTCTTTGGCACATCTACCAAAAAGATTGGCCTGAACTGGACTAGGCATTGCCAAGAGTGCTTGCCAGCCATCCTTTTAGTAGCAATCAAGACAAGATGCCTGAAATAGGTACCATTATAACCGTTAGGTAGCTAGGTAATGTAATCCTATACCTCTGCCTATAGTTGGCCTTGCCTATTTACTTTGTAATGAATCTAATTCTACTAGGATCTTGTAGCACAGCTGATAATGTAATGTAACCCTTCTGCTGGACACCAGTCAGCAGCAAAAAGGGATGGGTTTGCATTTTGGGGTACCCCATAAATTATACCAGTGGTTTGAACCCCTACCCAGAAATCTGGGAACATTAAATTTACTGGGGCATCCCCTATAAACAAAACCCACACCTCACAAGCAATGTAAACAAAAACTCAAATTACAAAAAGAAGAACAAAAAACCAAAAGAAAACACTAAATATAATTTTTAAACACTATTAACTACCAAATAAAGTCTATAGGTGACACCCTCTTAGGGAAGCTTTACCCATGCCCAGATAGTCTGGGACGGGGTTCCCCAAAGGTTAGTTCCAGGGGCCTGTGGGCCTGCACCCCTACACCTGCCCTTCAACAATGGGCTGTTAACTGGGGTCCACACCAGAGAGTCCTATGAGCTGCTCCTTGGGTTCACTGCACCCCAGGGAGCTGCTTGAGTGTGGCTCCTTCTGCATAGCAAAGGGCTCTGTTGCTTCTGGAGAAGTGGTAGAGTGCTGACCTCCACTTCCACATGGTGTCTTTGAGGGGTTAACTGTGGCTTTTGTCAGCATCCAGAACCCCAAAATTCCTAGTTCCAATCCCAGCTCTCCTGGGCAGAAAACTACAAAAGAACTTGAAGGAAAGGTCAGGCCTATCTTGGCTTGGGCCTGAACTACAACTAGCACCCGACCACACTGTTTGGTTGAGACATAAGCTACAAAAAGGACAAAAGGAGGCCCAGACGTATCTCTCTGGGCCTGAACTGAGCAGCAAAAGCCAGCCAGGCCTATACTGCACTGAGGCCTGGATCAACAAGATCCAGTCCCTGCTCACTGGCTCCCTGGACACAGGCTCCAGCAACTGGGAATGGGAGCAAGGTCACCCCCACCTCTGGTGTCTGCTCTTTAGTGAGGTCCCTTGAGTCCCATGTGATTGAGCTCCAGGCCCAGGTAGGCAGACTTTGTGCCATCAGGGCCCATGAGCAGGAGATTGATGACTACTATAGTCAGGCTCTTCTCTTGAAGAATAAAGAAGAAAAGAAGATAGAGGAGAAGGTGGCCAACAAGGAGGCTGACCAAAAAGGCACATCTGGAGCTAAGTGAAAGAAAGTTGTCTCAGGCTTCAGGACATGTAAGGCAAAGGCTGTCCCTTCCCCTGGCACTGCACAACAGGTATGCTCCCCTCACCACGCATGAGTAGGCTCTGATGGAGACACTGGAGGAGGAGGTGGGTAGTCAGCAAACTGCCACCCCCAAGAGGAGACACAGGGTGTTGGTGGTGGGAGACTCCCTCCTCTGGGACACCGAGGGACATCTGTCATCTAGACCCCCTAGCCCATGAGGTCTGCTGCCTCCCTGGGGTCCACATCCGGGATATTGCAGAAAGGATTCCTAGGGTCGTCCAGCCCTCTGACCACTACTCCATTCTCTTTATCCACATGGGCATGAATGACATGGCCAGGAATAATCCGGACTAGGTAATGAGTGACTACAGAGCTCTGGGGGAAGGGATCAAGGAGTTGGGGGTACAGGTAGTCTTTTCCTCTGTGATTCCATTTGCAAGCCATGGACCTAGGAGGGAAGGATGTGTTGAAGAAGTGAACCAATGACTCTGATGGTGGTGCTACTAAGAGGGCTTTGGTTTCTTTGACCACAGCGCACACTTAGGGGAGAGAGGACTCCTGGGAAGGGATGGCAGCCACCCCCCACAGAGGGGTAAGTCCCTGTTCTCAGTCAGGATGGCCAATCTTCTAGATAGGACTTTAAACTAAAATCACTGGAGGATGGGGAAACACTGACTGAAGCATGTCGGGGCACCGGCACACAAGAAAACTCTGAAGTCAGGGACACTAGGACAGCCACTTTTGCAAGAGCTGAGGGAATGGTTCTCCCTCAGCGTGACAGGAAATCAAGGGTCTCAGTTGGAGGACTCAGGTGCCTGTACACTAATGTCAGGAGCATTGGGAACAAGCAGGAGGAGCTAGCCCTCCTACTCCCCAGTGAGACCTGGTGGGACTCCTCACATGATTTGAACATAGCCATAGATGGCTACACCCTGCACAGAAGGGACTGAGTAGGAAAGAAAGGTGGAGGGCTAGCTCTCTATGTGAGGGAGCAGTACACCTCCTTGGAGGCTGACATCAGCTCCAAAGAAGAGCGGCTCGAAACCCTCTGGGTCACACTACAGGGGGGAGGGGGGATGGACAACACAGTGGGAAAGACCTAACTGTAGGTGTATACCACAGATCACCAAACCAGGGTTAGGAGCTCTATCTGGAGTTCTCTCAAGAACTGGCAGAGACCACATGCGCACAGAACACGGTCATCATGGGTGACTTTAGTTACCCAGACATCTCTTGGGAGGAACACTCAGCTAAGTTTGAACAGTCGTGTTGCTTTCTGACCTGTATCGAACAGCTCTATCTGACTCAGGAAGTGCATGGGCCAACCAAAGGTAACCTCTCCTAGACTTGGTCTTGCCCAAAGGAGACGATCTGGTGAGCAACTTGAATATAGAGGGTAGCCTGAGTGACAGCGACCATGAATCCATCACATTCACTGTCCATCTCAAGGCAGGCAAATCAGCTAGCAGGGTTGAATTTCTGGACTTCAAAAAAGTGAATTTCAACAGCCCCTGGCCAATAGTAGGGGAAGCACTGTGGGACCAGGAACTGAAGGTGAAAGGAGTGCATGAAGAGTGGTCATTCCTCAAGGACACAATCATCGAAGCACAAAAGTCCATTCCCATATGGAAGAAAGATAGCAGAAGGGATGGTAAGCCCTCTTGGTTTAATAGGGATATCATGGTCCTCTTGAAAAAGAAGAAAGAGGCATACAAACAATGGGAGCTTGGGAGAATCCCCAAAGAGGACTATACAACAATGGCCTGCACTTGTAGGGAACAGATTAGAAAGGCTAAGGCAGTAACTGAATTTTGACTAGCCACAGAAATCAAGGACAATAAGAAGTCATTCTTTAGGTATGTAGGGAACAGGAGGAAAACAAATAAAAGTGTGATTCCATTGCTTAACAACTCAGGACAGCTGGTTACTGACACACAGGAGAAAACTGAACTCCTGAATGACTACTTTGCTTTGGTCTTTCACTGAACTTAATGGAAAATCATACTAGATAAGGTTCAGAATGGACATGGTGGGAATGACTGCCTTCCTACTGTTGATGTTTTGCTGGTGCATGATCATTTAGAAAAGTTAGACATTTATAAGTCAGCAGGACCGGATGAACTTCATCCAAGAGTGCTGAAGGAGCTGGCCAAAGTCATTGCGGGACCTCTAGCAAAACTCTTCCAAAACTCAAGGTGCACGGGAGAGGTCCCCTGAAGACTGGAAGAGGGCCAATGTTGTGCCCATCTTCGAGAAGGGCAGGAGAGAGGACCTAGGCAAGAATAGGCCAGTCAGCCTAACTTCTATCCCAGGGAAAATCCTGGAAAAATTCATCAGGGAGTCTTTGTATGATAGCCTTGCAGAAGGTAGGCTATTCTGAATGACAGTCAGTATGGCTTCATTGTGGGTAGGTCTTGTCTTACCAATCTCATCTCCTTCCTTGACCAGGTAACTCATCACCTGGATAAGACAGAGGAGTTTGACATTGTATACCTAGACTTCCAAAAGGCCTTTGATCTGGTATCCTATGATGTTCTCATGGGAAAATTGGAGGATTGTGGGCTTAACTGCTTGACAGTTAGGTGGGTAGGAAGCTGGCTGCAGGGTAGGACCCAGAGAGTTCTAATGAATAGATCTGTGTCATTCTGGTGAGAAGTGGGCAGTGGTGTTCCTCTTGGGTCTGTGCTTGGTCCAATGCTTTTCAACATCTTTATAAGTGACTTGGATGTGGGGGTGAAGAGCTCACTGGCCAAGTTCACGGACAATACCAAGTTATGGGGGAGCGTGGTCACGCTTCAAGATAGGCTGCAGATACAGGTGAACCTAGACAGGCTGGCAAGTTGGGTGGATTGGAACCAGATGAAGTTCAACATTGAAAAGTGTGAAGTGCTCCATCTAGGGATGAAGAATCCCCAACATACTTACAGGCTCGATGGCGCCAAACTGGCAAGCACCACGACTGAATAGGGATAATAATAAATAGACCATAGTATGAACATGAGCCATCAGTGTGATGCTGTAGCCAGCAGGGCAAACAATATTTTGACATACATCAACCGATGCATCTCAAGCAAAACCAAGGAAACGATTCTTTCACTTTACTCACCATTGGTGAGACCCCAGCTGGAGTACTGCATCCAGTTCTGGGTGCCGCACTTCAACAAAGACATGGACAAGCTTGAAAGAGTCCAGAAAAGAGCTACCCATATGATCAGAGATTTTCACGGCAAGCCATATGAAGAAGGGCTGAGGGACTTGGGCCTCTTCAGCCTAAAAAAAAGAAGGCTGAGAGGGAACTTGGTAGCAGCTTGTCACTATATCAGGGGAATACATCAAAGGCTCAGCGAACAACTGTTCAACAGGGCACCCTTGAGGAAGACCAGGGGTAATGCCCACAAACTCCTGGAAGACTGTTTCAGTTTAACACTAGGAAAAACTTCTTCATAGTTAGGGTGTCCAGATTGTGTAATAAACTCCCTACAGAGATGGTGCAATCACCTACCCTGGAAATCTGCATGAGGAGACTGGACAGTCACCTCATTGGGGTCAACTGACCCCAGTTGTCTTTCCTGCCTAGTGCAGAGGGGCTGGACTCGATAATCTTGTGAGGTCCCTTCCAGCTCCTTACACTCTATGAATCTATGAACAACAAGAACTGCCAGGTCTCACCCTGGCTCAAAAAGTGCCAGGCTCCACCCTGGCCCAAATCTGCCAGCCAAACATACGGCTGGGGTTCAGCTACACAGCGAGGCTGAAATGCAATAGCTCTGAAACAACAAAAAGGGCCTAGGCATATAGCTGCAGCCTGGACATCCAGTCTCAACTACACGACTATGTTGAGACACTAAATTACAAAACAGGGGGCCAGGCCCATGTGGCCAGTAACTGCCAGGACCCCATTCCTACTCAGTCTGCTCCAGGGATTAATAACCCCATGGTACTATCCCACTCAAGGCCTGTGTGGCCAAAACTGTCAACAAGACTGCCAGGACTCCATTCTAATCTGTTTGCTCCAGGGATTAATACCCCTATGGTATTATCACACTTAAGAGAAAAAGGAAGCAAATAGGGGTCTCAAACTCCAAGACAGAGTTTCTCTCCCTGTACCTGAGGCTTTCGCTTCACATAGCTTTTGCTTCCCTCTCCAATGAATGGGTGGGGAGTCCCCCACATGGGGAGCAGTTTTATCTTGGATGTGGGGGTGTATAATTCAGCTGTGCAGCTCTTAGCAGTAGGCCTGCGCAAAGCGGCTAGTATTCACTTCAGATTCGGCCAATTCAGAGGACAGTGATTCGATTTCATGATTTGAATCACTGTCCCATATAGATTCGGTCGAACCTGACTCGGAGATTCAGCCGCCACCAAATCGGCAGAATCTCCAAATCAAACAGACCCCATCCCCCGCCCGCTCTGCCAGCCCCGATGTCCTGGTTCTTTAAAAAAAAAAAAAAACCCCACACTCACTGGCTGCTGCCAGGTGGGGGGCAATCCCTGCTGCACCCCATTGCCCCACGCTGCATGGGGGGGTCTGCCACAAGCCCCCAGAAGCCCCAATGGCTGCTGCAGTATCTGGGTTTTGGTTTTTTGTTTTTTTAAAGAGCCAGGACGCTGGGGCTGGGTGGGGCAGCCATTGACATGGCTGGGAGAGCGGGCAGGGGTCCGCCCATGGTCCCCTGCCCCCTCCTCCCCTCACCACCCCCTACTTACCAGCATGGAGTCTGGGTCCAGCTCCCTGCAGCAGCAAGTGGGGACTGCCTGAATCTCCAAAGCTCTCTGAATCTTTTCCGAATCAATCTGGAGAGCTTCAAATTGATTCAGACCTTTTTATTGGTCTCGCAATTCAATTTGGATTTAGAGATTCAGCCGCTGAATTGGGCCAACTCTCCTCCGAATCAAATCATCACCCAAAGCTTCACACAGCCCTACTTAGCAGCCCCAAGAGAAAGAGAAAAAAACATTAGTTGAGTTGTTCTTATATACCTGGTGTGACATCACCCAAGCTTTGTCCAATTAAGGAGTGCCACATTTCAGCCTCTCTCTTACCCAATCTGCCTAAAGAATCTTCTGCTTCCTCTGGCCAATGAGGCCAGAGGATTTTACATGCTTTGTGCAGATACAGGCTCCAGCTTTCTATGTGCAGACCACATGGCCAGAAACAGGGGCCATTTTGCCCACATAAACACATGCACACACAATATACAACAGCCAAAAGCACAGTGTGGGTGTTACAGTAATAAACTCACCTTTCTTTTAATAGAGACACACCCCCATGGCTGTGTTAGAACAGCTAATTCCAGAATAAAAGTGTTTTGCACTGATATGAGTCTTTCATGGTGCTTCTTATACATGTTTATCTGAGAGTATTGGTCAAAGTGCTTCAGCTGACAATAGCTGGTGTCCTGGAAAAGGTACATACTCTCAAACAAAGATATATCTGAGAAAAGTTCATACCCAAAAGAAAAATTATAGTATACATGCCTACCCAGGCACCGTTGGAAACGAATGTTCTTAACTTTGGTGTATAAGAGGAATTTCAAAAGGAGCTGAGAATACAAGAACACCTTCATCTTGCAAACTTCTTAGCCCAACTTGAGATGAATTCTCTCAATTATTGAGCAGAAAGCATTACATTAGTCTCTCAAGATCTTTGCCCACTGGATGTGGGGCATAAGCGTAAAGTAACTGTACAGTAGAATTTGGTGATACAAAAGCATTCTGGAAATGTAAAACTACATAGGTCTGGATGATTATTACTAAAGCTGCAAAGATTTTCTAAGTAAAAAAATGCCAAATTAAAAGGGGGAAACAGCCCTTAGAGAGAGAGAGAAATCAAAAGGTGTCAGACTTTGATTAATGGTTATAATCAATGGAATAAAGCTGATCTGGATAATTCTGCAATGGGTCCCACAGGAATTGATGCTAATGCTATTACATTTTCATTTAGCTTTACCTCTTTGTTAATTTAATAGAGATGCAGGATATTAATAATATTATTGCTATATCAATATCTTAATTGGCTGAATTAGGTTACAGAGATAATATGAACATTCAGCAGTGTATTCCCTCATCAAGGGGAAATATTTTCCTGCATGTCTAAATTTCCACAGCGTGAAACTTCTTGGAGCTGCAATATACATGTAGCTGTTTCTGTCATAACTTCAGTTCAGTTCCTGAGTGTTAAGTGATATGCAGAAAGGATTTGAGAATGTCTCATTTTCCAACATTAAGCATCATGTTATGATAAACTTGTCCTTGCCTGTTTGAGTACCAATCCATCTGTAAGTTAAAAAGTGAAGCACTGTATACATTTTCCTGCAAGGTTCTTATTACAGTATTGATTTGTTATCACTGGTCTCATAGAAAAGAATTACCATGTAAATGAGAACAAGGAAGTGCAGAATAAAGCAATCTCTCTCCCAGAGCTGTGTAAAACAAGAGGAAATCAGGAACACTAATCTATTATAAATGATTTCAAATCAACAAATTAACATTAAATTCCTATATAAAGAAAAAAAAAAGAAAGAGATAGCAAAAGCCACAGAATTTACAATATTGTCATTTCAGAATAAAGTTGGCAATGCTGTCCATTTATAGTAAAAACATCTCTTGTTTCATTCCCAGAGGACAACAGCTAGTCAAAATAAAGTATAGATGCCATTAGGGCCATATAAGATACAGCAGATTTATGGATAATACAGTCAAGCATGCAGTGCCTTCCATCTGCTAATGCAATGCAATTGAAACAATCAGGAAGTGATAAGAATTATACTGTGTGGCCTGATCCTGCAAGATACTGAGGACACTCCATTCCATGGGAATCATGTACAGCAGGAGTGGCATTCTATTCTTTTCTGGTCACATAGGTGTCCAAATCTGGTCACCTGCATGGCATTTTTGATGATCAAAGTTCCAGAAAAAACATTTTCACACAGGTTGTTATTCTACTTCTGCGTGTGGATGACTACACACCACTTTGTAGTCATGCAGACTGAGCTGGTGTGGTACTGGCCAGGGCACATGCATGTGCTCCTTGTACCTTAGGCAGCCGGAACTGAAGATGGCTAAAACCCATGACTACTGGGCTTAGATTCAGGAGCCAAAGAAGACAATGTGCACTCTTTTGCCCCCATGGCTCAGTATCTAGGTCATTGGGTCCCATCACCTAGAGGGGGTTTAAACAAAGACCTGCTTCTGCTTCCTTGCACTGCATCTATCCAACACACCACAGGTCAGACAGTAGTCATTTGCTTCTCTGGGGCTCCTTTTGAAGTTGAGCTACTAATATAGTCATTGGAAGAAAGGCATGCAGGGGCAAAGCTTCTGTCTCACTGAGAACAAGGTCCCAAACTAGAACCCAGGACCTTCTTTTCTACACTAGCAGCCACCTCACTGAGATGCACACTCTCTGGCTGCTCATTTCTTCCGGGCCCCACATCTCCCACAGACTTCCTTCTCATGGCTGCCCAAGGGGCCAGCTTCAGAAGAAGTACCAAAGAGAAGCCTGTATAGTTTTTAAGCTGTGATGTGGTAGTTAGAGTACTGTAGAAGAAGTCAGACGCCCAGCTTCAAACCATCTCTGCCCAAGGGGTGCGGGCTTAGAGCCAAAGACATTCAGTTTTCCGGCAAGCACACTGGCTAATGAGATGTTTGGGAGGTGGGGATGATGTTTCCCACCATGTTGTCAGGGTGTCTGACCAGTCTAGGCAGCCATGTGTGCAGGTATAGAAATCCAATGCATATGTAAGTGGCTTTTTTGAAACTTAAACAACCACACAGACAATCAAATCTAGTCAACTAGATATCCAGAAAAGAATAGAATGCCATCCAAAGTGCTCAGAAGTAAAAATGTCTAAGGACTGGACCCCCAGACAAGAATATTTGCTAATAGTAACCAACCTCACCACGCTATTGTGCAGCCTTTGTTTTGCTCTTTGAAGGAAGGGAATCGATTTGTGTGTTGAGAGTAAGAACCAGCTTTCCTCTCTTTCCTAGAGGATGCTGGCAATCTTCTTTAAGGTACAACAAAATGTCAAAGGAAGCTGAACCCCGAGCTGCAGCTCTGCTTGCCCACTAATACGGGAGGAAGGAATGTTGACCATTAGGCAGCCTCATACATGCATGTTTTACCACCAAAAATTAACATGGCCCATTGAATCGAGTGAAGGGAAAGACCTTGTCCATTGTACACTGTATTCCTTGTACTTTCATACACTCCGTTTCCCTGCTAAGAAAGGAAGCATTTACTCTTATACATTTGAAATAAGAGTTTTGGCTGGTCTAGATTTAAATACATCAAGCAATAAGTTTTCTTCTCCCTCTCTCCCTTTTGGTTGTAACTTGTCTCTCCTTTAGTTGTAACTTAGCCAAGTGACAAAGTGGGCTTTTTAAAAAAATATGTCTTTATATTCCTACATCCCTCTTATAATTTGTTTTCCTCTTCTTTCTAGCAGTCTTTCCATTATGTCAATATCTGTCTGGTTGATAAAAAGGTTGTCAGGGCTAAATACCATGGACCAGGTGCTACTGCACAAAAGCCATTTAAAGAGGGCCAATTGTTTTAATCAGTTGTAATACAATCCTTCTGCCTATGGAGCCCAAAGTCATGTTAGCTGCCCTACCCCACTGCACACTCATGAACAGATTGATACCCACTGTTCTCCTAAAGTCTTTCTGAGAAACAGAACTGGTCAGTTTTTTTCTCCTCCTTATTGGGAACATGAAGACAATTCATTTTCCTTATACAGTGTTAGAATCGAATGTTGGAGAGGAGGCTATATTTCCACTCTCCTGCATTTATGGTTGTTCTTCAGGAATAAAACATTCAGTAACAGAAGAATCCAATGAGCTTGTTATGGGATACAGTGACCCAAAGTTTTCACTTAATTTCTTGAAAAAGTGTAGCAGCATTATATATATTATTTATATACACTGTGGTTGGATCATTTCTAGGGGAGGTATGTGTGTAAAATATATTACACACACATTTGTATAATATGTGTGTATACACACACACACACACGGTATGCATATATGTATAATGTATATATACAAAACACACACACTTATATACGTATATATACACACATCTATATACATACATATACATGCATACACACATATATATACACACATATACACATACATATGCATACATATACATGTGTGTGAGCAGATGTATACACACACACACACACACACACACACACACATTATGTATGTATGTATGTCTGTATTATAAATGATTCATCCAACAGTAGATGGATGTTGAAATTCAGAGGCAGGATTGACTAACTGATACCTCACAGCCAGGAACCCAGTATGTTGGAGTAGGGAATGTGAATGGATGACAGGGCTAATGAAAGCAGTAGGAGGCATATACAGTTCAACTGGAACAAATGAACCAAAGAAGGGTGCTAAAGACATGACAGTTCTTATGTTAACATGCATAGTTACCAATCTAAATCTGCAGTCACAAAGCAAGGAGGGTGGAAAGGAGCTGAAGGGAATCCAGATTTGTTTCCAAAATACAGTTACATCTAATTCTAATACATATGGTTAGATATACACATGTCTGTAAAGGGAAAAGAGTGGGGAAAGGGTTAGGAAGACCAAATTATGATTGGAGTTGCAGCTAGCAAGGGATGTAAAAGGGCAACAAGGAGGATTTCTACAAGTATGTCAGTAACAAGAGGAAGATCAGGGAAAGTGTGGGTTCCTTACTGAATAGGGGAGGCAACCTAGTGACAGATGATGCACAAAAGGCTAAAGTACCCAAAGCATTTTTCACCCCAGTCTTCACAAGCAAGGTTAACTCCCAGACTACTGCACCTGGCAGCATAGTTTAGGGTGGAGGTGAGCAGCCAACAGTGGTGAAAGAACAGGTTAGGGGCTATTTAGAAAAACTGGACATATACAAGTCCATGGGACCAGACAGGATGCACCCAAAGGTGCTGAGGGAGATGGCTGATGTGATTGCAGAGCCTCTGGCCATCATTTTGAAAACTCATGGCACTCAAGAGTGGTCCCAGATAATTGAAAAATGGCAAACACAATGCCCATATTTTAGAAAGGAAAAAAGGAGGTTCCAGGGAACTACAGACCAGTCAGCCTCACCTCAGTCTCCGGAAAAATCATGGAGCAGATACTCAAGGAATCCATTTCTGAGCACTCGGAGGAAAAGGTGATGATTAGGAAGTCAACATGGGCTCAGCAAGTGCAAGTCATGCCTGACGAACCTGCCTGGCTTCTATAATGAGACAAGTGGCTTTGTGGATGCAGGGAGACCAGTAGAAGTGGTATACCTTTGATTTTAGCAAGGCTTTTGATATAGTCTGCCACAGCATTCTCGCAAGCAAGCTAAGGAAGTATGGACTGGATGAATGCACTGTAAGGTGGATAAAAAACTGCCTGGAGCATCAGGCTCAGAGGATAATAATCACTGGCTCGATGTCTAATTGTATCAAGTGTAGTGCCCCAGGGGTCGGTCCCAGGACCAGTTTTGTTCAATATCTTCATTAACAACCTAGAAGATAGGATAGCGTGCACCCTCAGCAAGTTTGCAGATGACATCAAGCTGGGGGGAGTAATAGATATGTTGGAGGGTAGGGCTAGGATTCAGTGTGACCTAGACAAACTGGAGGATTGAACCAAATGAAATCTCATGAGGTTCAAGAAGGAGAAGTGCAAAGTCCTGCGCTTAGTATGGAAGAATCCCGTGCACCAGTACAGGCTGGGGGCTGCCTGGTTGGGCAGCAGCTCTGCAGAAAAGGACCTGGGGGTTACAGTGGACAATAAGCTGAATATGAGCCAGCAGTGCACCCTTGTTGTCAAGAAGGCTAATGGCATACTGGGCTGCATTGGCAGGATTGTTTCCAGTAGGTCAAGGGGAAGTGATTATTCCCCTCTATTCAGCACTGGTGAAGCCACATCTGTAGTACTGTGTTCAGTTTTGAGGCCCCCACTACAGAAAGGATTTGAACAAATTGGAGAGAGTCTAGTGGAGAGCAACAAAAATGGTGAGGGGGCTGGGGCACATGACTTCGGGCACATGACTTCTGAGGGAGCTGTGCTTATTTAGTCTAGAGAAGAGGAGACTGAGAGGGAACTTAATAGCAGCCTTCAACTACTCGAAGGGTGGGTTCAAAAGTGGATAGAGCTAGACTGTTCTCAGTGGTAGCAGATGACAAAACAAGGAGCAATGGTGTCAAGTCACAGCAACAGAAGTTTAGGTTAGATACTAAGAAGAATTTTCTCACTAGGAGGGTAATAACACACTGCAACAGGTTACCTAAACAGGCTGTGGACTCTCCCTCCTTACAGGTTTTTAAGACTCAGCTAGACAGTCTTGGCTGGGATGATCTAGTTGGGACTGGTTCGACTTTGAGTAAGGGGTTGGACTAAATAACCTTGTGAGGTCCCTTCCAACCCTAACTTTCTATGATAAAGGACCTGGGGGTTACAGTGGACAATAAGCTGAATATGAGCCAGCAGTGCACCCTTGTTGTCAAGAAGGCTAATGGCATACTGGGCTGCATTGGCAGGATTGTTTCCAGTAGGTCAAGGGGAAGTGATTATTCCCCTCTATTCAGCACTGGTGAAGCCACATCTGTAGTACTGTGTTCAGTTTTGAGGCCCCCACTACAGAAAGGATTTGAACAAATTGGAGAGAGTCTAGTGGAGAGCAACAAAAATGGTGAGGGGGCTGGGGCACATGACTTCTGAGGGAGCTGGGCTTATTTAGTCTAGAGAAGAGGAGACTGAGAGGGAACTTAATAGCAGCCTTCAACTACTCGAAGGGTGGGTTCAAAAGTGGATAGAGCTAGACTGTTCTCAGTGGTAGCAGATGACAAAACAAGGAGCAATGGTGTCAAGTCACAGCAACAGAAGTTTAGGTTAGATACTAAGAAGAATTTTCTCACTAGGAGGGTAATAACACACTGCAACAGGTTACCTAAACAGGCTGTGGACTCTCCCTCCTTACAGGTTTTTATTGGCTGGGATGATCTAGTTGGGACTGGTTCGACTTTGAGTAAGGGGTTGGACTAAATAACCTTGTGAGGTCCCTTCCAACCCTAACTTTCTATGATTCTGTGATTCGAAAAGAAAAGCCCTGAGAGACTCACCCAAAGAACCCTTACCTGAGGTATGATGGGAGGCTCAGCCAAAGTGTTGAACCCGCTGCCATGCTTCCACAGCATGTGTTCTCTGTAGATAGGCGGGGGAAAGGCATGGGAGGGTATTTCTGGCCCTGTGGAGGGGCAGTTGAGGGAGGACCATGCCCAGCAGACAGAGGCAATGCAGGGAGTCTCTGACAATGCCAGCAGCTGCCCATGCCAGCAGTAGAAGAAGGAGGCAGATCCTTCAACCTTGTGACCCGTTGGAATAGGAATCCCTTGAAGATGGGCAGCCAAAGACTAAAGCAGCAGAACCCCTGACAAGCAGTGCATGAGTTAAGGGGCCTCCACCCAGTGTGTTTCTTCCCCTCCCCACTTTTGTTGTTGTTGTTTCTTTCCCAGTGGTGGTAGAATGAGTGGGGGAAGACCTCTCCTCCTGGAAGTATGCTCTGAAGGTTCTCGCCCTGAGAAGCCAACCCAGGGAGAAGAACCCAGGGAGAAAGGGGTTTTTTGTTTGTTTGTCTGAAGACCTGAATTAATCAACACAGGAGCCCAGAAAGGGACATTGGCCTCATTAGACCTGTTTGTCCATGTAACTGTTCGATTAGGCCCTCTAAGGGACTGAACTGGGCCACTTAACCCAGGAATGGGGGATGCTTTAACTTTATTTTTCTTTTCCTTTGTTAGCCACTGGATGGTATAATTGGGTACTTAAGGGGCCAATCTGGCCCGATTTACCCCAGAAATCCAGGAAAAGCTGATTTAAGGTTGTTGGCCTAGTGGACTTGTGATGGGCTGATCTGATTGTTGGCAAATACTTGACCCAGAAAGGGTGAGGGACTTTGAGAGAACTGACCTTAGGTGGCCCGAGAAAAGGGGTTAAACTCTGGGGCACCTGTTCAGTCCTCCAGTGCTGAACTTTCAGTGACCTCAGGGTGATTTGGGCCCCAACATCAGGAATTCTGGAAGTGGTAAAGGTGGGGTGTGAGGGGATCTGGAGATCTATGAAGACAACCTTCAAAGGAACCATCCAGATCTTCGCCAATCCAACATCCAGCTCCTAGTAGTTAATAATACATCAAGACGTGACAGGCAACCAGAGGACATTGGAAGTTAGTGGTAGTGATATGGTCTGGTGCTCCAATGGCTTACTCAAGTAAGATGCCCGGCAGTTGGGGGCCACGGCCGTACAGCACCCATCCCCAACAATATCAGAGATGATACTATATACTACACACACACACATGCTGTACTATAATATATATATGTATATATACATATACACACTATATATATAGTATATGTTATAGTACTCTGTGTGTGTATATATGTGTCGTATATAGTATCATTTATGATATACACAGATGCACCCTATATATATATAAATATCATCTGTGAAATAATATAAATCGTATATAACCTATTGCTACAAATGGCCTCTGTGCCAGAGGATGGGCAGGATGCCAACATAACAACCATCTTTAAAAAGGCCTCCAGACATAATACTGGGAACTAGAAACCAGTGAATCACTTCCATCCCTGGCAAGTTGGTAGAAACTATAATGAACAATAACATTGGTAGTTACATGGACATATTATGATCTGCTGGGGAAGAGACAACATAGTTTTTGTAAATGGAAATTCTGTTTCTCAGATCTCCTGGAGTTCTTTGAGGGTTTTAACAAGTATAGGGACAAGGGCCATATTTTGGCCATCCCTGTTGTAGATGGTTTTCTAAAAATGTCAGCTCAGTGTGCAGCCAAAAAAAGCCAATAAACTGTTGGATATCATTAAGAAAGGAACTGAAAACAAAATGGAGAACATCATGTCGTTATACAAATCCATGGTGTGCCCATATCTTCAATACTGTATGCAGTTCTGACCCCAACATTACCGAAAGGATGTAGTAGAACTAGAAAAGGGCAACCAAAATGATTAGGGACATGCAGCAGTTGCCAAACCAACAGAGACTAAATGTGAGGGTTTGGCTGAGATGTAGGTGGCCAGGCCTGCAGTAGGCTAGTAGGAGCAACCTGGGGGTCAGCCAGGTGGGGACACAGGTTATAGGAGCTGAGAGGGGATATCCAAGAGACATATTCCAAGATATAAGCCAAGGTCAGGAGCTAGGAGTCACAGAGCTGGTGCTGAGTTCCAAGGAAGATCTAAGGTCAGAGTAAAGGAAGCCAAGCTGAATCAGGGTGCCAGGGAAACAAGAGGGAGCAGAGCCAGCACTGAGGTTCATGGGAGATCCAAGATCAGGGTCAAAAAAACCCAAAGTTGAGTCAGGAGCCAGGAGAACCAGAGAACAGTGAATGTGAGGCTTGTCAGAACTGACTGAAGCTGTGTGAAAGCATGCCTGCGGCCTAAGGCTGCATGTATGGTTATAAGGGGTGAGAGGCGCTCTCAGCAGCCAATCCAGTTGCAGAGAACTGGAGCAGCCACACAACCAGGGATCAGGGGCAGGTGTGATGAATCAGGTGCTAGCCAAGCCAGATATGCCTGTTCAGAGGCCCTGACACCTGGAAGGCTAGGAGTCTGCAGTTTAGAAAGGAGAAGACTGGGGTGGGGGGAGGCATGACAGAAATCTATAAAACCATGAAGGGTGTGAACCACGTGAACAGGGAACCAGTGGTCACCAAGTCCCAGAATACTAGAACTTTGGGGCATCTGCTAAAATTAGTAGGAGGCAGGTTTAAAACTAACAAGAGAAAGTACTATTTTGTGCAATATGTAGTTAACTTGTGGAATTTATTGATGCAGCAGGTGGTGGAGGCACTGGTCAACAAATAGCATAGCCTGGTTCAACAAAGAAACTGGATAAATTCACGGATGACAGATCTATTTATGGCTATTGACCAGAATGGTTGGAGAAGTTTCCTTTGGCATCTCTAAACCAATAATGGTGGATGGGATGCCAAGGAGGGTATTGAATAAGGGACAAACCACTCTAGAGTTATCTGGTTGATGTTCTCCTTGCATAGCATCAATTTCTGCCACTGTCAGAGACAGAATACTGGGCTAGATGGACCACTGGTCTGAGCCAGTATGGCAATTCTTAGGCTATTATGTTCTTATACGTCACAAATTTAGGTTACTCAGTCCAGTCATTGTCACACAGACAACCACAACACAGAACACAGTTCATAAATTTACCAAGCTCCATCGAAGACCAATTTCTCCCATTATACCTACTGGCTCTTCTAGCCTCTCTGTCCTCTACTGGAGATAGATCTTCTAATTTCCAGCTTAAATACACCCACATCTATAAATCAGTTATGTATGGTTTATGTACCTTTGATCTTGTGCCCACATTGTCCTTTTCCTTCCTCTCTCCTCCCCTTTCTCATGTTAAACTCCCCAACATATTTATAGACAACAATCATATGTCTTCAAAGCTTTGGATCTGCTAAGTCAGCCAACCTTCTTTAATCTCCTTTTGTAAGACAGATTCACTCTCATCCCAGTTGCTCTACTCCACATCTGTTCCACTCTGAACTAATCTTCCTTGAACCTGGGTGACCAGTTTCTATGTAAACTGAATTCCAGATGAAAGTCTTACCAACCTTCTGTTCAATAGCTTTGATATAGTCCTATCTTTACTGGAAATAAATCACCTAATATATCCTATGGTTGCATTTGCCCTTTTCACAGCCTCATCACATTGATGGCTCAGAGTCATCCTGTGATTAACTAATACACATCCTCATCTGTCACTCTAAGCTGATGAGCTCCCAGATAATAGCTGAAAGTCTTGTTATTACTCCCCAAGTACATGGCCTTGCACTTTGTGCTATTAATTTCTTCCCTTTTCTGTTAGTCTAGTCCTCAAGGTTATTCAGTTCTTTCTCTATGAAATTTTGATTCTCCTCTGTACTGATGAAGCCTCCCAATTATCAGGATGTCTGTACTGAAAACAGATAAGAAGCAGGGTAGATTAGCCCATATGGCACTCTGTGCTACAGCTAAGCCTGAGATAATTTAGCTCTAGCTGGAGTTTCTCTACGTTACAGTGAGGGCATGCCTTTTGTGTCATCAGGAAATGTCATTAGTGTGCTTCTATTTCTTGTGTCAAGGTCACTGACGAATGCATTAAATAATAAAGGCCAGATCCTATTTTGCCTACTAGACACATAAGCGGACTTAGAAGCCTAAGTGCAATTCTGTTCCACCTTGCTCAAGTCCCTGAAACCTGTTAATATAAAAACTAAGAGGGACCTCTTTTCCTCACTGCTGTTCTGTGATTCAGTCTTATGGACCATATGATGGGGTGTTACAAACATAGGTGCATTCTTGGACTTTCAGGGACTTGAACAGGGTAGAACAGAACTACACTTAGGCACTTAAGTCTGCTTACATGCTGAATAGGTGGAATAAAATCTGACCCTACCCGGCCAACAATCAAACATTTTGAAACTGTTACATTTTTCAACCCCAACAGCTCTTCTTTCAACACAACCAGTTGTTGTTTCAACATCAGCCAGTTCCTTACCCACCTTACGACTCTTCAACTAATCCCCATGTTCTCCAGTTTAACTAATAATTTACCATTTGGGGTTTATCAAATGATTTACTGAAGTCCAGATAAATTACATCTACCACAATTTTTTTGGTCTAAAAAGTCAGTTATTTTAACAAGGAAAGAGATTGCCTCACTCGGACACAATCCCCCTTCAGTAAACCTGTCTTGCACCTTATTTCATTTTCCATTTACTTAAAAGTCATTAGTTATTCTTGCCTTCAACATTTGTATGCATGCCACTGTGGCCAGAATAATGATCTGATAGCTGCCTCAAATCACTTTTTCCCCTTTCTTAAATATAGGTACAATATTTATCCTTCCCCTTTATATGGTACCAGCACTGATTTGATCTATTAAGAATTGTTGCAACCAAACATGTGATTTCATGGCTCAGTTCTTTCCGTATTTTTAAATAGAGATTATCTGGACCCCCCATCTTGAGCGCATCAAACTCCTTGACTCTTCCATCCACCTTTGTTGGGTAATTTCCCTTTCTATTTCTGTATTCCCATTAGCCAAACTACTTTGCCCCCATGTTCAGCATTATTATCTTTACTGAAAACTAAGGGAAAGTACTCATTCAGTTGGGGGGCCAAGTCTAATTATCTTTAGTCCCCACCCTATTCTTACTACCTAGAAACATCACTTTTTTCCTTGCTTTTTTATTTATGTGTCTAAAGGGCCTTTGACTTCGTGCTTTCAGTTTCTTCGCATCTTGAATTGTATTAACTCTCACTTTATCTTTTAACCTTTTCCTACTCCAAGAGGTACCTTTACTTGCCACCAGTGTCCCAGGTTTGCAGGTCAGGTAAAACTGATAGTTGGGCTGGATCCAGCCCATGGGCTGTAGATTGCTAGCCCTAGACTTAGGTGACCAGAAAAGAAGAAAATGTCACTCCAAAAGATCAAAATCATTACAAGCTGCTTTAACAAAGAACATTCTGGTCTGGCTTTGGACTTTTGAAAGCCTGTGGACCACAATCACTGTGGGTGTGGAAGGGGAGGGAAATGGTGTTACCAACTCTCCCAAATGAGAGTCAGGTGATTTTGGTCCTCAACACAGCCAGATGTAGAGCTCCCAGCTTCTGTGTTTCAGTCTTATCTGTCCACTTCTGAACCCAGCAATTAATCCCTCCCCTAGCCCCTCAGTCAACAGTGCTTCCTTCCAGCACCTGTTCAATTTTTTCTTCTCATCTGCTGTCCCACAGGTGCAACACCAGTTATTCACCCACATCATTGTCAGCTCTGGGATTCTCCATACCCCTCTCCTAAAGGGAAAACTCAGGTTTTCCCAATACTTACTGAATGACTGGTCTTAGTGGCCCCCACTTAACCACTAGTATCTCAGAAGACCCTGGTCCAATATCGTATTCTACCTTCTGGCTGCCTACATGGACTTCTAGACCCAACTGCCACTCTGCTCAGGTACCTGAAAATCCATATTATATCTATTTCTATAATACACTGGGCACATTTACATGTTCATTTGATGTGCCACCAGTTTACCTGCAAGTAAATTACTCATGAGTAAATGGTGTAGGG